>NC_137219.1:4562435-4727435 GCF_949987685.1 Ammodytes marinus
GCTATGGAAGAAAAATGTCAGGCTTGATCTGACAATAAAGTAATATCGTATTGTATCATATATGGTCCAATATTTAAATTTGCGACCAAATATACATGAAAAATCCATTTAGTTCCCACGAGCCTCAGTTGTACTTTGTGTTTCTGGGTTATTGGGGAAAAAAATTGTCCGTTATGTGAGGTAGAATATTGGATATTCTTTCCATCTTTATTTGGCCATATACTGAAAGTAATGATTATTTTCACTACCAATTCATTGTTTGGCCTAAAAATAGCCCGACATAAAAAAAAAAATGAATTACAATATCCCAATATCCAAGGTGATGAATTCAAATGTCTTGTTGTATACAAGCAAGAGATCAAATTCTAAAGATATTCAGTCAACTCTTACAGATAAGATTCCCTGTTTCCTTATCTTCCTTCTTAGATCTTCCACTTCTGGGTTTCTAGTTACTCAAGACCATAAACACCAGAAAGAAAACTGGAGATGCAGCATTTTTCAGCTTTCTGCTCCTAAACTGAGGAATAGTCTTCCTCAAGATATTATAAAGACAGGCTGTTTATTTTTAAACTTAAAACTTGAAAATATCTTTTTAACCTTTTCTGCAACCCCTCGTCAAAATGTGAAAGCTGAGCATACAGTCACACATGATATACAGTACATGACGCATTTTCTTCTCTATTTGATCTTATGTTTTACTATTATTGTCATGTCTATATGTTCATTGTATGACTATTTTACTGTGAAGCTTGTAATGCGATTTCATCATTCTAAAGCCCTTTGAGCTGCATTTCTAGTATGAAAGGTGTTAGGCCTATAGAATACAGTTAATATTGTTATAATAATGCCTTCGAATGTCTTGAATATTGTCTTGAAGAATAATTACTTCTCCTTTTAACAGTGCAACAGGTATCCAAATATAGCTGATTTTATTTATTTGTTTACTTACTTTATATAATTCTACTTGTAATTTTGATTAGTCTTAAATCTGATGTCAGTTTCACTAAAATAATTTGGCTGATCTAACTTGGAAACATGACATGCATACCTTGACATGTTTGCCTGTATACAATATTTAATGTAAGCTAATTATAACGTTAGACTAAATTAACTTTTTGGACTATTACGTCAAAGCTGCTATAGGTTAGTAAGGGGTTTCAAAGACTGACGTTTTCTCCAGCATACACCGGTCACTGTATTGGTGTGGGTGGTCCGGTCGCGGAGGCATCAGAAGGAGCAATCCTCATTGTTCGGGCCTGGTCGAGAAGCGTCTGTGTTTGCGCTGTTCATTAGACATTCTAGTGTCAGCGCAGGAGAATAAATAAAACGCTCCCAGGGTCAAAGGGACTGCGCGTTTCGCTTCGGTGTTTAAATGTGTTTTAACAGTTACTTAAGGCCCTTGGAGAAAGTCTTATGCCACCTCCAAATGATGGAAATGAGCCCTGGAAAGTTTGCAGAGCTGGCCAATAATCCAAGTTGAAAGAGAGGCCGTCTTTGTCCTCGGGTGGTGTAAGAAAGCAAATCACTTCCTTCAAAGAAGCCGCAGCAGAAAGAAACTCTTCATCTTCAAACGCCTAATCGATAAAACAAAGGCTTTTAATTCCTTTCACAATAAGAGTCTGGTTTCCCCCCAAAGTGTGCATCTGTGAAGTAGGCCTATGATATACTAATAAGACTGGTTTTATTTTTTTGATGTGTATTAGCGTGTAAAAAAATATATATATCAAATTTTTAACAATTAGTCCGTTTTCACTCGTATCAGCCTATCTCGTAAATGCAATTTGAATATTCTTACGTCTTAATTTTTTTAAATGTATTTGTATGTCCCCTGTAAAGCATTTTAAATTGTCGTATGTCTGAATTATGCTATAGGCCCATATCAATAAACCTGCCTTCAATCAAACAAAGCAAATGTTTTCAAATATTTCCTTTCAAAATACGAGTCTCGTTTTTCAAGTGTACAACGGTCGTAATTGTGTATTTATTCACAATAAAACCATAAATCCACCTTCAGATTTAAGGGCTTTAGACCAACTTGGATTGTTTTTAGGAGTGGACAGAGGCCTTTCTCCCAGTCACTCAAAGGATGGGACGGATCAACCCGTGGATTAGAACCGCGCTGGTTGAAGATTAGTGGAGAGTTGTTGCAGTTTGGGTTCAACCCAGCGGCACCATGGCACTTTGTCACTCACCACACCCGACGCGCTGATTTTGACGCCTCAATTACGCAGTGCAGTTAGCCATTCAATTTTAAGAGCGACACCGCTGCTGTTAAAAGGCACACTCTGTGGAATAGGGCGCATTCATTTCATACAGGAAAAAGATTATGGACTGTTTACATACAGGAGTGATTCCTGAGTTGCAGCTGGTTGTGAAAAAACGTAAATTAAAGCCCTGAATATTCCCACATTTTGGAGGATGAAAAAGTGTGAGAACGAGTTTGATAAAGGCAAGGATAGTCTTAGAAAAAATGGTATGGTCAAGTTTATTATTTTAACACATTTACAAAGTTTATAAAAACAACAATTTAAACCCTTTGATAGCGAGGATTAAGCTCAACTCAACAGTAGCTTCTGTGTCACTTGTTTCAGCTTGAAGTCGGTCGGTCTCCTCTTGTATACAGACTTGTTCCGCTGCTTAAAGTCATCTGTCGGCCAGCCAGGACTTAAAAGGCTCCCAATAAGATGATTTGGTAACATCAAGGCGTTCCCAGCGGTAATGATTACATTTGGACTTAAGATCCATGCAAAGAATTTGTAGCCCTAGTAAATCTCCTCTCGAGTGGCCCAGCCCCCAACGACTCTTCAAAAGCTCTTGTCATTCAAAGGGTTATAGGATGTTTGACAAGCCCAGCTTGTACTACTCCACCAATTAATTGGATACGTTGTCGGGATGTTCGTTTCTCTCATCTGCTACTTAGAAAGACAAAGGAGCGATGGGGGGCTGTTGACACCTCTGCGTCCGGCCCGAGTATAAAGCCAGGCCCATCGCAGACTAGCAGCACTCATTCTACTGCTGCACTCGGAGCGACAACTTGATTTGACTGCAAAGAGATTTTATAACTACTGACAGAATGCAGGTGCCGAACAGACCACTCGGAGCTTACGGATACCCCATGCGTAATTACGCACCAGCGTCGCTGTACCCGCACTATCAAGGGAGCCAGTGCGTATCGCCATCAACCAAGCCTCCAAGCGGAAAATCTTTCACTATTGATGCCTTGCTCGCCAAACCGGAAGACACAACGAACTGCCGAGCGAGTCCACCTCACTGCGGAGAGAAATATCAACAAGCGACAGCTCCACTCATGTCTCTGAACGGACACGTAGGGTTAACCATGGCAACATCACCTTACGTCTATTCACCGAACATGATGCACTCGGCGGCGGTCCACAGTCACACACAACCCGGATACTCTGTCTACTGCTGCCCACCGTTCACATACCAGTCACCGTGTCGTGGAGCCTTTTACGCACAAGGTAAATTGGGTGGTTTGCATTACGCACTGGGACATTAAGAGTATTATAGGTCTAAATGTTGAAATTGAAAGCATATTCAGGTGACATTGTTATTAAATGTATCATCTTTTATTTTTCAGCTTCAATGTCCAAAGTGAACGCAGGCCTGCACTCCTTCAAAAGTAAAGGTGGGAAGTCTAAGCGCATGCGCACCAGCTTCACCAGCGAGCAGCTGTCCCGGCTGGAGAAGGAGTTCGCCCGGCAGCAGTACATGGTCGGCTCGGAGAGATTCCTACTGGCGTCGGCTCTACAGCTAACAGAAGCTCAGGTAAGAGAATGGATACATTTTGCACATTTAAAAAGGAAGAGTGAGCGATTCTGGAGAATACTTGTTGTCAAAATGTGTGAATATCTCCTCATGATCTGCTTACCTGTCTGGACTGGGTGTGCGCTGAAAAAAACCCAGTGATGATATTAAACTGGCTCTGTAAACTGGTATGCGATTAAACAGGGGGCAACCATAGCTAGCAGCATGCCCGTTCACATAGCCTAAGCTGTGTATTAACACTTGATTTCAGTGCACACAGTGCAGTGCAGTGGCAGATTTTGAGGAGATTTTCAATGATTTTGCCAACAACATTTTTTATTTTGACAACAATAATTCTACAGAATCAAGTTTAGCCTCAGACATAATTTTTCACACCGTTCATACAGTATTTCTGACTTAAATCTATTTTTGTCTCTATAGGTCAAAGTTTGGTTCCAGAACCGACGCATCAAGTGGCGCAAACAGAGCCTGGAGCAGCAGCAGGCAAAGCTCGCCAAGCTGGGCCTCGCTGCCCCGCCCATCAGCCCCGGGTCTCAGGGGCACGGAGACGAAGGAGACGAGGATGAAGAATTCTCTGATTTAGACGTGGATATTGACGTGTCTGACGACTCCACTGATCACTGCTGTTGACCGAACACGCGCACGAGGACAATTTGAAAAATAACTTGTTTGTTTGTACATAAATGCCGAGAAAGGAGGCCGTTGTGTCTCCAACTATGAACTAATTTAATAGATGTATAGTTATATATTTAATTTGCTACATTTATAATTGCTCTTTTTTTGGTGATTTTCACTTCCATGTGTTCAAGTGCTTGCATATTTGAGTGAAATATTGAGAAATATATTTTATGACATTAATTGCAACTGTGTCGCGTTCATTTATCTTTATTATGGTTAGAAAAAAAGGCTTTTGTGTGACATCCTTGCTAGAAATCCGATCTTATGATTTGCATTTAACACGGGTCAGCCAGCAACTGCTGAGATAAGAGATACAACATTAACATACAGTTCTAATAGGAGGTTTCTGTCTGTTAGATTTTTCTCTGTGACATCATACACTTCTGCACCAATCAGGATTCAGCAACATCTGGATACAAATGTGACAGTTCTGGGTTCATTTGACAAACGAAAACTGATCAAATCACACCTGCACAATCCTGATAGAAAGAGTAGCTACGTTTTTAAGTGTTAAAACTACAAAAAACAACTTTAGACTCACTTGTGTTCAAACCATAGACTGTATATTATTTTGGATAAGGGTTACGAGAAATGTTAAAGATTTGAAACCATGTTGTCATAGGCCTACAAGAAAAACAAATGAGGTTGAGGTTTACAATAAATATCGGAGGCATGAGTACAAAAAAAATACTGTAAAACAACACTGTAAAATATAACTTATCATTCATCTCGAATTTAACTCCAAGTTTCAGTTCTGCATACCACCAGGACTCCCAAAAAGTAAAAATTGTGCCAACTCGTTTTAAAAGATACATTTCCATTGCATATTAGCTGGCTCAAATGTAGCAGTGTTCCTTAAAACTTTCTCAGGTGAAGACAGTTGCCTCTAAAGTCTGAGTATGGAAGTTTTGACATGTACATACATTTCAAGAATGCATTAACACTTTTTTTTTTGGACTCTTTAATGAACCAAGTGTGGCTCCGATGAGACTTTTCCCAACTCTTATTAAAACTATAATAACTGCAAATTTGTCCTTTTTTCATGAACATTTCTTAATCTTAACATTCATTTAGTATCACACACTGATTTCACTAAAGACAACAATCCTGTCTCCTCTCTTACATAACACGATTCAACCATTATCATAACCTTTGACCTCTCTTCTCACCCTGCGTCCATGTTTGAAGACGCTTGTAGACACGGCGATTGGGAAGACATTTCCTCCTGGGTGGATCTAAGTCAGTTTTATGCTTGAAGTCTGTGTCATCCTGGGGTTCCCCTCTGCTTTAAGCTAAGCAAATAAATAAGCAGCTCGTGGATTAAGCATGAGGATATCTGTGTCCCGGGGAGGTAGGGGTCAGTCTGTCTCGGGGGCTAGAGGGGGACTGTGGGTCTCACTGTTTTAATCTGTTTAAACGGTCGATACGCCTCGTTCTCACTATGTGGCTCAATGGGACAGGGCAGGTGTCCCCCATTGTCTCTCCTCTATTCAAACTCCACTTAAAAAGGTGGAGTCAGTGATTCTGGAGAACGCCTGTTGTCAAAATCACTGAATATCTTCTCACGATCCACTATATGTCTGTAGTGTGTGTGCACTGAAAGGAAAGCCGGTGTTAATACACAGCCTAGGCTCTGTAAACTGGTGTGTAAATAAAAGAACCCACCGTACCTAGCATATGCCCGTTTACATGGCCTAAGCTGTGTATAGACACTGGGTTTATTTTTTTATCAGCGCAGACATTACAGACATGTAGTGGATCGTGAGGAGATATTCACTGAAAAAGGTGATCTCGACAACAAGCGTTCCCCGGAATCGCTGATGCCACCTTCAAAAGGGTCAATACGCCTGTTCTCACCCCAGAGCAGGTGTCCTACTGTCTCTCTCTCTCTCTATTCAAGCTCCATGTCCTTCCTCCCAAGTGGAAAGGGATTTCACGCCGTCCGCTGCAGTCTGCCTCGGAGACACGAGGGATAAAACAGGGGAGATAAGACAGCGCGCAGAAAGGATCGGGATGTGACAAATGAGTCCATCAGAGCAGCTAATTGAGGCGGTGGACCTGAAAGCCCTGTCCTGTGGAGAACTCGGACATGTTAAAGATACACTGGGCAGTTTTAGAGGAAGGGGGATTGTTTACATTTGCAGAGCCTGCAGTTAGTTTACAAAATATATTTGCTCTCACTCTCAAAGTTACAAAGTGCACCTTTAAAGAAAGAGTTGATGGGATCACAGAGAATAGCTTTACGACTCTTTCGTCATTACATGTACATTGAACTAGTTAACATTATATTATTTGTTTTACAAATGTAACAATAAACAACTAAATGGAGATGTTATGCTGGATTTATTTCATTAAAATGTTCGTGTAAAAACGTTCAGTTTCTGCCACTTGGCAGAAGCAACTGGTACTAACTAAAAAATATAACTGTTTCATGTTTTAGTTGTTCTGCATTTGCCAAAGAAACACAATTGAACCTATGTGCAATTTTAAATTCAAAGAAACAACAGCAATGCTCATTTGTTGAATCTAGAATACATCTAAATTCCTATAGATTAAAGTCTGAGAACTTTTTTTGCACTACAAGCAAACAAACACCAAAATGCAGCATAGCATCTGTAGTAGGAGTCATGCGGCTTGTGACAGTGTCAAACAGAGAAGTTTAATAAACAGTAACAGAGTTGATCTCTCTCTCTGTCTCTTGTCAAACCCCTGTGGGCTCTCCTGGCATCCAGATTAGTGACGGAGCGCCAAGGAAGGAGCAGAATATGTGTAAAAACCCCGGAGAGAGAGAGAGAGAGAGAGAGAGAGAGAGAGAGAGAAAGAGAGAGACAGACAGACAGACAGATGGAGAGAGAGAGACAGAGAGAGAGAGACAGAGAGAGAGAAAGAGAGAGAGAGGGAGAGAGGGAGAGCCATAGAAAGAGGGAGAGACAGAGAGACACAGAGAGAGAGAGAGAAAAGAGAGAGAGAGAGAGAGAGACACGTTTCTGATGTGATCAGAGCTCGGTCTCTCCACACACCAACGTAATCACGTAATCCCATTGAGGGGAAGAAAGCAGCAGTGAGAGGCCTGGGAACCTGGCCGGTCCCGCGGAGGGAGGGGGGAGAGAGAGGGAGGGGGGTTATCGGCCCAATTAGCACAGGGCAACACAGGGCAACACAGGGGCATCTACACGGCTGGAGACATGCCAACGCCGGCTGGGTTCCTTAAGACTCTCTACAGGGACACTGGACTAGAGATCTTCATGAAAGGCAACTGTGACATCTTCATCTGCCTCTTGTCCACATTCCCTACCTGGACAATAGTGTGTCTTTGCTGGCTTGTGTTGCATTTTTTTGTTGTTGAATTTAATCAATTAGTTAATTTGTTGAAGATTTAAAAAAGTCACAACTCTTATATCTTGATTAATCTTTGAAGTCATTTCTATAAGAAATGTAAAGATATCCATCTTTTCTTTGTCTTATAGGAAGGTCATTTCAATACAATGGCATTACAAGTGTTGGTCAAACACAACGAGCCGTTTGAAGTGACACAATAGGCATGTTATCAAGTTGGATTAGTAGTTTGTGCTTTACGAGTTGCTTTGGTGGCAGAGATGACTTGTAGTTCTTGTTTATCCAAACTGTCTACTTGGACAATCTATCTATCTATCTATCTATCTATCTATCTATCTATCTATCTATCTATCTATCTATCTATCTATCTATCTATCTATCTATCTATCTATCTATCTATCTATCTATCTATCTATCTATCTATCTATCTATCTATCTATCTTGTTGAAAACTAAACTTAGACTAAACTTAGATAAGGATGTGTTTATCTCTTTGTCGTCACAGCCTAGTAATGAACCTATGAAGCAAATTAAATGATTTGCTAAATACTGACACACTATAAAGTTACATATAGTCTTATGATGATTGGATGTACTTCAGAGTGTCAGCTGTGTATTTCAAATCCCTAATACATTTCATCACCTCTAAACAGTCTTTGCCCCTCTCTCTAAATTTAAATGCCTTGATCACGTGACGCAGCTCTGACGTCACGCGGCTCAGAGCAGGAGAAGGTGTGAAAGTTCTCATGGACGGCAATAACCTTCCAGCTCCAATGGGAGTTCAGTGCACTTCATTTGACCAACGTGCGTTTTAGGGTTTAGCGATTGTAAAAAAAAAAAGAGCGAGAGAGAGAGAGAGAGGGAGAGAGAGAAAAAAATCCTTCTTTGCATTTTATTTGCAAAGGCGAAGGCCCCCTTCTTACTCCATCTAATAGTCATTAGCTTTCATTACCAGCGTTTGAAGTGGAAGCTGGCCTTTGTCTCGCGGTGAAAGGGCCGCACAATGACTTCTCACTCGGCCGGGCTCATGACAAGAGGAGCTGGGCTGAAGTGAAGCGACTGTTCTGGTGCTATGGGGGGAATGGTGTTTTTTTTTTTCACTCCCAGGAAGCAACGGTTACTGTCAACATCACGTTTAGCGACAGAAAGCACCGTGAAGTGAATCAGCTGCCAAAAAGAAAGCTCCAATATGCTCCTTTCCAAACGCGTAATGTATCCAACGTGCGCCTTTTACGCACACGAATTTGGATACAAACTTTAGAACATGAAACATTTTTGGTTCATGTCACTATCATTTTGAAGCCAACATCAAAGTATGTCTATGTCCAACCCTAACCCTTTGTTATATTTTAGTCGTTGATATGGTATCGCCAACATGTTCCCATACGCTGATTTTGATATAATAAAGCCTTTAAAATGTGTGTACAAATGTAAGTGCTTTACGCAAACGTGTTAAATGGTTAAAACACGATTTTAAGATAAGAAAACCATAGCAGATAAAGCTAAATAGATGCTTAGTCCTGATATGAAGCACGTATCTCTTCTCCAGACCGTGTTAAAAAAGGGCTGTTTGTTTATGCATATGGAGGCGAGCCGGTGTTCTAGGAGAGGAGCGGGGTTCCCGTACATACAGGTGGCTAAACGACTGCACTTCTCAAGCAGGTGGCACTAAACGCAGCGACGTGCTACTTTTCCCATCTCGTTATAATGGGGTGAAATTTTCCAAGTATTTAAGTGGGGCAGATTAGCTTGAACACACAACGCTAATGCGAAACAAAATGGCCAATTAGTTTATTAATGAACGTTAGGAAGGCGAGAGAGTGGGAAATAAACTCTCAGAGCTTCGGCTGTATGTATGGCCTCCAGAGTCTGACGTCATCCATGTTTTGAATCAACATCACGGAGAAAGAGACGAAGAAGAAGAGACCGGGATTGTGTCTGCAGGCCAATTAATAAACTAATCGATCCAGTAAATAATTAGCAATGTATTGATTATCATTGAAAACTATTACACGTAATATACTGTATTTATACACATTTTTTAAACAATTGGGTATTGTATTGAGAAGGATATCTGGGGTATAATTATGTAGGCTATAATTTTTATTTTAAATTACGTTTTATTCGTCATCAGACTGAGATGTTCTTCAGTATTTAAATTAATTTGGATAAAAGCTTACATTCCTTCAGGTTGTGTACAAATCCCAGATAACATTTCGTTTTGGTTGTTAGCCTATATACTGACATTTATTTTTGTCTGCAGGAAAACATAGATATCAACCTATTTGTGATGGCCGTTAGCTCCATTTCACATACTAAAACAAGAATGTTTGGTTTACACTGTGAGTGACTGCAATTAGTTACATTAGAGATATAGGATTTGTGCTATTTAGGGTTATTTTGTGTTTTTTAACATTGTGTCTTGTATTTAACACTTAGTTTTGTACCAATGACTGCTCTGTGTAATATTCCTTATTATCCAATGAAACAACCAGGAGGTCGAAGGCTCCAGTTGACCTCTGCAGGAAGTTTTTTAACCTGCGAACATGCCATTCCTCTGTTTAACCGCTGGGTGGCAGCATTGATCTAGAAAAAAAATCTTTTGGCGCTTTAGGTAAATGCATAGAATTAGATGAGAGAGCTGGTGAGTGATTTTATTGGTGAATAAAAATTGTCATAAAGTGCAGTGTGGTCAAAACATATCTTGCTATATTAAGATACATAGTACTATGATTCCATCCATTAAGATAATAACGTGGAAAAAAAATCCTCAATAATTAACTGACTAATTATTCAGTTTAGTAACAACCTCTAGTTTACACGTTCGCCACTAGAGGGCAGCACTTACTGTATATTACATTGAGCCATCCATCTCCTCATCACTCCTCGCTTTGTTTATTGTCCTTGGCCACCAAAGCCGCTATGGATACTTACAACATGACAATCAACTTGTAGAATTTCTTTGAACAGAACTATTCTAATGTGTCCAAATTTTGAACAATGTTGGTATTGAAGAGTTATTTTATTTTTTATTTTTTTTAACCTTTATTTATACAGGTAAATCCCATTGAGACCGAAGACTCTTTTGCAAGGGAGACCTGTTTTCCTTTCCCACGTTACCATTCACACACACATTCATACACCGATAGCAGGCTCACTATCGACATTCACACATAATGATGAGAGGATATATTCTGAGATACTGATGAGAAAATGTGGTTATCACTCAAAGTAATTTGTAACAATTTTTACATCAGAAGAAATAAATCAGAAATAATCTCATATTTGTGATATGATTTGTAATATTGCGAATAGATAAATAAATAAATGTAACTGAATATTTACAATTAACAGCTCCACATGTCTATATTATATGGGCAGAGATGCATGTCGACATATGTTCTTGGGGGAAATCTGTGATTGTTTATATTTTGTAATCAAAATGTTAGTGTTATGTGTGGCCAGAAATGAACTGCACCTTTAAATCTGCCAAGTCTATCAATATATTGTATCATTAAGTTGTGAAATGACGCGTATACTGTAGTTGGTAATATTTTCACTGTTTCCCCCATTGTTTACTGCATACATGAGGTGTGGTGGCTACGTGTTTCTCCATGGAAAACATGCAACAGTTGGGGATAAATTAACACTGAACAAGTTAATTAAAAATGTGTTTTGATGTGTCTAGCACACAGAAATAGTGTCGCTAAATTGGACTGGGATCTCTGGAAGAAAAAAATAAACTTTAAGTGTTAAATCCCAAACTAAAACCAGCTTTTTTTAATAATCTTTAGTGTAAATTATTCTCTTTTTGGTAGAACTAATTGATATCAACAAATATTACATAACCCGATTCATTGTAGTCATCCTATAAGCCTAATTAATACGTCTGAAGACATTATAATATCCAGATTCAAGATTCAAAGTGTTTATTGTCATATGCACAATAAGAACATGTTCTCAGTCATACTGACTGCCAAGAAATAAATATAAAAATAAGCAGTGGGAATCACATAGCACATACAATCATATAAAGCCTCAATACAAATAGTTTTCGAAATCTATATTTGACAAGAATTAAATTAAAATCCCAAATCAAAAGTCCCTAAAAATATCTCAGAAATATGAAAAACACAATAAAGGAATTTCAGAATAAAACAAAAGTCTATGTCCATGATGTGAGGCTGACGCACAAGTAGTTGAAGATAACTTCTGCTTTAGGGCTTCATGGGGGGAAGGAACAACGGTAGACTGCTCGGCTTTGTTTGTGTTAATACAGAGCAGTTTTAGCCATTTATTAACCAGCTGCGCGCGGGGTCAGTGCGCACAGGCCCGCAGGGTTTCATCATTAAACTAAACCAAGTCTTTCAACCGGCTCGGTGCAGCTTTCAAGCTCCTACTTCTGTTACAAAATACAGTTTACATATATAAGATAGCCAACTGCGATAGAGAGATGTGTGAATGAAGCCTGAAATAGGTCGATATTAACTTATTAGATGCGAGTTGATTTCCACAGTTAAGGCTACTTCTCCAATCATTCTGTGTTCTTATCAGAGCCTATATGGTTACATTAGATTGTAAAGGGTCACACACGGAGGATTTATAACATGATCTCGTAACAAATAGGCGTATTATTCTTTTTAGATGGATAAAATGAAGATTCAATGAAAAGATTTGCATCCTGAAGCGACATATCTCCGACATATCCAATCTATTCAACAGTTATCTTTGGGCAATCATTTGTATTTCCGCGACACAAACAAGACTTTGAAATGATTTATAGGCCTGTTTATATTCAACAGTGTCTCATAAGAGAGAGAGAGAGAGAGAGAGAGAGAGAGAGAGAGAGAGAGAGAGAGAGAGAGAGAGAGAGAGAGAGAGAGAGAGAGAGAGAGAGAGAGAGAGAGAGAGAGAGACAGAGGGAGTGTAATGTAATTCAAGGTTAACTGTATCACTGTATAACTATAAGATGTCAGGGATGACCCAGTGAATACATGTAGATATTTAGATTGTTATCCGTCCACACAGTCCTTACAAAGATTACTCAGCTAAAAAAACGAAATAATAATACTAATATGATAGGTATACTGGATAAATAGAAATATGTCTCTTTCTGTACACCGATCCATTCACAGAACCATAGTGCCGTCTTTAGGAAACCTTTAGCTCTAAATGCCTAATCAACAACTTGTTTTACCTCATAATTTCCATCGGTAATGATTTTCTAATGCAGCCTCCGCGCAAACGAGCGAATTAAAGGGATAATTATTAACTGGGTTAGTGCAGCGGAGCGCCGAGGGACAGACAGAGCGACCGGAGAGGCGAGATGAGAACCAAACACAATCAACAGCAGTTTCCTCCGAAAGGAAAATGTATCCCACAGAGGATGTGAGTGAGGGAGCGTCATTTTCCTCTGTAGATAGAAGCGTGTTATTTAGGCGACGTCTGTTTTAACAAGGTGTCTATACGTATAGGATTTAACCCTCAAATTCCCGTTTAAAACAAGTTAAATAGCAGCTTTCATTATTAGGCTATTATTTTTTTTATTTTTTTCAATGAATGTATTTGAAAAGCCAACATAGTCTATAATCATATTTTGAAATAATGTATCAATTAAAATAAACGCGCACACACACACACACACACACACACGTGCACACACACACACACACACACACACACACACACACACACACACACACACACACACACACACACACACACACACACACACACACACACACACACACACACACACTATTATGCCACTATTATAATACTGATGTCGTTCATAGTTCAAACAATATTCATAAGGCTGATGGTGAAATAAAAAACTTTTTTTCTTTGTTTTCTTTAATAACGCTTCAACACGTGGGAAATTATAATAGGTGATAACAAAAATCTAATTAAAGGCTATAATCATGCTTTATTAGAGGATACATTGTATTGCGTAGGTGTGAAAGAAGATAAAAAAAAGATATTTCTGTATATCTCAATGTCAAAGTAATACAGTGGATGAAAGAGATTTGCTATATTATCGACAAAAATGTTGTTCTTCGTCAACGATCGATGAAAATTAAGTGCGAATTATGACTTTGTGAAATGGCTTCAGATACGTTAAATTAAATAACACAACAAGATCATTATTTCTAAAAGGTTACTGCAATTTGTACAAATGTAGCCTACTTTCCAGTAGGAAGAAAACGGTTATTAAAACAGATAAAACCTTAAATGAACTCCCACTCGTTTTCTTGACTGCCATGATATCCTGGATGACTGAACTTGCCACTGAAACAACTTTCTCACCCCCACCACCAGCACCAGCACCAGCGCCATATTGTTTCCCTTAAGAAAAAAACAAGACATTAAGACTGAATAGGACACACAATGAGCCATTAATTGGAGCAACACACATGTATTTTCTCAGCGTGCCTCTAACTAAGCTGGCCTGTCCCGGGTCTTGTTGGGTGTGTGTGTGTGTGTGTGTGTGTGTGTGTGTGTGTGTGTGTGTGTGTGTGTGTGTGTGTGTGTGTGTGTGTGTGTGTGTGTGTGTGTGTGTGTGTGTGTGTGTGTGTGTGTGTGTGTGTGTGTGTGTGTGTGTGTGTGTGTGCGTGTGTGTGTGTGTGTGTGCGTGTGTGATCTATGGAGCAGGTACTTGAGTGAGGAAACCTATTGGGCAGGTGCTCTGGTCCAATCAGCGCGCTCCTTTACGCAGCCGTATAGAGACACATGAAAGGTTGGAGGCGCTTTTTACCCGGTGCGCACTTCACACTTGTGCACAGAAACCCCTTTGAGTGCGCACGGGCTCCATGGATCAAGGCAATTTGCGGCACTGTTGAGTTTTGTAGCAGCATCTCTCCACTATAGACAAGCTTGTGTATGCAGAAAAAAATTGGTCATTTTTGGCCATGACGCGTCTTTGAGAAGGAGGTATTTTTTCACAGCAAAAGGAAAAGGGGGAAAAGACTGATAACTTTTTTTGGTGTTGTTTCAAATTCTTTCCAAGATGATGTTTTCGTCAGCAGGCAAGCGCTGCTTTACGATAGAATCTCTGGTTGCCAAGGAGAACCCCCTAATAAGCGCCGAGGAACCCATTCGTCCGACCGCTTTGAGTTACTCCAACCCGGCTACAGATGCTTTAATGAACAGTTACCAGAATCAAGTTAACGGCAGGTCGCTCTATCAGACGCCGGACTTGGTGTTCCCTGAGTCGGCGTGCCACCCGTCGCTCACCGTGGCGCCCCACCAGCTCGGTGGGTCTCACCTACAGCATCCGCACTTCTTCGGAACACAACACCACCGAGACCCGCTCAACTTCTACCCCTGGGTGCTACGGAACAGGTTCTTTGGACACAGATTTCAAGGTAGGCTACTGATGGAAAAAAATACGACCATATCGTGTGATGAAATAGATTGATATTGATTTAACCCAACTCGTTTAACCCACTTTGATGTCTGCAATCATTTATGCATGAATGCTAATTATGATATTGAAGTATAAATAATACATTCGATACATAAGCCTACAGTGAGGTGCATTGGTGTACTGGTTGACAAAATGTATAGCGTGATTTGCAGGTCCACTTGAAAATAAATGAACACTATTTTATAAGAATATAGCGTGCGTAAATCTCTGTCTTGACGAGGTTTGAACGATATGAATGCTAATAGTGAACATATTTCTAGTTAACTAAGTTTAACATTGAAGTATATGCTGCACTGGCTGCACACAACATGCTATACAATGTAGATTAAGGTGCATTAGGCTACTGGCTGACAAAATAAATAAAGTGTCTGTTTGCATATTTCAAATAGACACAACACTATTTCATGGATCAGAGGCTGTGGCGTGCGTCAATCGCCTTTGTGAGGTCTCCATAGGCTATTTAACATGACTTTTCGAACACGATATTAACGCTTCTAGTGAACATATTTCTTAGCTACAATATACATACAGCCACGGATAGCATGAACAACAAGGCTACCGAGCAATCTGCCGGTCTGCTCTCTGTATTTCCACTCTGTTTCGCCCTGCAGCCTCTCTCACAAAGCCACGGCCACGTGAAGATAAGCACTGGTCGGGATTTTTTTTCCCATACAAGACATTTTGCCTTAGGTTAAACTACAACGTTTTTTTTTTCCATTTCATTTGTTAAATCAGAAGCCAGCCAGACTGTTGAGACACAATTGATACAATCCAGGGTGATAATATGAGTAGAATGGAAACAGAAGAGAAAATCCTGCCCAGGTCTCTGAGGCAGAAGGATTTAAACACAGCCCGCAGTGATTTATTTAACTGCGCATTGTGCACGGTCAAACAAATGCGACCTATTATATCATGTTTAAAATGTAAGGCATGACAAATACACAGTTATTTTCGTAATGCCTTCTAAAGGTCTAGGCAGGAGATACATACAGACTGACGCAAATCCATTATTAAAAAAATATGTAGTTGATCAAAATTAGGCCTCACTAATTAAATAAAACTAATACCCTATTTTCGCGCTCACAGTAATTAGCTTATAATAAAGACTAATTGGTAAATAAGTTATCTCATGACTTCTGGTTGAAGAGAAAAGTTTTTAAAAAATGTATTAGAATATTGATTTGATTTTAAAGAAAGTCACTAACAACACAGAAATAAACGACATTTTTAAATTTTTAAATAATAAACAGCCTTTCAGAAGGATTATCCTTAAAGTACATATCTCATATTTTGACCTATTACACCTTCCTGAAAAAAAATATTAGGAAGCAGGGTGAACGCTAATTAGGCACAATATTGAGTTGTATTTATTATGAAGTAAATGTTAAGTTAGTGTAATACAATTTTTAATATTTTATTTTCTCCCAACTTAGTATCTATTGCGCACGGAGCGTCTGTTTATTAGCCTATTGCTTAAATTTGGATCAATTATTTTATATTTATTTTAAATTAATGAGTCAACTTACGCTCTGAATACTCTAAATACATAAATAGCTCATTCAATTAATTGATATATCACGTATATATTACAAATCATCTTTGCAAAGATTCTCTGTCTCCGTACGCTATGTTAAAATAAACCATGGCTGATCAAATAAAATACAAACCTATTGAAAAGTATGATTTCGTAGCAGAAGTTAAAAAAAAGAGCAGACAAGAGAAATAAGTTTTTATGGGAACGCAATGCACTGGTTGTTTTGTTAGAACCGTTAAAACAAATAACGGGTTGTCAGTTCATGTAGCCAAATTATAAAAATGACATTGATTACACTTTTTTTTTAATGAATACCAAAATTACCAGCAAATATTTAACACATTTTTCAACTAAATTATTTATAAATATGTTTTTTAATTATTAAGCTACTATATATTTTTTTTTAAATAGCCTAATTATAATAAATAAATAGGCCTAATAGATCACACGTTTCCCTTGACCTCCGCTCTTCAATGACCATGATAATATACAAACAGCATCATCATTTGGCCACAGTTAACAGCAGACTTCATTAACACAGTTCACAATGTTTCTAATTAGGCTATAACAAATGTTCAACACACAGACAGCCAGCACTGCACTGCCCGGTCAAAGTGACGTTACCTTTGCCATACTGACTGAACATGCTCCTTGTCTTTTTTTTTTTTTTAAGCACTTTGAATTTACTTGTGTGTGTGTGTGTGAATTGTGCATTATAAATAAACGTGCCTTGCCTCTTTGAACCCGGCTTCAGGTGGTGACGTGTCCCAGGACAGCTTGCTGCTCCACGGGCCCTTCGCGCGTAAACCCAAACGCATCCGGACGGCCTTCTCGCCCTCTCAGCTGCTGCGCCTGGAACGAGCCTTCGAGAAGAACCATTACGTAGTTGGAGCAGAGCGGAAACAACTGGCCAACAGCCTGAGTTTATCTGAAACACAGGTGAGCTAATGTTGTGTTAGAATACTGGTTTGATGTTGTTCACCTAAATTGTATAAAACAAGTATCAATTAACCTTTTAAGTCCTACATTTGGTCTCATTGTTGTTGACCTTTTCTGCGTTTAACTTTACGCTACTGAGTTTGTTGATGTCTGCGTTCTATGGCTACATGCTATTCCATTCCATTGCAATCCACAATGGGCATCAAATGTCGCGATAACTTATTCAAAACCTCGTCATTTATTTGTACAATTAAAACAAAAAGTGAATACGCACAAGTGTATCGTATCTGACTGAAACAAATAGTGGGGGATGTTTCTTTCTTTTCTTTTATAGATAGGCCTACGATAGGCTACATGTATGAGAATTAAGTGGAATTACTGGAACAATTACATTATTCCCAAATATAAATAAAAATAAATAAATGTAGTTATTAATCATATAATTTAACCGATATTAGTAGCTACTATTAATATCTAGAGACTGTTGGTTTTATTTAACTGTTTATTCACATATTTTTCATAGTCTACATTGGTTTGAATAATAAGTTATTTAAAAATAAGGAATATAAATATTGAAAAATGTAGCAAAGTATAATCTACCTCAAAGTTGATACATTATAGCCTAACTGATCAGTCATTTTACATTTGCTAGGAAGATAGACATGCTCTACAAGCCAGGCGCCTCTTTTGTACACTTCTATTCAAAATACTTTTAGATATAAATCAGTGCAACCCATTTTGAATACTTCCCTTCCCCCCCCCCCCCCCCCCCCCCCGCCACATGAGACATGTCACTCATTCAGTTATAACATCTCTTAAAATGTGTTTAATGAATGCCAACTATAGGATTAAGCAGTGTAAATATTATTGATGGTTATGTTTAATGAGTCCACATTATCCTGGTGTCAATTAGTGCTAAGAAGGCAATTTATAAAGAGAGGTTTCCTGAGTCAGCGATGTAGAGAAAGTCTGCTTGCAACTTTAGGTTTTGTGTCAGTCGATAAGTGTTCCCATTAAGCACAAATTGCATCATGCAAATTATAATGGCACTGAAGTGAATTTTAATTACCCAAGCACTTAGTTAATTTGGTCTTAGGTTAAAGTGTGTACTGTCGTAGTGTTAAAACCAAAGCAACTCACACATCTTATGCCACTGAGTGAGCAAGTATGTGTACAACAGTTTGGGCCAGTAGAATGATTAAGTTACTCAACATGTGCATTAATATTCAATATCCCCATCAACAGTTTAATTAAGTCAAATTGTGAGAATTAATAATGGAATGGCTTGTTTGCAGAATTCTTACTGTCACAAATGTTCTGTGACTGATGAATTAGCTCACTAAATCACCACAATGCTCTGGTAACTTGTACGCCGGTATATTGTGTCCAAATTGTGGTTTTGAGTTTCAGTTAAAACTGTTTTTAGTATTTAGAATGAGCCTGGAGGACAGGAAGAAAACAGGAAGCTATAATATGAGTGAGAGTGTGTGTTACCATTTAAAAAATGCATCCTCGTCAAGTATACGATAGTCAGCTCATATTCCAAGGTCATACACTCGTCATTCCGGATCTACGTATTTAGCCCGTTGACCTTTCCCATACATTAAAGGTCATGCTTGTAGTTATGAACAAAAATAGATTTTGTTTATGTATTTTAAACCAGAAGGATTTTAACTGCGCATTCTGACGGCATTTTGCAAGAGGGAAGGATGAGGTGACATCTCATGCAGGGGGAGGAAATTCAGTAGAAACCAGTGGGGGGATGAGTTAGTGAGAGAAAAGCATATTTCTGTTTCTGAGGGATTGAGAGTGTTAGTTACATTTTGTTTAATATGTGAAAAGTGAAAATAAGAGCTCCACTGATTTTCCCATGGGAGAAATTCTATTACAATTATATAACATTTTGGGTAGAATATTTTGTTTTAACAAATTATAGAACTGTGGCATGGAGTGTGACTTTAAAAAAAAAAAATGTGTTCTCCAATACCCCCAGTTGTTTTGTCATAGTGGGAAAATCACAGGTAGAGCTGATTAAGTGATTACTCAAATGACATTTCTGCCATTATATAGACCTTCACCGATAAATAGTATTAAAAAAAATAAAAAAAAGAGCCTTGATCACAGGAATGATAAAAATAACCCTAAACGATATTTATTTTCCCCGTCCAGGTGAAGGTGTGGTTCCAGAACAGGCGGACCAAGTACAAGCGTCAGAAGCTGGAGGAGGAGGGTCCAGACAGCCAGCAGAAGAAGAAGGGGAACCACCACATCAACCGATGGCGCATGGCCACCAAGCAGCCCAGCTCCGAGGACATAGACGTCACCTCTGAGGACTAACACTGCAGTCCCACCCGCTGACTATGCTACTCCCCCCCACCCCCCATAAACCCTGAGTCTGCACCGGACAACCAGAGGACCAACTCTATTTATTATGTAATATTATTAAAGGGGCAGTCAGCTATTCTGGAGAACGCTTGTTGTCAAAATCCGTGAACATCTCCTCCTGATCATCTACCTGTCCATACTGTGTGTGTGCTGAATACAAATCTGGTGTTGAAAATCACAGTCTAGGCTCTGTTAATGGGCATGTTGCTAGCTACGGTGGGCCCCCTTACATACCAGTGTACAGAGCCTAGGCTGTATAAAAACACCAGATATTTTTACTACGCGCACACACAGTACAGACAAGTAACGGATCGTGATGAGATATTCACTGCTTTTGACATAAAGTGATTTTGACAACAAGCGTTCTCCAGAATCTCTGACTGCACCTTTAAAGTATAATTAGACACATTAGAAGAAGACACAGAGACTAAACATGTGATCACCGCACATCTCTTCATCAAGGTGCTATAAGCTATGACACTGGAAGAAAAGAACATCTTATTTAACGTCATCCATCTTGAATATCTCTGGATTGGGAGAGACAATGATCTTTGGTGTGTGACGACCAACGAAGAAGAAAATCAACCTCCATCATAGCGTTTTTTTTTGTTTTTTTTATTGTACATACATAGGCCACTTGTGAAAAGTTGCTTTTTGAAAAGAGGCTATTTGTTCCATTAAAGCTGTTTTTACCACATGCTTAGGTCATTAACACCTTATTGCTTACCACCCCCCCCACCCCCACCCCACTCTGCCACCTGCGCGACGTGTTAATTTAGATTCGACGAGATCCTGTCGCACGATTTTTAATCCAAGCTGGTGACCGTCCAGAAGAACAAAGCAGCAGAAAATCAACCATGTGTCACAGAAGATACAACATTGTTTGCTTGGTGCCATGATTTTATTTTCACCTGTGACTTTAAAAAAGGTGAAGTCAGTGATTCTGGAGAATGCTTGCTGTCAAAATCACTTTTTGTCCAAGTCTGTGAATATCTCCTCACGATCAGCTTCCTGTCTACTGTGTGTGAGCTGAAAAACAGCTGGTGGTGGTAATACACAGCCTAGGCTCTGTAAACTGGTATGCAAACAATGGGCATGTAAACAAAGGAGACCCACTGTAGCTAGCAACATGCCCATTTACAGAGCCTAGGCCTTTAAGCACCATTTTCCTCATCAATATTCTCCACAGAAAGCTTGATTCTGGGACAGATAAGAAAATACAGAGTGAGGGGCAAGTTGTGTCCCAAAAGCATATTCACACCTCTGAGCTTCTACTGATTATGTCGAATGTGTCAGTGTGTGGAGTGATGGCTGACCTCTTCATTTTGTTGAATTTCTGCACAATCCATCCACAAGAACAATTCACTAAATAAGCGCTGTGTGTAGTATAAAACAAATATAAGCTCATACTTTTCAAGCTAAACGTGTAATTACAAAGAGATGTTTTAGAAATAAAAAGAAAAAACTATTCCGATATTCTCCGAAATGTTAATGTGTTTGTGTGTAATTCGGGGCTCTGACTTTGTACATTGTGTCAACCATGCTGGAGAGAGTCTGGGGCGTTTTTTTAGAATCCAGGTTTTCCATAAGTGTGTCCCCGCCCGCTAAAAGTGCATGTGCAAATCAGTGAGAAACATACTGCTACAGTGTTTGGTTGGAGGGCAACCCTAAAAAGACACTCACATGAAGGGACTATCCATTTAACAAAAGGAGCATTTTCCTTGTTCCATGTTATATTTTAAATAAAAAATATTTTTTAATAATCCCAATTACCAAAAAGCATAAAGAGAATTGGGACATTTTAATATATATGAATGTTCCACAACACCCTCCAAAAGACCCTAAACCCCATTCGCAGTCTATTTTCTCTTGTTTTGGGAGCCACTGTTCTAGTCCGAGGTGTCAGGAATGTTGCAGGACAGTTGGCCCAGGTGTCAGGTGCTGTTACCTATCGGCTGCTATTTCCTCGGAATTCCAGCAGAAAGGGAACGAACACACACACACACACACACACACACACACACACACACACACACACACACACACACACACACACACACACACACACACACACACACACACAAATAATTCCGCTCCAACCTTCTGAAAAAAAAAGAGAAAGTAGTTGACTATTGTGCTGCGGCCCTTTGACCAGAACGCCTCAGTAAACACCTGTCAAAAGAAAAAAAGGGAAGGAATCGCCCGCTAATGACTCGGAGTCTTCAGAGATGACTCGACGACCCTTGACGTCGAACCCTGATGTCTTGTTTTGTATGCTAGGGTAAAAAAAAAAAAAAGAGACACACAAAAATCCACCTTTTTTTGAACAAAACGTCAGACATCTGCACAGTTGCTAAAAGGGGCCACATGCCTTTGTTTTGAGTTCACAGGATATCCTATACTCACTGCAGGTGCAAAAATACACCTTTAAAAAAGTGAGATTAAGCGTTTTTCTCGTTTGTCCGAATAAAGCAACACAAAAGGTTAACCAGTACAGTATAGACACTCTAAATGCATGTGGTTTAAGGCCCATTACATGGTGGGGGAGTAATAAGGTCAGAACAATTAAAGGTGTAGTCAGTGATTCTGGAGAACGCTTGTTGCCGAAATAACTTTTTTTCCAAAATCAGTAAATATTTCTTCAAGATCCGCTACCTGTCCATACTGTGTGTGCACTGACAAAAACATCTGGTCTTACTACACAGCCTAGGCTCTGTAAACGGGTATGTAAACAAGGTTATGTAAACAAGGGGGAGTTAACCATAGCTAACAACATTCCGGTTCACAAGCTGTGTATTAACACCATATTTTTTTCAGAGCACACACAGGTACAGACAGGTAGCGGATCGTGGGGTGGATATTCACTGATTTTGACAACAAGCGTTCTACAGAATCACTGACTCAACCCTTAAATAGTAAAGTAGATAGCTTAAATGTCTGTGGTTAAGGCCCATCATATGTAAAAAGGTCAGCACGATTAATGAGAGCTGCACCATTCTTTTGTCTGTTAGGAAAACAATTAAGGGGAAAATCACACCCAGCCATCTCCCTAAACATCATGTAACGGGTGTGTGTGTGTGTGTGTGTGTGTGTGTGTGTGTGTGTGTGTGTGTGCGTGCGTGCGCATTATTAACTCCCTAAACGCTGCGTCTCCTGTCGCCTGAGTCAGCAGTTAGGAAAGATATTGGGCTGAGATCAAGAATCTATTGTGAAAAACAAGATTCTCCCTGGAGGAACAGAGTGCTGTGAGGAGGGGGAAGGAGCCACCAGATCCCTACTGCTGCTAGAGCAAAGGTGTTAGAAAGCTCAGCTGAATTACAACAACGTTTCAATCATTATTGTTTGATTACTTATTTTCAGCCTTCAATTTTCTCAGCTACACACTACAAATTACATGTGTGTGTTGATTGTTGGTTAGAAAATTGCATGTTGAGTGATAGGAATCATGCAGGGTTGTTACAGTTTACAATTTGCATCAGTCAAGCGGCAGTAGGCTGATTGAATAACTATGAACAAATTAATTACTGACATTTTTTTAATTATTTCAAAATTGAACGTCAAAGCAGTTGTATTCAGTGTACTGTGGATTGTGACAGATTTCTGAAATGTAACCTGTAGTCATGATTTAGTCAATTATTATTTAGAGATATTTGCAAACAATTCTGACAGTTTAATTGAAAGTGTTTGAGACATTTTAAAAGTGATACCTGTATCTGAAAATGCAATAAATAGATATAGATATTAGCAACCAATTCTAAATTTAGTTGAAAAGTCATGGAAGAAGATATATAGACGATATCTGCATACTGTATTTAAAAATGCAAAAAAAAACATATATATATATATCTTTACAAAATTTGTATTTGGAACAGGAAAAACCTGTATAATATTATGGAAAAAAAAACAGCTGTTTGAAGCAAAGTATGTCTAATGAACTGGGTGTTGTTTCAGTGCGTCTCACCCAGGTTTTGTGTGTGTGTGTGTGTGTGTGTGTGTGTGTGTGTGTGTGTGTGTGTGTGTGTGTGTGTGTGTGTGTCATATCCTCCACTCACCCTGCATGTTTCTTCTTGTCGAATTACGTCGCATCGCATTCTACCGTGCCGCGTTCCCTCGGCAACCGGGCAAACAAACATACTAATCACACAGATCGTGACAAAAGATAATTATCCGAGAACAATTTTTTTTTATATAAATCAAGTGCAAATACATTAAAATAAACTGAGCATTGGTTTTAACATTAGTGCTTTCAGACGACATACAGTATCTCACAAAAGTGAGTACACCCCTCACATTTCTTCAAATATTTCATTATATCTTTCCATGGGACAACACTGAAGAAATTACACTTTGATATAATGTAAAGTAGTCAGTGTACAGCTTGTATAACAGTGTAAATTTACTGTCGCCTCAAAATAACTCGACACACAGCCATTAATGTCTAAACTGAAGGCAACAAAAGTGAGTACACCCCTAAGAAAAAATGTCCAAATTGGGCCCAAAGTGTCAATACTTTGTGTGGCCACCATTATTTTCCAGCACTACCTTAACCCTCTTGGGCATGGAGTTCACCAGAGCTTCACAGGTTCCCACTGGAATCCTCTTCCACCCATTCATGACGACATCACAGAGTTGGTCGATATTAGAGACCTTGCGCTCCTCCATCTCCCGTTTTAAGAAGCCCCAAAGATGCTCAATAGGGTTTATGGCTGGAGACATGCTTGGCCAGTCCATAACCTTTACCCTGAGCTTCTTTAGCAAGGCATTGGTCGTCTTGGAGGTGTGTTTAGGGTCATTATCATGTTGCAATACTGCCCTGCGGCCCAGTTTAAGAAGGTTGAGTGCACGTTTTCAGCGTCATACCAAGAGGTTGACTTTGGAAAATAGACGTATGAATACTGCCAGCATTGTTGCAGGTCTTGTAGGGGTTGGGGGTCAACCTGTCAATGCTCAGACCATACGCCACACTCTGCATCATACTGGTCTGCATGGCTGTCGTCCCAGAAGGAAGCCTATTCTAAAGATGATGCAAAAGAAAGCCCACAAACAGTTTGCTGAAGACAAGCAGACTACGGACATGGATCACTGCAACCATGTCCTGTGGTCTGATGAGACCAAGATAAACGTATTTGGTTCAGATGGTGTCAAGTGTGTGTGGTGGCAACCAGGTGAGGAGTACAAAGACAAGTGTGTCTTGCCTATAGTCAAGCATGGTGGTTGGAGTGTCATGGTCTGGGGCTGCATGAGTGCTGCCAGCAGTGGGGAACTACAGTTCATTGAATGCTAACATGTACTGTGACATACTGAAGCAGAACATGATCCCCTCCCTTCATAAACTGGGCCGCAGGGCAGTACTGCAACATGATAATGACCCCAAACACACCTCCAAGACGACCACTGCCTTGCTAAAGAAGCAGAGGGTAAAGGTGATGGACTGGCCAAGCATGTCCCCAGACCTAAACCCTATTGAGCATCTTTGGGGCTTCTTAAAACAGGAGATGGAGGAGCGCAAGGTCTCCAGTATCCACCAGCTCCGTGATGTTGTCATGAATGAGTGGAAGAGGATTCCAGTGGCAACCTGTGAAGCTCTGGTGAACTCCATGCCCATGAGGGTTAAGGTAGTGCTGGAAAATAATGGTGGCCACACAAAATATTGACACTTTGGGCCCAATTTGGACATTTTAACTCAGGGGTGTACTCACTTTTGTAACCGGCAGTTTAGACATTAATGGCTGTGTGTCGAGTTATTTTGAGGGGACAGTAAATTTACACTGTTATATAAGATGTACACACACTACTTTACATTGTATCAAAGTGTCATTTATTCAGTGTTGTCCCATGAAAAGATATAATGAAATATTTGAAGAAATGTGAGGGGTGTACTCACTTTTGTGAGATACTGTATGTCTGAATAAACATTTTAGGTTAAGACTTCAAAACATATCCATGATTTGTCTATAAAACATCCATCAAACTTAAAACAAATACACTTTATTATACATGAATGACTTATTAATCAGATTCCATTGAGAGAGAGCCAAAGATAATATTGTTAATGATGTTTTTAACAGTTGCTTTCGTGGAAAAATAAACTTTAAAAACAACATTGTAAATTGGATGGAATTTGAAGGAGATACTTATATTAAAAGTTGCTCTGAGGAACTTCCGGTTTGTGTTAATTATTGCACCCCCTTTGGACAAAAGTGGTAGTGTTTTTAACTATGCCAGCTATAGTTCCAGGGTGAGGGACCCATGACAAAGGCATTAAGAAAAACTATTTAAAAAAGCATTCTTTGCACTGATGGTCTCGTTTGCTGTAACATGTCATTTATGATCATCGAATCATAAATGAGACTGTTTCAGAAATATTAAAAAGTTCCTCGTAGCACCTTTATTTATATATCACCTTTTCTACAAGAATACTGATAGTGTTTTGAATTGCGTTGCAGTTCACAGTTCAGTTTAAAGGAATTTTTCACATTTATTTTACAAAATCAGACAAACGGTCATCTTAGTTCAGGGTTTACTTTCAAGAAGTTTTCTCATGTAAAACATATGAGAGGAGAAAATCACACTTTGATTTAACAGCTCACAACGTATTGACATGCAGCCTATCACATTGGGTTGCAGGGGGAGACATGGCTTTATATTCCAAATGATTAAGTCGTTTATCTTTAATTCATTCACAGTATTTTTATATACAATCCAGATCACAAATACAATCATTTACACATATCCTGGTCCTAGCTTAATCCACCTAAGTTTCTTTCATGATTATTAATATACATACATACAATTATGTATGCTTTTTCATAGTGAAAAAGGGAGAAATGAAAAGTATAAAACAAAGGAAACCACATCCTAGCTATTGAAATGATGGCACACTGGGTAAACGAAGCAAGCACAACCTTGCAGGAATCTTTTGCCTTAATTTTTTGGTCTGATTTTCTTAGCAGGTAAAAGAAATTAATTAGTAAGTAAAATTTCTTAGTGGATAAAACAGTCTAAATAGTGGTTATTTATATTGTTCTATATCACAATGTATCAACATGTGTTATTTCTTATTTTTAGAAGCCAACGTCTTGGCCTAAACAACAACAATGTATTCTTCACATTAACTGCCTCTCTCTCTCTCTCTGTAAACGTATGTTAACTTCTCACTTGAGAACGCAGCCAAATTTACCATCACTCATTTCTCTGGCAGCTTCAGGTTTTCTTGTTTTTTTTGTTGGTTCATGTCACTATGAAAATCCCGGGTCCCAATCGTCATAGTGTTTGTGTCGCCGTAGATACCACTCACTCACTTCACAGGCCTTTATTGTACGTCACAGTCTTACAATCTGTTGCCATGGCGATCTCCGGCTCCAGCTGATTCACGCTGATCTGTTGGAATCAAAGGGAAAAGAGGATGAGATTTGAAAAAAAAACGACAATATCTTTGGCAGAAGCATATAGGACACTTTGCCAGTAATATATAGACTGTGGAGGCATTCACGATCCTCCAATACTTCAAGATTAGAAAACAGTTTCATTTGTAACTAAATAATAGGCCAACTATAAAAGCTTCAACTGTTCTGTATTTACCGCTAATGTGCAAACAGAGCCAATTTGTCAGATTGAAAAGTCTAATTTGAGGTTCGCATCTCTCCAATATTTGAACGAGGGACAGATGGTTGTTTGTGAGTTGGAGCCAGGAGCCTAATCAGACATCTTGGTTTTAGGTGTGAAATGGGGAAGTGGGACAAATTGAGTAGGCGGGGGGTCCAGGGTGTTCATGTTGCTTTTTTTTAAAAGGTCTTTTTTCCTCTGCTTTTCTTGCCAAAAAAAGTGACAGAAAAAACGGACTTGCGAGTGAAATAACAGGCCCCTCGGTGGATCGCGAGGCGGCTTTTTTCACAGGACTGTTGGCGGCACATATGTTTGAATGTCTCGGGTTGTTGTTTCTTTTTTCTTGCCATATGGTTGTCTGAGCTATTTCCAATGGGTAATTAGATCTTAAACATCTTAAAGCCGGAGCTGGTTGGCTTGTGTCAGCGTGTCATTTGGCAGAGAGGAGACAAAGAGAGAGAGAGAGATGGGAGTGAAAAAAATAGAATCGCGTCATAGTCATTTAAAGGTGGAGTCAGCAATTCTTGAGAATGCTTGTTGTGAAAATCTCTTTTTTTATCAAAATGTGTGAATATCTCCTCACGATCCGCTAGACCTACCTGTCTGTAGCCTAATGTGTCTGCGCTGAAGAAATATAGTGTTAAAACACAGCCCAGGCTCTGTAAATATGCATGTTGCTGGCTACGGTGAGCCCCTGTTGTTTACATACCCTTTTTTTACATACCCGTATTAACACCAGATTTTTTTTCCCAGAACACACACAGTACGAACAGGGAACAAATGTTGACGATACTGGTTTGGACAAAACTTGATTTTGATAACAAGGGCTTTCCAGAATCTCTGACTCCACCTTTAATGAGTGTAACAACACACACAGTGAGGTAATAACACAAATGTTAGATCTGAGCCTGCTATCCTGGATGGTAGCAGTGAATGGAGGTTATAAGGCTCGGGGCAGGGTTTAGTCTCACAGGACTACGCCTCATTAGGAGAAGGGGGAGGGGGGAGGGGGGGTCCTGTGTTAAGCTCAATGGGGAACGTTAAAGAGGTCAGGACACTCCGGTCATTAATATCACTCATTGAAACAGAGTCACGGCAGCTTTGAGTAATGAAGACATTCAATACAGTCAGAATGTGAAGAAGTGAAAACAAGGAGCTGTTGGTATTTTGGGGCGACTGTGGCTCAGGTGGTGGGGCGGGTCGGCCAGTGATCGAAGGGCTGGCGGTTCGATCCCCGCCCTGCCATCTGTGTCATGGTTGTTGTGTCCTTGGGCAAGACACTTCACCCACCTTGCCTTGTGTGAATGTCGATAGTTAGCCTGCTATCGGTGTATGAATGTGTGTGTGAATGGTAACATGGGAATGGAAACAGGTCTCCCTTGAAAAAGAGTTTACGGTCTTAATGGGATTTACCTGTATAAATAAAGGTTAAAAAAAATTTAAAATTACAATTCATTGTGACATTGATCTGGTATTTAAAAATGTAAAAAGTTTTAATCGACTCTACACTGAGCCTTACCGTTGTTATCAGAACAACAACATGGGCTTTGAAATTAATTCATCTGTGATATTTGATATCATGTATATACTGGTTTAACATAAAACCAGTTCAATTTTCTTTCATTAACATTTATTTAACCAGGAAATTAAAAAAAAAGTTTTGCTCAATAACAGAACATGTGCAATTTGTGGGGTTATATTCCTGCTTCCTGCTTTTATAATTTATCATCCAGTTTATGAGGGACTCTAATTTAAAGTGATCCTGTAACTTACACCACGATGTGGGTGCAAAAGCTTTTAAGGCACTTTCACCAAACGGCAGTGCGGGTCCGAGAGATATTATACACAATACATTATTAGACTGAGAGAGCGAGTGTTTGCGAGTACTGTTGGTTCTAGGAGCCAGCCAGTATAGAACATAGATAAGTAGGCAGTTCAGAGAAAAAAAATGTTTTAATGAAAAATGTACAAGTGTTCCATTTTACGCAAATAGGAAGACTTTCTCATAAAGATTCATCGATTCATGTATGATTGTCTGGCTACAGCACTTTGAATAAAAAAAGTTGTGCTGCACGTGGTTTGATTGACAGCTGATTATTGAGAAAAGCCAAAGCAAAGATCACTTAAAACCAAACTGTGTACATTAATGCAATATTAAATGATGTTTTATTGTTTGCAAGTGGAAATGCGTTTTTAGAGCCAATTAGCTCAAGCGCCAAATAGGAACCAATCTTTGGATATCTTTCGTCTGTCAAGTGTTCTGCTCGGGAAGAAAACTGTTTTTGACCACAGGACTTGTCGATGCAATAATTCATGGCTTTGGTTTTGTACATTGGTAAACATATGCTGAGTTCAAGTGGAAATAAACAGACCAAGTGTTTTTACTGCAAAGAAGAGTCAAACTTAAAAAGTGTGTCAAGAAATGAAGCCGTGGTACAGCACCTCAATGGCTTGAAACGTGGCCTAAGGACTATAAAGCCGTTTTTTTTCTTCTAAGTCTTTGGGAGGTTGACCTACCTGGGACATCTGTGGGAAGAGACTGATGGCCAGAGGCAGAGCCAGGCCGAAGGCAGCGAGGACAACCAGACTGTGGACCGGCAGGACCAGCCGACGATGTCTCTGTAGGAGAGGGAGCCTGGGGAGAGAGACACACACACACACACACACACACACACACAGACACAGACACAGACACACAGACACAGACACACAGACACAGACACAGACACACAGACACACACACACACAGTTTATTTCAGCCACTATTCTTTTTTTTACATAATATTCTCTGGTTGACAAACGAAGTGATAGCAAAGTTGTGTCTAAAATACCTCTAACCTAACTTTGAAATAAAATATAAATGTGTTACCCAAACCAAAGTGCATTCAAAAGATTCCAACTCTAGACAAAGTAAAAAGTAAAAAAAAATCTTATTTAGGAGTAAGTAAAAGTTAAATAAAAAAACACTGATAGTGAACTCTGGCTATTTGTCCCATTTGCCAATGTCAATGTCAGGTATGATATGAAAGAAAACATCTTGCACACGGGAAGGGAGAAGTATGCAAAGTATGCCCTGATGATTTGTGCACAGATACAGTTTGACTCAACAACTGACAGTTCACTCAACTAATCACTTCCCGTTTACAACTGAATATTTCCTTTGTATCGCTTAAGGAATTAAAATGATTTAACATAGTCATTTATTTGTTGTGTGAACTTAAATAACTCGTCTATGTTTCTTCCAAAATGTATAGTAAGTTTGTAAAAAATGTAATAAAAAAAATTAAAAAAAAATTCCATCAAATTTAAAAAGCTGTATTTTCTTAATTAGAACAAAATAGTTTCTTTGAGGACAATTCTCCAGAAATAAATGTCCCCGTCTCAGCCCATGTCCTCCTCCCTCCGTAGTCTAATCCCCTGTTCAGTGAGTGGGACAGGGAACGCAGCAGGAGCCTGAGAAACGAACCGCTCCAACCAGCAACGCCTCTCCGCCTAACGAGCAGAGCTAACGGCTAATGAGGGAGCTCATTAACACATATGGCTGCCATGCTTTAATTAGGCTACACACACACACACACACACACACACACACACAGGCAGGCAGGCGCACACATACACACACACACACACACACACACACACACACACACACGCACGCACACACAGACACAGGCGTACACGTGTACACACACACACACACACTTCAGAACTGGATTACAAAGACGAAACTCAATGAGAAAAAAGTTGTAAGGTTCGATGTGATGGAGGGTTTGGCCAAAAGTTTAAAAAAACCTTTAAAATCATGTGGAAAAACTTGATGTTATCTTAAATGAATTAAATGACCCAATGTCGTGCAGTACGATCTGTGTTTGCATGAACCTTTCACATTGTGAAGGAAATGCCAAATGCCAAATAAATTGATAATTTAAGTTTTTAAGTGTGTGTGTGTATTCATCAAATAAAATACATATCAAACATTATGTTTCTGTCTAGCCTTGCAGAGCCTGCTGCACTGTGCAAACAGAGGCATGTGAGGGGGAACAATTAAACTGTGAAGCCGGTTTCTAATTTACACAATAAACAAACACCTCACAGAGGAGGTGGGGGTGATTATGAACATGAAAATGCAACATGATTAAATAAAAGCCAGAAGGCGTTTCTTTGTCAACAGCGGAAGAAGAAAAAGCTGCTGTTAAAATGTTAATAAGTTCATGAGTTATTTTCTGATTGGTAGAACAGCATGCGGCCAGGACTTCCACCATTTCTTCTGTTTATAAAGTATAATTGTATGTTATTATTGGGGTCTGACTGAAACCAATTGTGTGTCCTTACATGAACCAACATCCTCCCGCTCTATTTCAGAGTTGGTTCTTTCGAGAGAATCAGGGCAATTTTCAGATTTTTTTCAGTAACTTTTCATTTATAGTGCAGTAGTCGGTGATTCTGGAAAACCGTTGAATATCTCCTCCGATCGGCCACCTGTCCTTACTGTGTGATCTGGTGTTAATACACAGCCTAGGCTCTGTAAATGGGTAGGTTGCTATCTACGATGGGCCCTCTTTGTTTACATACTCTTTGTTTTCATATTAGTTGATAGTTAGGAGGCTGTGTAATAATGCCAGATTTTCTTTTCAGCGCACCGCACACACAGTACAGTACCCAGGTAGCTTAGCAGATATTCAATGATTTTGTCAAAAAGTGATTTTGACAACCAGCGTTCTCCAGAAGCTGCTGTCAGTGCCCTAACCCTCTCCTCTCAGCAGAGTAATCCATCAGGGGGGGGGCCGCCCGGGGGAAACTCTCTGTCCCCTTGTTCTCGCTCCATTGAGAGCCAGTGAAGGTGAGCTGACAGAGAGGAGAGCTGGGCCATTCTCACCTGAAACCACAGTCAACCTCACAGACCCCAAACTCACTGTGTGTGTGTGTGTGTGTGTGTGTGTGTGTGTGTGTGTGTGTGTGTGTGTGTGTGTGTGTGTGTGTGTGTGTATGCGCATATAGCTGTGTGTGTGTTCATACAGGTGTGTGTGTGTTTATATAGGTGTGCGCTTGTATGTCTATAGGTGTGTGTGTATCTGTATGTGTTCATATAGGTGTGTGTGTGTGTTCATATAGGTGTGCGTTTGTATGTCTATAGGTGTGTGTGTATCTGTATGTGTTCATATAGGTGTGCGTTTGTATGTCTATAGGTGTGTGTGTGTGTGTGTGTGTGTGTGTGTGTGTGTGTGTGTGTGTGTGTGTGTGTGTGTGTGTGTGTGTATAGGTGTGCGTGTGTTCATATAGGTGCATGTGTATGTGCGTGTGTGTCTCCATTCATTCATTCATATAGCTGGCTAGAATCCAAAACACACCTGGGCAGCCCGCCTTGTTCACCGCGGTCGGGACAAGTGCTGTCAGGGCTTTACATTCCTCTGCACACCACAGAGACAGGCGGGCCATCCGTCACAGGCCGGCCGTACGAACACATCTCATCATTAAGACTTCATTACAGGCACATCTCACAACACTGTGGTGGGAAAGGGTTCATCCACTACAATACTACAGTGCCAACACACATTTCGTAGTAGCAATAGAATGACAAATAAACATTCGTATGCGTTATAATTACTATATTTCACCATCAAGGATGAAGTGGCCCGAGACTGTGCAATGTTTAAGTTTTTGACAATTCTATAATGCCTTGTGAATTGTCATTTAATTAGGGGTCATTTGCATTTTTGATTAAGCTATGAAATTAGCATAATATGAGAAAAGTAGAACCTTTACCACTTTCATTACATTCTTATTTAGTTAAGGAACTGCCTCTCAAACAGTGATTCAACATGTACATAGTCATAGGTGTCTTTTTCCAGTGAAAAGTGCTTTGTTAAAAAATCCTGAGCAGAAAATCCCAATGGCTGAATAGACAAAGAAAAGGGCGCCACCTACAGAAACTACACCGCCAGAAAAATACAGGGGAAAATAAAGAGGTTAATGAGGCAAAGCTAGACTTCCTTCATGCCTTTACCAAGACCAAAAGCCATTGTGACTGACTTGAACACTAAACACTACAGCATTTGTCCAGATCAACAAAAAGTGAAAGTTCCTCATGGCCATTTTAATGTTGAGAAAACGGACCAATTCATGAAAGATAAAAAGACTTACTTTTCCAGAGCAGCCATGATGATGGGAGGGAGAACCAGAATAGGCATCGGCATGACAACTCGGGTCAGAGCCGTTTCTAGAAGTGCCTGTCACAGAAAATAAAAAGATTTCAATTTGTGTTAATATCAAGAAGAAAAATGCAGTATTTTAATTATGTTCAAATTGAGAGTTAAACTTCATACCTCCTCATTCACACTATATTGTATACACATACATTTAATTTGAGAAATAAATGTATAAAGTTTTCAAAGATCCCATAACATATCAAAATCAAATCAAAAATCAACTAAATCAACTTAAAAAAAGAAAAAGATGTTTAAATAATTTCAACCTGATCTGCCATAATTTCTGAGGATTTCAACTTTCAAGGAATCTTATAAATTGCCCCCATACTTTGAAGAAGCTTTCCACATTCACATACAGTAAATTACATTAAAAAACTGCACATTATGAATTCACATTAGGCCAAAAGTTGTGTTGAGTCACATACATGCTTGGCAGCTACTTTGGACGTCCCCACCACGTTCCCGTTGTCGTCGACGACACTGATGCCCTCCGACAGCTCAGAGTGTCTCATCAGCACCACGTTACACACGTTTGCACTCGCTGTAGAGAGGGGAGAATGTTTAAAACATTAAAGTAAAGTGTCTAATTTTACTAATGTACAAATAGTGTTTCTGGTTTGAGATTCAGATCAAGCAGCCTGTATTTAGTTTTTTTATTCTATAGTACTTCTTCGTCTTCCAACAGGTGCATTTTCCCAGGACGCCCATTATATACAAAAACGTGTAAGGCCGTTAAGTTTGTCAGGATGTCCGTTCTTTGCTACTGTAGAAACATAGCGGTGCAGCATGTTATAAAAGGCTCATTCAAGGTAATACATTTTTTTTTAATTCTCAAGCAATTATACACTGTTTAAAACATACTTAGGAATATTAAGTTAATATACATGAACGTCATAATCCATAAAACTGAACAACTTTGTGCGAGTGTGTGTGTGTGTGTGTGTGTGTGTGTGTGCGTGTGTGTGTGCCGAACTTTGACTAAAGCAACAGTCAAATAAGCCACCAACAGCGTAACCAAGGTGACTGATAGGTCGACAAAGCGCTGTGTTGTTACCCTGTGATTTATTCACGAGAGGCAAAATGAACACAAATGTATGTTAATACAGACGGACCTTTCTCCTTGACTCTAATAGGAATAAGGAAAACTCATTTTAGAGAGTTTAGTGACGGGCGCCGCAAGCTTTTTTAATTTAAGACAACAGCGTTTTCAGAGTTATCTTTGCTAAGGGCTGCGGGGCTGGCAGGTCGCTCGCTTTGTGAGGGGAATTCAATTGACTGAGCAAATAGCACTTTTTACCTACAAGGGATTTTTTTATTTTTCTTATCCAGACCAATTAATAAAAGGGAAAGATAGTGGGAATTTGGCAAGGCATTAGAAAAACTACATCAAAACATAAACTCATTTTCAAAAAAGTGTTCCTATATTCGATTCAAATAATTATATAATAAAAAGTGATTATAATTACTGTAATGCCTTTATCAATTGATAATTTACACATTTTTCAAATGACTTAATACACATACTAATACATCTATTAAACTAACTTCAAAGTCTGTAAAGCTGCATGTTAAACTATGTGGCAGCAATTTATAATTATTTGAAATAATTACATTTTGTACATTCTAATTGTCATCTAATAAACTAGCGGTACACTAAATGCATCCGTGAACCTTTAAGGTAATTGCTTCCTAAATAATCATAGATAATGAGAAATGCATTTTCTAAACACAACAAATGAATCATCCCCATAGCCAATACATTTCTAGCGGCAATAGTTTTCCATCCAGTTAAGGTCTTTATGATCTAATTCAAAAGGCTTGATTGGGTTATTACAAATAAATCTACCCTTAAGTAAGCAAACAAAATCAAGCAGGTTACAACCTCAAATGGCCGTTTTAATTACCGTTTTATACGGGGCCTAGCAACAACAAAACAACGACAACAGCAACAACAACAATGAACAAACAGAAATCAGGTAAACGAGGCCTTGACATATAGACGCCACTTTGGGGGTAATTATCCAATTTGTTTGCGGCAGCAGAGTTCTAACAAGGAGCCAATTACCAGGCAAAGGCAGCGCTGCAGAAACCTGTTGATTTAATTGAAAGAACCGCCGTGCTACGAAAGGGTGTGTGTGTGTGTGTGTGTGTGTGTGTGTGCGTGTGCGTGTGTGTGCGTGTGCGTGTGTGTGTGTGTGTGTGTGTGTGTGTGTGTGTGCGTGCAAGACAATTTAATTATGAGCCAGCAGCCTCGGGCACCCTGGGACACGGTCTGTGCCCCAGGGTGTGACTGTGTTTGTGGGAGAGTGGCAGGACAATCTGCTCTGTGGCTCCACACACGTTTGTAACGCTGACGGGCAGAGTGAAACAAATCACTCCGCTGTGTTTGGATTTCAAAAACAGTGATTTTCTAATGATCACAGACAAAGACATTTTAACAACACTAAGGATACAAATGAGTTTAAACGGTTGACCGAAAGAGTTTATATAAGGTCGGTTTGTTATTTTATTTTTTTAAGAATTAATTTCTTTAATTTTGTGTATCATGGAAATAGCTCAAGCAGTAAGGAAACAAAGCATTAAATTCAGCAATATTTGTTTATGGTTACCTCCTAATTTTTTTTTACACGTCTGTCCTTCCGTCTGTCTTAGTTATGCTTAAGAAAACATACATGCTACATAAGTATTGACTAAAAAATGTAATATATATGTTTTATTTTTTACTGAAAAAGCTAAATAATGTATTGACAGATATCTTCAATTTCCACGGAAACCTTTCACATTGGAAGTTTATTTTAAAGGTAACCAAAATTCCATTGTGAACTCAAGTTTCTACTAATTCACTTTAAAAGGCCATTTTAGAAGAGCGCTGGGTCTAATCCCTGCTCTGCAAGGCTTTGTGAACTCACCCACTGCTGGGAAGGGGATGAACCTCTGCACCAGTAGCCTGGTAGTCGGGCCTAAACGGCTGGATTTCTTGATTAACACATTTAATCCAACCTGAAGAAAACCCAAACGCATATATTTCACTTTAAAAAGCAAACAGTAAAAAAAGCAAACAGTAAAAAAAGCACAAAGTAATAAAACAAGTGTCATAAATGGTATGGTTGAAATGCATAAAATTCCCGGATTTCTGCAAAAACAACTAAAGCTATAATGCGTAACCTCTGTCGCCCCCCATGAGGAATTCAGATTAATTACAACATCACTGTCAGTGCATCTACATGAGGTAAGCCTTCGATTATCGCGCATGGGTTTGAATCAACAACTGAAACATTTCTTGGGATTTTTCTGAGCACTAGTTTGTAAACGCTGCCATACTGAGAAATACAGAGCAAGTTTTAAGTCACTTATAGGCTTAATCAACTTTGTGCCTATATATTCTGCTATATAACACATACCCCACCATGTCACTTCTGAAGCCCCCAGCTATACAGAGTCCGGCAGGGGGTCGTCACCAGAGCAGACCTTTAATTGGAGCGCTCCTACACCCCTTCCCATTCGTCGGTCCGCCCCCTCTTGACTCCCCGTGAGTTTTCTTTTTTTTTTTTTTTCTGTGCTTGTTGCCAAGCGCCCAGCGGGACCTGTAATTGGTCTCGGTTTGAGCCCTGTGTCCGAGGCACAAGGCAGGTGTGTGAACATGTATTATACTCTTTTGACATTTGAGTCTTTGATGATATAAAAGGTAAGGGGGAGAAAAAGTTCAACTGATAAGGTTATTGTGAGGCCTGGTGCTTAAAGGTTCATGCTGATATTTAACTTGTGTGAATTTTTTCCAGTCAAAATAGTTAAAAAATATAATGGAGTCGTGTGGGAAAGCATCTGAAACTACATTACAACTTTTAAACCTTGCTTTAAAGGAACCTTTGAAATATTTCATAACTATACAAAACAAAATAATTAAATTGCAGGTTTTACACTTTTTATGTAGGAAAAAAATATTTCTCTGTATGGCGATAATGGGGCTGGTGCTAGGAAAAATCCCAAGAAGCGCCTAAGATAGTTTCAGTTGTTGATTCAACTGCTACGAAAAAACCTGGATGTACAGCGGGATGAATTAAATCCATGCATGCGCTATCTCCAAAGGCTTAACTCTTGTTGATAGTCGACACGCTGACAGTGCAACAGAAGTTACACACTATAGCTTTAAGAATATAAAGATAAAAGTCAAATGTAATGCTAATATACTGTATACTGTAGGCCACCCCATGCTTTCAATAAGTGACTTGGCAAATTGTGTAATAATGATATCAACTAATTAGTCCTGTTAAGTCAAGAGCAGATGCATGATGGGAACTCACAGCGATGGAGACTGCGCTGGTCACCGCTCCCACGTATCCCTGGACGAATCTGGAAGCTGGAGCCGGCTACAGTGAAGAGGAAGTGAGGTTACAATAGGAAAGCAATTTTCGCAACTCACAACTGTATATGCAGCTCTGGAAAAAATTAAGAGACCACTCCAAATGTTCAGTGTCTCTTGTTTTACTATGTATAGGCATATGTTTGAGTAGAATGAACATTTTGGTTTTATAATTGAACTACTGACAACATTTCTACCAAATTCCAATACATTTTTTGTCATTAAGAGCATTTTTTGTATGTAGAATGAAGAAAAAAGAAAAAAATACAAACTAGTCTCTTACTTCTTTCCGGAGCTGTATATAGTACACGGTGTATCCGCCTAAATGAGTCATAACTAGATAAATCACTCAAGGTGGCAACAAGGAACATTCGGGTTGCGTAAATTCTAGCGCCCCCTGTGGACAAAAGTAGTAGTGTGTTTTTACCACGCCATCTGCGGTTCCAGGGTGAGCGTACCCATGACAAAGGCATAACGGAAAAACTATGAAAATAGTATTCTTTGCACTGATAGCCTCGTTTGCCGTTACATGTTATTTATGATCATCAGAGGAAAAATGAGACTGTTTCAGAAATATTTAAAAATTCCTTGTAGGACCTTTAAATCCTGATACAGTACCTTGGAGGCGTTTCGGTTGCTGTAGTTGACACAGGCGTTGTGACTCTGGTTTAGCCACTGTGGAAGGAGAGGAGCTGGTTAGTAGATGTGCTGATACACCTGATGTGTTACTATGTGGTTACAGGGGCTCACCAGTTGTTATCCCCCTTAAGATTCAGTATGTGGATCAAATATTTTAAGCTCAAATTGAGCTTTCAAAATGTGTCTCACTTTCTTCAGTCTGGGTTGAACAGGTCAAGAAGTAAACACTTACCTGCCAGAAGATAGTTGACACCAATGTTTGATTTGGGAGAAGTAGTCCAACAACCTACACAAAGATAACAAGGGTTCACTACCTATACAAGACACAGATAATTAAGCTAAACAATGGATTAATAACAATAAATGTGAAGATTTGCATTACTAGAAATGGATGTAGATTAAAAAATGTAAAAAGTCTCACCACTGGTGTCCCAAAAGGGATAAAACCTGTTCAAAGACAGAGACTATTTTTATTCTTTATATTTATATAATGTTGAGTGGACACATATTTGACAAATAAAACTTTTATCTCCAACATTTCAAAGCGGAAAAGGTGCTCTGACTGAAACTGGACCAAAGTACTTTTTTACTGTTTTGCTTCTTCAGTTCGAAAGGCCTTCTAGAACTTCCCCATCATCACCGTGGGAGATTTGGTTTTAATCAGCGCCCAGCTGAGTGTGACCTTTCTCCAGACAACCTGCAGAGCCCCGTGGAGCCCTGACAGATACCCAGGGTGAAGGCCTCCGTGTTGGGCCACATAACAAGCCTCGAGACCCCCTCTTCCCCCAAGACTTCCACACCCAGCGCCACCTACCTGACATCCTAAAGGGCATGAGGATCTTCTCCCCCGTGTCAGGGTGGATCATGGCCTGTAGTCAGAGATTAATGGTCAGAATCAGATGATAATGAGTAGTGAATGATTCAGGTTAATGGGTTCAGAGAAAGTCGTGTTGTAGGGTTAAAAAGTGAAAGAAATTCACTTTTTCAGTTGTGTTTTTGTGTTCTTAAAAAAAAAAGTTTATAAAGAAACATATATAACAAACTTGTGCTATTACAGCTTATACTAATTAGTTTGAACTAATTAAATGTCCTTTACCCTGATCATGACAACAATAATGAATAGTTTATTTAGGTTTTACATTATAAGGAAAAAATTAACAATTTGTGTGAATATGCAACTGAAAAAGAATCATTTTGATGATTAAGGCTTCTAGCTTATGGATATCAAAAACCCAGTGTCTCTAAAATATTACATAAAAAAGGATGTTCATTCACTATATGCAATACTTTGGGTTGGGGCTGCTTTTACACAAATAACTGCATCAATGTGGAATGGCGTGGAGGTTAGCCCAGTTTGCTTTCCATGACATTATAATTTTCTTAGATGTATTTGTTGCCCTCTATCCCTGAATGAATTGTATTGGTTCTAGTACTGATATATAACCAGAACACTTTTGCTTAGCGCTTTATCATCATCTCTTTAACCTTTGATCTTGGCCTGTCTTCACATACGAACGCACCAAAGACAAACGACAGCGCCGTATCCTCTCCGCCACGAGATAAGAGCGATAGAGATCTCGTTCCCGTACTGATGCAGCGTGGATCAGATCGGCTGATTCTAAAAGAACGGAAGGAATCCTGTTTTTTTCTGAAGCCCGCCAAGCTAATCTGGAACCTGTGAAGCGCCGCGCATGAGGGCAGAGTGTCTGAATGTGGGAACTTTGCCCCAAAATGGCTCCATGTAATTTGGCCTACAGCCATAGAGGTCATGGTATTACAAAACGCGAACATTTTCAGTAGAAAGTATATGAAATAAGACCCATTTTAACCTCTTGTATGTGGATTTATTACATCTAGATAGAGTGCGTTGATTGATTGTTAGACAGACTACCGTTTACAGAGATCAGGTTTCACTGATTCACATTAGATTTTTTTACAGCTGAAAAAGTGAAAAAAAAAAAACATATACCAAGCAATACAGGTAGAGAAAATGATTGTGGAGCCTTTTTGATGCCCCTCATGTTTGGACTCCATATTCAAATTGTATCCAATTCAGCTAGGAAGATTTCTTCATACTGTTTACACATAACACAACTGACATAGCGGCATTTTTATTATAGTCAGAGACATGTTTATATGTGTGCTATAATATATCATGGTCCAACAGATACCAGATCAAATGTATTTTAGAGCCGAGTATAGGTTGAACAAAAAAAATAGATTTGAACGATTCTAAACTTTTTTCAAATGCATTAACACATTTAGAAAAAACGGACAAGGCAACTCATTATGTGAATATAATCAATAAGTGAAATCTCAAAAGAATACAGAACTTAATTTCATACTCTGTTTAGTTATTTAAAATGGAAATCTATCTATAAAAATTAAGTTTAATTAAGCAATTAACGCCAGTTTTATTGAGCTCAATAAAGAAAGCTGTTTCAATTCCATAACTCTTTAGATACCTTTCTGTCTGTTTAACCGATTGCACCTGCAGTTCAGTGACTGTCAGACATGTTTAGACGTTGGCACTTAATGCTAATTAGCACTAAAGTTAATAATTGTCTGCTTCATATTATTTTAAATGTATTTACCACATCATTAAAGCTAGGTTTTTTTTATAGATGTTTTTGTCCGAATGCTTGTTGTATAAATAGTTAAGGGTCAAGCTTAAGTGAAGACTGGTGAAAGTTTTGTTTGCATATCTACTGACACATTACCACAAAAACAAGAGATGAGAAAAGATAGTGTGAGTGTGTGTGTGTGTGTGTGTGTGTGTGTGTGTGTGTGTGTGTGTGTGTGTGTGTGTGTGTGTGTGTGTGTGTGTGTGTGTGTGTGTGTGTGTGTGTGTGTGTGTGTGTGTGTGTGTGTGTGTGTGTGTGTGTGCGCAAGAGAGAGACAAAGTACCTGCTTTACTTTCTGTGCTTGCCATAGCTGTGGAGACAAATAATAATAAACACAAGAGAAACACTTTAATTTGTAGAAAATAAAAGCAAATAAGCATTTAAAACATTGCCAAATTGATTCAATTTTATTCTTCAAAAAAGGAAAATGCTTCTCTCCATCACCTGAGCATCAGTCACTCCCACAGGCAGAGTTCCTCGCTTGAAACCATTGAGCAGTTCCACGCACTCTTGCAGCCGTTTCTGGTTTGACAAAATAGTTGTAAGTCAGTAAATGGTGAAGTTAAAAAGGTGCACTATTGCAGATCCAGCAGTTACTTTACATATTTTCTCTACATGCAATTCTTAGTAAAGTTTGTTTATTCATTTATGAGAATATACCTTAGAAAATGATCATTTCTCTGACACACCCAAAGTTTTAAGTCAGGGCAGCCTGACCTGAAGAGTCCTGGTTGGTTTCAAGATGTTTTTATTTTATTTCGACTATCTTAGCCACACGGTTTGATGTGTGATAATTGTGTTTTACTAAAAACTTTCATGCTGATCTTCGTCTGACAAATGAGTTTCCTAAAAGGTAATGAGCAGTTTTCTGTGGTGCGATCACTGTCTAATGTCGGGCAAAATACAAGGTCATGGGGCCCAATTTGTTCTAATGAGCTTGTGCCATCTGTGTATGTGTGTGTGTGTGTCCCTTTCTCTACATTTGTGTGTGACAGTGTTAGGTGTGAACTTGTTCTTGTGTGCACATGAGGTCATTTGTGTGTGTGTGTGTGTGTGTGTGTGTGTGTGTATTCTAAAATCACGGCTGCCCTGTTCAACTCTCGTCATTAAGGGCAAGTTGAGGCTAGGCCTGGCACAGCAGGATGCAAGGGGTGTGGGTGAGTAGTGTGTGTGTGTGTGTGTGTGTGTGTGTGTGTGTGTGTGTGTGTGTGTGTGTGTGTGTGTCTGTGTGTGTGTGTCTGTGTGTGTGTGTGTCTCTGCCCCCATCACAGCTTTCCCACATGTCCACACCTCATCACATCCCAGGAGCGATTACTGTCACCAGAGCCACTAACAGCTTCATTACCCAGAGCAGCAGTGCACTGATGAATCCATGAACAAAAAAAATGATCACAACACAAGGAAAATCAAATGCCTTTTGTGTATTATTGTGCTACCATTTTGGACAGGAAAAGGGGGTATTTTCACCTGTAGAGAATCTGGGTTAAATAAAAGTCCTCAGTCATTCAATGAGGGAAGTTGTCTCTGTCAGCTAAAAAGGGAACTTGTATTAAGGTCCGGCTGTATAAATACAAGTTATTATATAGGAATTTTGGACAACATACAAGTTTCAGAAACCTTTACCTCTGTCACAAAGAGTGTGCTGGGGTCAATCACATCCAGGAAGTGTCTAAACCGACCAGAAAACGTGTTCTGAGAGAGGGAGAAAAAAACATCATAAAAACCATACAAACATATAGAACTCTGAATAGTAACAACAACACTGTCAGCGCAGCTACATGAGGTAAACCAACTGATCAACAACTGAAACATTTTTCTTAGGTCGCTTCTTGAGGTTTTTCTGAGCTCCTGCGCAAGTGTCTGGGGGGGGGGGGGGGGTCGACACCAGTTTTTAAACGCTGCCATACTGAGAAATACAGAGAGTTTTGTGGAGCTGATAGGCTTACTCAACTTTGTGTCAACTCGTTTGACCATGGCTTGAATGTAACCCACATTTGTTTGCATAAAAAAGTTACGCACTATATCTTTAACATCACTGTCTTTGAGACATAAACACAAGACATTGGATGCAACTCTTTTAAAGTTTGCAGAAAATCCTTTTTTTTTTTAGCACTCCATTACTTTTCCACATGCTAGACAGATTGTTCCTTTAAGCAGAGAGAGAGTGAGTGATATTCCAGGTGTCACCCAGTAAACAGCGCTACATGCCAGCTGTTATATAACACACCAGGTGGAGCCTCCTCATTAATACGTCTCACAAACTGGTTCCTATTCGCATCTTTTTAGGGAGCCCGATACACTCACACCATTTGCAATTACTTTCCATAATGACTGAGTGCCAAAAATACCTTTTCTTAATCATTTATTCATAACCGAGCATAAGGAATCATTTCGGGGGATACAGACACATAACCACATAGACTTGAGAGACGCCAGTACCTCACTAACTTGAGTTTAATTACACTATCTGCTAATTTGAATTAAAATCTGTTATCTGAATCACGCGCTTTGAACATATGGCAAAAGCACAGCATGGGGGAATTTCTTTTTTTTAATCTTTTAAATGTAGTTATTTACCAAAATCAATCTGGTGATGAGTGGAAGAAAGGGGAACTAATCTTACCAGTGCTTCAAGCAGCTTTTGACAGCTTTTCCAATGGACATTATTTTCCTAAGTCTTTCCATTATTGATCATAGATTTTTAATTAAAACAGTCCATGTACTATAAGTTAGGTGGCTAAGTAAGTCAATTTGGTCAATTGTACACAGGGCACATTGAAATTCGTCGGTAATACCAGCCCCCACTAGTTTGAATAGGCTACTAACACTCTCCTGTCCAGTGCTGGGGATCGAACCTGCGACCTCATGGTTACTAGTGGTCCCTTCTTTCCTCTAGTCATAAGTTCATTACGGAAAATGATTATATTATTATTATTCAAAGAACAAAATACACAATAACATGAGGAACAGCTGGAGAAGGGAAGACCCCAACAGAACTTTGACCATTGGGATTTTATGAACTATATTAGTTCAAATGACCCTGGCTGTTTTCAAATTAAATTCACACTTTCCCTTCGGATACATTTTGCACAAGACACCCCAGGTAAACAATGCTGGTGTGCATGTAATGTTGACATTCGCACACAGTGAGTGAGTGTGGCTACAGCTGAACGACTGTAGGCTATCTGGTGGTTAGTAGGCTATCGCGAATTTCAGTAGGCCATATGTCTGCAGCTGCCTGGCACTTGAAATACAGTAACATACAGTGTAAAGTACAGTTTCTAATAAAGATAGCCTATTAGTCAGCCAACACACCTGGTCGAAGCGAGACTTGCCATGCTGGAAGGTCGGATATCCTGACATGCTGCTGCTGCTGCTGCAAATACACACAAACCTGCACCAGTTTTCTCCTTTTCTGGGATGATTAAAAAAAAGTTTGTTTACCCAAACTTTATGGAAGTGCAGCTGCAGAGCTGCGCGCTCAACGGTCAGCTGATAAGTGACCGCGTTGCATCACGGGTAATGTAGTTTCTCTGGGCTGCTTTGACAGCATGCAGGTTAGACCTTTGCACAGCAGACTACACCTCCCAGAGGAACACACTTTGTCATTTATTCTTTTAAAGATAATTTAGCCGGTTAAACGTGTATGCATTAGTTTGTAGCTACAGTCTTATAGTTTGGAGCACAACACATTAAGAATGAGGCAGCATTTTATATACTATCTATGGTCAGCATGAATTGCAGTGTTGTTGGCGGAAGCTGGTTTCTAGAGTATAACATAGCCCCCTAGTGGCGGCCAGTGGCAGGAGTAGTGAAATGTGCAGAGGTTGGACAACATAATATGAACCCTTCCCATTCATAACATAAACTGAGAGAGCCTCAAGGGGATGCACATGTTCAATGGATTGTGTAACTCAGTGTAGGCTATAGTCTGGTGGACTGCTTGTGATCGAGGACACTATTCATCTTGTGGGAGTTTTGTTTTTTAACATAGGAAAGGATAATATGATATAGGCTACTAAAACTAAAACTTTATACGAAATATGTATCATGAAAGAAATTATATAACAAGATAAGTAGATTTTGTAAGTACTCCCAATTAGGTAATAGCTATCAGAAACAAACTCTAAATTCAAACATTTAAAAAGCCTACTGTATCAACAAATACTGTATAACCACAATCAGCCCTGTGATAAAACACACACACACACACACACACACACACACACACACACACACACACACACACACACACACACACACACACACACACACACACACACACCTCAAAGAAAGATTTACAACCAAACATACGGTGAGCAAGAAACACAAAATATTCTTTATTAAATATACAAAATTTGTGAAACAAGAATTGCATCACGAATTGTAAACTTTCCAATCTTCTTACACACTCTACCTTTAAGCACATTCCACCAGCTACACAACAGAGGACAAAAATACAATCGGTCTAAACTTAAATTAAAAAAAATATATATGGAAGACATGGAAGAGGGACATTTAATTCTTGAACTTCATAAGTGCAGAGTCACAGTAAAATATGTCTATGCACTTGATATTGCAAATGGGGCCGCAAGAAAACTGAGATGGCAGGGACGGATTTGGGATGGTTTTTTACTGGCAAATCATGGTTGTGGTGTCAAAAGAAGCCCAAAGTGCTTGAATCACAGAGCGAATAGAAAGTGCAGTACGGTGTTAAGAGTAGATCTAACTATATACCGATATCGACGGACGGATACAGTAGACTTATGTTCTGACGATTAAGTAGTGCAAGAACATCCACAAACTGCTGTTAAAAGTGGCATCACATCAGAATACTTTACGGTGAAATCTATCTGCTCCATAGATTTAAGTTTCAAGGCGTTTTTTTTTTTTTTTTTTTTTTTTTTTGGCATGTCACAAGAAATAACTGTTTCTGCCAATGTTGTATTGGTATGCATACAATTTATGTTTGTGCAGTGATCTTAAACAATGCAATAACAAAGCATGGAAGAAGGTAAAAATACAGAATTAATCTTCAGTGAACAGATGGCTTTTACTTTTCCAAAACCAGCCCCCACCCCTCCCCCCAACAAGTAAAATGGAGTGCTAAATTCAAAACAAGACAAAAAATAAGGCAGCATTTGGCATTTTCAATACGGCATATATGCTGTAAAATGCATTATAAATCCCTTTGTAACACCTTTAAAGCAGTAGCGCTTGAGAAGGAAGCAGATGTGACAAAGACAATGAGGGAGGGAAGTCGAGTACCAGCATGTTGCAGGCGTTCTCTCAACGGTGAGGCCTTGTTGATAAAACACACACATACACAGTCACACAAGCGCGCGCACACACGCACACACACACACACACACACACGGAGAACAGAGAAGAGGCTGTGATGGCTGACACTGACTTTGATACTGAGTGATACTGAGTGATACTGTCTTCACCTGATAACACCGTGACCCATTCTAGAATCAGTTAGCTTATTAGGCTGAGCATTATGGGTAAATTCAAGACATGCCCATTGAAGAGAAAGAGGGAAAATTATTAAGGAAGAGAGCAAGCAAAAGATAAACAGCACTTAATCGTGCGTAGTAAAAAATAATAAACCATTCGCTTGCTGGCTAAGAACACTTTTGAACATTCGTAAGCTACTAACAGTTCCCAGCAAATGTGCACGTGACAAGGCCGGACTCCAGCGCCGCTCATTTGGTTTGTAGTTTTAAAAAACTAAGTCAGAGCACTTGATATTCACTGGGGAACATTTTGTAGAGTGTCAATCCAAAACATCATATACACCGTGTAGAAACAGTGACGCCAATAGGATTGGTGTTGGTCAATTACAAGAACATGACGGTGGTTTAGCATGAATTTACCTCATTAACCCAATATTGTGAATACTGTAAAATAGTGAAAGGATATTTTCCAAAACATTTTCGATAGTGCTACAGGTTTCAGTTCATTTCAGTTCAAAAGAAACTGCTCAACATTTAGAAGAATACGCTTACTGGCGTTCTTGCCAAGAGTTAGATGAGAACACTTAGAGCTCTCTATAATCTCGAGTAAATATGGATTTGGAGGCGATTAGCTTAGATTAGCATTAAGCATGAAAAAGCACTTGAAGGAACTTGCATCCTATTTGATATCAGCTGCATTGAACAGCCCTTAACTTTGAATTGTTTAAATCATTTGATATTTCCAGCTTCCAAACGGAAATTATCTGCAACCAACGGCTGCCTTGAAGGTATAAAATCAATCCAAACCCGATGGTATGTTACAGCAAAGGCCAGAGTTGATTTAAAGTAAATGCAATATATAGTTAATGGCCCAAAACAGGCAAAACCACCAGCATTTTTAGCTCCTTTCTCTCTACAGAACTCTGACAATATTCAAAAAGTGTATATTTTTGAAAAATGGCTGGAGGATTTAATTGGATAATACGGTGTTATGGACTGAAACTCTACCATGTCTCTCTTATTGTGGTAAGGTGATAGCAGTGACAGGTGAGGTGAAAAGGTCAAATCATTAATTCTACAATCAGGATCCCGGAAAAAAACATGGAAGCATTTGGGTTTTGGAACCCTCTGGGCTCAAAAATCTCCTTTCTCTGTGAACTTAAAAACCAACTGTGGTCTATATGAGAACCTGAAAACAACCTGAGGGACCCGCTACATTCAAGAACCGACCCAAGACCTTCTTTAACCTTTTCGACGAGGAAACGTGTTTGTCAGCACAGAAAAAGCATGCCGGCTGGGGAAAAAAACGTCGCCATCTGGACATCTCTTTCTCGGTGCCTAAGATATTTGTATCAAAAAGGACAGCATAGCAGTGAAAAGACTAGAAGAGCTGTTGTGGAGGTTAGAGAGTGAACGGATTGTGTGGAACTCCTTTGTTTTTTTCGTCACTTTAACTTGGAGCGCACTTGCAGGAGAGTGGGCTTCTGTTCCATGATGCGAACCAGCAGCGTGTCTATGTAATCCTCCAGATCTCGGACCTGCGGCTTCAGCCTCCTCAGCTCCACTTCGCGCTTCGCCAGTAAAAATCTCTGGCGCTCAAACTCCGTCTTCTGTCGCTCTAGGTCGGACTCCCGCTGCACCAGCAGGGCCACCAGTTCACTGTGGTTCAGGTGGTAGTACGAGCCCGCGCCCTCCGTCAGGGACTGAAGGGAGATAGGAAGGGAGCAGAGTGAATGTGTTAGAAAGATAAGGAGCAGTGTGATGTCTTTTAAAAGGTGGATTCAGCTATTCTGGAGGGAGCCCACTGTAGCTAGCAACATGCCCGTTTACAGAGCCTAGGCTGTGTATGAACACCTTATTTTGGGTGCACACACAGTACGGACAGGTAGCTGATACACTGATTTTTTTTTTTAAACAGGATTTTGACAACAAGCGTTCTGCAGAGTTAATGACTTGGTCATACAAATATAAACTTCAAAATTAAAGTAACTGTTTCATCCTCTGCAGGGCAGTGTTGCAGCATTACATAATCTATACTGTATATTACAGTTTTTATAATAATAACATACTGTACCTTCTTCCGTTCTGTCTCCTGCTCGCTGACATGGCTGCTTCTCCCTGGGTGGATGGTGGACTTGAGCTTCTCCAGGCCGGTGGCCAGAACAGAGCGGCCCTCGGTCCGCCTCTCCTCCGCCAGCGGGGCAGTGCTGAGGGGCTTCACCGGGTGGGGGCTGGGCGGGGGAAACACAAGCAGCACGGACACATACGGTCAGGTATCACACTTCATATGATAACACCTCTAATGGGGATTCTAATGTTTTATAAGGAAGACAATCAAGTACTGTTAGGAATCCGTCTGGCTGCCATGCTGGAGGTCTGAGAATCTGGAGTGTGCCACTTTTAACTGAACGTTCTTGTGGCTACGGGTAATATTCGAGGCTTATTTCAATTCATGTGGAATATTAAGTTTCAACAAATGTAGTGTCTATTAGTGCATTAGTGTAATATTCAATATGTTTATTACATGCATCTCTTTTTAGCTTTAGGTTAAACCATTATTTAGGCACAATGCATTGTCTTCTGGACCTCCAGTATGACACCAGACATAGATGTTAAAGACCGACCGTTTAGAATCCCAGAAACCTTCCATTTTAGTGATCAAGAGCAAAGGAAGTTAGACACGTAGAAGACTCCCCATTAAAGTGAATACTGTGAAAATTGAAATTATATTAGCTCAAAATTAAAAGAGGTAATTGCATGCGTTGGTGCAATCAAACATGTAGAAATTGTGTTAAATGTGCCATTACCTCGAGGTGAAAAGGAAATGCTATCAGTGACACAACAACACCTTTTTTCGTGTGATATAAAAGGCGGGTTTTGGTGTGTGAGAAAACTAGCTAGCCCTGTGGGAGTGTGTGTGTGTGTGTGTGTGTGTGTGTGTGTGTGTGTGTGTGTGTGTGTGTGTGTGTGTGTGTGTGTGTGTGTGTGTGTGTGTGTGTGTGTGTGTGTGTGTGTGTGTGTCTGTGTCTGTGTGTGTGTGTTGGAAAGGGAGGGGGTGTGTGTAGTAAGAATCAGGGCAAAATAATAACTGCTAATTGGCCTGAGGCTTTGTTTCCACTCCCGTTACCACAGAGGCAGGACACACAGGCCACCTGCGAAAGGGAATCCTGTTATCACCAGTGTGTGTGTGTGTGTGTGTGTGTGTGTGTGTGTGTGTGTGTGTGTGTGTGTGTGTGTGTGTGTGTGTGTGTGTGTGTGTGTGTGTGTGTGTGTGTGTGTGTGTGTGTGTGTGTGTGTGTGTGTGAGTGAGAGAAGGTCACACCACAAAAAGGAGAAACCCCTGGAGAGTCGGCGGCATAGAAGAAAAGCAGGCGGAAGCGAAGCAGTACAGGGAGACCAGACTGAAGAAACCACAGGATAGAATTTTAGGAAGTGGGAAAATGTGCTTCCTTTTCCACCTTTACACCACATGTTGCAACCCTCACCTGTTCTGCTGACTGGCTGCCTGCTGAGGGGTCTCCTGAGGCTTTGGCGTTGATGTCGTTTCGGGTGGCGACCTCACTATAGCAGTTGCAAGAGAAGGGAAGGTACAGAGCACTACAGGGGAGCTACTACTGCCAGGAGTTAGAAAAGGAGCAAAGGAGGTCAGAGAGGTAAGGTTGAGGTCAGGGCCGGGTTTAGATAAATAATTTGACTCCTGTATTGCACCAGGATCACTCCCAAAGGAGGGCAAGAGGAGCTCGTCAAAGGTGGGTATCAGGGTGCCCTCGGACTGGGAGCGGTGTAGTGTAGCGCTTTCCGCCTGGGGGCAATTCGAAAGCACGTCATCTAAGTTGACGTGTGGACTTTCGGCAACTCCTTCTGCGATCTTGCTTGGATCACAGCTTGTATAAGAATCTGTCGATTCTGCAGTGAAAAATTCTGAATCAAAGTCATCCCCCAACGTGAACCTTGGCTCGAGGGTTGACGTCTTGTCTTTGGCTTCGAGGATGGATTCTTCAGATTGTTCAGTTTGGTTAATTTCCTCAGTAGACGGCTTGGGTGCATTGGTGGAATCATCTTGGTCCAAAACATCCTCAATAGTCGACTGAAGGTCACTTGGTTCCCCACAGAGCGTTGAGTTGGCGGATTGTAGCATCTTGTTTGGCCAGGAGAAATTGGAGGACTGGTCAGACCCACAGGATTGGTAATCCTGTGACGAGGTGGTGACGTAGAGACTTGTGAGAAAGCTGCTGGTGCTTTGATTGGACACCGGTGTGTTCAACAGTGGGTCGTCAAAGCCTTCGCTAGGAATGTTGGTGATGCTACTGGTATTGAGGAAATCGCCAATAAGCCCGAATGGTATGGGAGAACTCTGGATTGAATCCTGCCCTTCTAAAGTATTTTTCGAAGTATTCTGCCTCAGTCCAGTAGAGGAGGTTATGATGTTTATGGATGGGTCTGCGGAGCAGAGTTCATTATTTGTAGAAATCGCATCTGTTGTGCTACTTAAAGATACAAAGGATTCATCTAAGACTTTTGAAAGATCCTCTGGAGATCCACTGAATTCAAATATGCCTTTCTCTTCTTCCTTTTCATTGTCATGCTGTGGAGAGCCGTTAGAATTTGGCTGTAGCTCTGAGAGTGCTTGAGAAACTGCATCCTCACTTCCTGTCTCTATTGCAGCAATCGCAGGCTCTTGATTTGTGAGCACCGGGGACTGCGGTGCCACAGACCCGTTTATATCCGCCTTTTCATCACCATCTCTGTGCCCAATAAAAGTGTCCTGGGCAACTAAAGACAGATCATTTGACCTGTCAGTAATGTCATCTTTGGAGTGTAAGGCTTGCAAATGTTTATCCAAAGCTGATTCGACAGATTTTTCAAAGTAGAGGATGTTGCTTTCGAAGTTCTGTGCCTCAGTTTCTTCGGAGGACGATGCAGAGAATTTGTCCGAATAAGAAGAAGAGAGACAGGAGATTAAATCCTCTTCTGCTGAACTGCCGATTCCTGAAGACGTATGATCTGGGGAGACGTTGTTGGGCTTTACGGACGAGGCTTGATGGGGGTCTTGATGCAGATTAGTGTCGGTTAAATCGGTTGTGTTAGTAGAAGTACTGTTAGCTTCATTAGTTTCAGTGCAAGCATCCAGTTTTGGTGAGTTAGCAGGAGAATTTGAAGTTATTGGGTCGCTTTCAAAGCTTGTGTGCTCTGGGATTGTCTCAAGGAATTGTGCAAATGCGTCAAAGTGATGCGTGTTAGTGTTGGTCGCCTGGACGATGGTTTTATGTGCTTGGAATATCAATTCTGTGCAAGGTTGATGCTGTAGTGCGTCATTCACATTAGTGTTTTGAACAGCATCTGTTATGTGTTGCGATGATCCTTTAATATTGCAGTGTTCCAGTGGATTGTCACTGGGAGTGTTCTGCTGTGTGTTGCAATCTGTGGTCAGTTCCTCAGGAGACTGCAGCCTGCCAGCTGCAAACGCTTCAAAGCCTTCGTCCCACTCCGATTCTGGTTCCAGCCGCCCGGCAGACTTAAAGTCTTTGAATAAATTGTTGTTTAAACGTTCCTCCTCTTTCGTTGGAATCGGAGGTAGTGGTCGTCTTTCCAATTTGGCCTTCAATTCCTGCTTTGTATCTGTACCAATGATGGAGTCCTCTGAGGCTGGGCTGTTATAGGTTAGATTGGGGTAAGGGTTAGGGTTATTCGATTGCGGAAAGAGTGTAGCTATGGGGGGACGAGCAGTGGAGAGATAGGGCAGAGGAGGCAGTGAAGAAGGGTTTGAGGGCTGAGGTGTTAGAATGTCTTCATAGAAAGGGTTTTGCTGTATAAGTGAGAAGAAAGGGTTGCAGGGTGACATGGGAGGTGATGTGGTTTGTGAGCGACAGAAAGGGTTAGAGTGATGCAGTGGGGAACCAGGATCTACAGGGGGACCCGGGGGGTGCTGACTACGTGGGAGGGGTGGTGGGTGGGGGTTAGTGGGGGACTGTACTTTAGGTGACACCACCAGGCTGTGAAAGGAAGGGCACACAGTCCTCTTAATTAGTGAAGATTGTTCAAAACAGATGAACTACAGGCCTGCAGTAAGTTTAAGGTCTCAAATCACATCTTAATCCTACAATTTTACGGACTGGCTTGTGTATAATCTGTTTTTACACGATTTATTAAAAATGTACAGACCTTTTTTATTCCCCTTAAACTCTGTTTTACTTAAGGCTCATAACTAGAACACACTGATCAAGCTGTAGTAGCATAATTAGTTGGACACTTGGTGGCAGCATCTACAGTTTCATCAGCCTATAGAGTTAGAGTCTTATATTCACTTTACTTTTTGATTTCATATCTTTAAAAAAACTGGCACCAATCCACATCCAAAACATCCACCTCGGTGCCTTCTGTGTTTTCATTGGCCAATTATGTTTCATTTTGCAGGAAAAGTTGATGCTGCTTGGAGTAGCGATACCTTATTGCTGCCGGTGCCAACTTGGCACTTTTCCCTCAAGGATGTAAAAGCATGTGGTGTGTGTAGAATTTGAAAATGTTACAGAGCTGGCAGATATTCAGTATACTATGGTCCAGAGTAGCTGACCTCGCTTCAATCGGCAACTGCTTATCAGTCCAATATTGTGTTTAGGCTCAGTGTATAGAAATATTATGACACCACTTGGGTTTTAATAGAAAAAAAACTGTTTAAGCGTTCTTGTAGACCTGAATTAAAAGTTTAACTTTATATATTTATACAAAGACTATAAATACAAACTGCATGAGCAATGCTTTCAATATGTGAGCAGCACTATAAACAGTACAGTGCAGGACGTGACACCCACAAAATAAATGACCAACTTAAGAATGTGCTTGTGTTAGAAGTGGAAATAAAATAAGATGGCATTTTCTTCTCTCCCTTCTCCCTGCCCAACCCACACACACACACACACACACACACACACACACACACACACACACACACACACACACACACACACACACACACACACACACACACACACACACACACACACACACACACACACACACACACACACACACACACACACACACACACACACACACACACACACACACACACACACACACACACACACACACACACACACACACACACACACACACACACAAAACCTGACAGAGGACGAGGAGTGTTCCAGCTCACATCATCATCTTTCAAATGAATTTGTTGTTATTACTGAACCATATTAAAGTGTGCACACACACACACATGCAGCTTGAGCTTGATGGAGCTAATTCCCCCAGAGCAGCTCCCCTCCTCCATCTGCATTGCAGATACCTGCTGTAACCAGAGACCAGGGGCTGAGGGACGTGTACAGAGCAACTTCTAGCAGCCATGCTGCTTCACAGGAAGTGAAAATGAAACAACTACTCAATAATTTTCAACATAAAGCTACTTCTCTAAGTATAGATTAAAGAGTATAGATACAATTGAACCTTCCTGCTGTTGGGTGAATGTTCATTGTTCTCTCAAATGTAAGCTTCTGTAGGTTGTTTTAGTGGAGAAGTCTGGTAAACAACATATACTCTTAACTTTAGGTGCTATAACACTGAGATATCACGTAACCAAAATACCCCCACAGTAAATACTAGGCTACCCTTTAAATGCTTATATTGCAAGAGTGAGATGATAAGATTGATAGCTGCCTGTTTGTGTATTCAGCAAGTGGAGCTAAAGCCAGGCTTATGAGTCTTTTTGTAAAAGAAAATATGTGCTAATAACTGAGATCTAGAGCTATTTATAAGCATTTTGAACTTTAGACAAAGCCAGGGTAGATGTTTTCCTCTGCGGGGGGTCTTTATGTATAGGTAAAAACTCTCAGGAGACTCCTGGGTCATTTCTGACCTTCTTAATTCGCTCCATATTCATACTGAAATGATAATTTATCATCTGTTGTGATGTTGTAACAAATGCACCTGTCAGTATGTGAGTAGCTTTCTCTCTGTGATCACAGTGTGTGTGTCTGTGTGTGTGTGTGTGTGTGTGTGTGTGTGTGTGTGTGTGTGTGTGTGTGTGTGTGTGTGTGTGTGTGTGTGTGTGTGTCTCTCTCTCTCTCTCTCTCTCTCTCTCTCTCTCTCTCTCTCTATCTCTCACCTGGGTTTGCTGTGCGTTTCCTTTGATCCGAACCATCCCCTGTGTTTCTCCTCTCCCTGTTCCGTCTCATCCTTTTGCCCTTTCCCGCCGTGAGAGAAAAAGTTCCTCTTCGGCTTTTTCCCGTGACCTTCCGACTCCGTCATCGACGAAGAGGAAGACGCTGCTTTTGGCGAAACGGCGTCAAATCCTAAACTCTCGTCTTCGTCGTCCGCCACCATGGGTCCGCTTTGCTCCAGGGCCGCTGCTATGGCCGCCTTCTCCTCTTCATCGGGTTTGTCGAATGACCAGCGACGCCCGTCTCCCACTACCACGCCTTTGGGGAGAGGGAGGTCGTCTGTCGTACGCGGGTTGAGATTCTGCAGAGATACGGACATAGGCAAAGACTTCTGCAGTCCCAGTCCCAGTCCTAAGGAATCTACAGGGTTTCCCGAGCCTGGGTCCAGGGGCTGTCGGGGGAAGTCGTAGGTATGGCTGCCGTTAACGCACACGGTGGGCTGAGGCACTAGGATGGTGATCTCGCCAGCCTCGTCGTCATCGTCGCCGAACTCGCAGATGAGAGAGCAGGATTTGGGCGACGTGTTGCCTGTGTGCTCTGTGAACATAAGGGGAAAATAGAGCGAGAAAAAAAGAAAGGGAGAGTGAGAAATATAGTAAGCAGGTCTAATTGGGTGATAAAACTTTCTAATGGCTTTAAAGAACACAATTTTGCCGAGCAGGGTGGGTCAATATTACTGGCAGAGGTGTAAACATTTCTGAATTTTGTGTGTTTACGTAATGTTTTATAGTATAATGTGTTTCATGGTTCAACATCTCTCCTATCAGGTGATTTAACAATGCACAGTGGATGACACTCAGGGGAGCACACAACTCCATAAAGTCTATATAACTGTGAGAATACACGTGTGGGATCTTCACTTGAAGATAATTAATCCTTCACAGTTTGCAGGCACACTATCAACTGAGTATGTAACAGGAGATGCACAGATTTAATGACTCCAATTTTCTTGCTATAAAAAAAAAAATTCCAAGTACATCTAACAATCCATCCATCCAATGAATGTATTTGTGTGTAAAATAGTGAAATATTCTTCATTGTTTCTCTTCTTGTGGTCTATTCTCACCTGGGCTGTTATCTGCGGTCAGGTTGCTGCTGTTGCTAGGCGAGTTGGACAGGTCCGAGACCACCAGGCTAATGGCCGCCGTGGGACTGAGGCTGCCTCCTCTGGACGACGACTCGCTGCTCTCCGACCCCAGCGACGTGCTGGAGCGGGTGTCCGACGATTTCCTCAGTTTCCCTCTCAGGAAGTAGGTCCTCATCTTACTGCGCCGGGCCTCCCCACCCTCGTCATCCTCATACTCTTCCTCACCGCCGCCGTCGCTAGGCAGCCGTTGGCGCATCTTGTAGAGGTTGCCGTAGCCGCCGGGCAGCACGGCCGATTGAGAGTCCTCTTCGCTGGCTCTCTTCTTGCCCCGGATGCGCTCTTTCAACTTGCCGAACGTGGAGGCACTCTTGTCCTTCATGACCAGGTCGTACATGCTGGCTGTCAGGTTGTTACGCGTGAACTGGATGGTGACTTGGATGTCTCCTCGCTCCTTCTCCTTCTTACCCGTCTTGGAGTTGAGCTTGTACCACCTGCAGCAGAGGGGGAAAAGGAATCGACATGAGATTGATAGGAATATAGGGATTATGCATTTCATTTAGAAGTGACATAATGAGTCATTCAATCAAGTACAGTATCTGATCATTTATCGAGCAAAATGGGTCAAATTTGGATGAATGGCGCAGTGTCTTGAAATCACTACTTTATTGCTATTTCAATGGCATAGCCGAATCCTATGGGTCTTGTAGTATTAAGTATGTAAACTTGTCAGCTGTGCCAAATGATGCAGATGAATTCTCAAGCCCTGATAATGAAATAAGGTTGCCATTGATTACATACATATGGAGTATATCATTTCATTAAGCAGGAGAGTCCAGCATTTCTATGCAAGAGAAACGTTGAGAAAGTCATTATAAGAAAAAAAATCATGAAGAAATGACTGACTGACTTGACTGACAAATCTAATTATTCATTTTAAATGATGGTAACATAATTAAAACCAAGTGTGAAACAGGATTCACAGAGTGGAAAATTAGAAAAATGTGGATACATTTTCAAATTTCAAACTACATGTAAGGTGTACTGACAAACCACATCCCCCAAACACTTCACTGAGTCATTAATTGGTTCAGAATTGAGTCGGGTCGAGAAAAATAGTATATATATAGTGAATGACTGTATCTGTTAAGAATGGGGCTAATCTGTCCCCACACAGGGTATGATGAGTGTGTGTCTGTGTGTGGCCAGGCATCACACAATAACTTGGAGAGGCCTCTTGTTTTTTTTTTCATCAGACCCCGTAGGCAAGAACAATGCATTTAAACAATGCTGATTCCTGATTTAATAGTGAGTGCCCCTTATAAACATGCCAGACCCCGAGTGAAAAACAGTTTGCCGCAATTGTAAATTCCTTCACCACTGGACTAGAACAGAGATGCATTTCTTTGAAAGGCAGCATACCAGTGGGTGGGTGGGTGACAATGCCAGCAAGTTCCCCACACTATGACTCATGGGAAAGTCTCATCTGTTAACTTGTGACCAGTTTAAAATACATAATATGACTGAGAAAAATTCCCCCGTTAACATGTGTTTGTGACACTTGCTGCTGCCGAAGGGAAATTATCAGTAAACTGAACCTGAAACCAAGACCTGCTTTTATTTGTTTCATTTCCTGTGCTGCTTGGCTATTCTCTCCTCACACTTCGACCACAGGCCTTTCTCTATTGTTCGTATATATAAAAAAAACCTGTGAGGCTGAGTGACACATTAGCTACTGACCTACATTTCACAATATTTGTCTGATAAAAGTACAATTTAAACAGGTCAATGTGTAGGTTTAACAGTATACAGACTGCAAATTAAAGGATAAGTTGAATCGGGATGGAGCTGCCTCAAATAAATAATTGTTTAATTGTATCGGTTAAAACTAGTTTTATCATAAATGCATGTAGATAAGATTAAAAAAAAGGTGAAAAGTCATGAGGCAGAGGCAAAATGTTCAACTAAAATGTGAATATGTTCAGATGCAGACATTAAGCTGACACTTTAAGCTGACACTTTTAGCCGAAGCGACTTCCAATAAAGTGCATTCAACCATGAAGGAACTAAGAAGAATCTTCTCCCAATAGTTATACAACAATCATTTTGTAATAACTTTATGTGGTTGTGAAATCCTAAAAAAAAGTCTTCATTCAAGCGTAGTGCAGTCTTAATTCATAAATATAAAACAGTATGTCTGTCAGACTTCTGTCGAGTCACAGAGAAAAATGTACATGTCACGCTGTGGAAAAATCAAATGTGCAAAAGCAGACAGATGTATGAACGCAGGTTTAACCATCAAAGACCAAACATGAAAGAATACAGAGAGACTAAAGCAAAGCTACTGATGTGTGTATGATCTGAGAAGATAACACTCACACGTACAGCACAGCTATCGTTTTGTTTCCTCCCACAAACTTCCCTCCCTTTTTTCTGTAAACCGACAGCATGACAACGCACGAAACTCAGCAAGGCACCTGACCCAAACACCTCTAAAAAGTATATAAAAAAGGCTGCCCCTGGTTTGTACAGTGCACTCAGCAGTCAGTTTCACTGGGATTTTTGGTTCGCCCAAAATTTTACTTTAAAGAGGACCTATGATGCTTTTTGACTTTTATGACCTATAAACGTTGTTATGATGATTCATAGTCATGCTTAACCATACTAAATTATCAAATAATGACTTACATGCATTTCGACGTATTCCCTGCTGACCGTCTGGGGTGTCTGTGCCGAGCACTAAACACTATTCTAGCCAGTCGAGAAGTCACGTCTTCAAAGCGGTCTACCCTTTCATAATTCGTGACGTCGCATAAAACTTCGTGAAGTCCCCACGCGGATGTTTCCATGTATGGTAATGCTGTCACTTCCCTGTTCGCGTCTGCCTCGCGTCTGCCTCGCGCCCTTATAGGTCCATGCTCGCGCTTCCCGCCACTGAAAGTGTTCCGGAAGGAAGGTAACCAATCACAACGGAGTGGGGTTTGCAGGAGGGGGGGGGAGGGTAGCGGAGTTGGCCGATGCACAGGCGGAGGGAGCGGAGATTGCCGAAGCACACACACTCAAGTGTTGACAGGACGTGCTGGATCGCCAAAATAAGAGAAAGAGCTTCCCGAAAATCTACATAGTTTTTTGTGATGTGATTCGTGTCAGGTTGCTCTATAGCAGTGTAAAACAAGAAATTAAGACCAGAAAAGTAGTATAATAGGTCCTCTTTAAAAACAAATGCTTGAAATTCTCTGGTGGAATTGTTATTAAATTGAGCACTGACCCTGTTAAAAAAAAGGCAATCTTCAGAACAATAACTGTATTATTGCATTAAAAACACCCACAGAAATAAAATAACATCAGGGATTCAGTGCCTTGCTCAAAGTCACCTTATGAGTGTCGAACTGGCAAATTCAGCCACCTGTCAACACTGTCTGTACTGGACTTGAACCAGCGACCCCCTTCGGTTCCTTTAGCCTGAGCTACTGCCGGCCAAAAGGAAAATACACAGGAAAGTTCCCTGCTCTAACAAAAACATTGGCGTAATTCTAGGCTGCAGGAGGAAAGAAAAAAAAATAATACACACTCAAAACAAGCCTTATAATTCACAGCACAGGCCGTTATGTAATCGTCTTCATCCTGCCACGACCTTGAGTTCAGCCCCGAAAAACACGGTAACACCCTAAGAAGAATGCCAGTGAAAACAATTAGCAACCAGACCTGCTTCCAGTGCAGCTCTGAGAATCACAAATAACATTTCAGGTGGAACGCAGCTGAGAGAGGAATGCTGCTGCTGCTTTTTATAGCTCCGCGGGAACAACAAACCCTAGATCTCACATAAGCAGGGCAACAAAAGGAAATGTGCCAAATGAGCAGACGTTGGGAATGTACGTCGTTTTCATGACCTCATCCAGATATCATTGACGGACTTTTAAAAGACGTAGGATGGAGTGACACACCCACCCTGTAATATTTGAAAGGTTGATCTTACTCAAGAAAATCTAGGATACTGATGCCTTGAACAAGTTAAGTAAATAAAACTATTCGCCCTTGAGTTTTGTTTTCTTTATATCTTAAGTTAAATTAAAAGTTGTGTTATGTTTACTTAATTGTGTGTAGATTTGCCATCTTAAAAATGGCAAGTGTATGAAGCAAGTGCATAGACTATAAACTAAGCTGTTAGTTTTTTTGGAATTTGCATAAAAATCAACTCGACATTGAGTTAAGTATCCTAATCCAGATAATGTATTAACTTTGGAGCACTTCATTAGATCAAATCCTGTTATCTCCGGATTATCAGGCTACGTGTAATACTGAAGTACACACACCTCCGAAGATCCTGAGTCTTTTTATTCTGACTATTGAGTATACAGGCTCTTGCTCAAGTGTGTAAATTTATATATCAGTGCCGCTGTCTGTACCTTCAAATGCCTGTTAGGTGTGGACTCATATTTCACACCGATGCTCCAACAATAGTATCAGTGCCTCCTCCATATGAGCAGCCAACTCCCTGTAGCCAAGGTGGGGCTCACATTCCAAACACAGGACCGTGGAGCTATGTAAGGGTTTTCTTTTGCCAAAACATACAGCTACTACAACCTATCATCATACTACGGAGCATGCAGGGATTGTAGTTTAGGGCACAAATATGAAAGGCTCAGACTTTTGGTTTTAAAGGAGAAGTCAGCAATTCTGGAGAAGGCTTGTTATCAATCTCCTCACGATCCGCTACCTGTATGTACTGTTTGCGCGCTGAAGAAAATTACACACAGCTAACAATTTATACACAGCCTCGGCTCTGTAAACTGTTTTTTAAACAAAGGGGGGCCCACCGTAGCTGTCAACATGCCCGTTTATGGAGCCTAGGCTGTGTATTAACACTGGATTTTTTTTCTGCCCACACACAGTACAGAGAAGAAGCAGATTGTTGGGCGACATTAACTGATTTTGACAACAAGTATTCTCCAGAATAGCTGACTCCAACTTTAAGATATCGTGGAGTGAAAACTTGCAAAAATGGGATTTGAAGAGTAAGTAGATTTTGGTGACTTAAGTAGGCCAAATCGCACTGGAAACTGTAATATATATATATATAAATAAATGGAGAAACAATTTGCTTTTGCTGACTGAAAAAAACATTGAAGAGTCAGACCATGCTAAAAAAAATAGAGATACAGGTCTATTTAAGTAGATGCACCTGTGTTTGCACATCATGTGATCTCTGCTAAAGCCTGACGAAAACAAACATTCACGTAACAAAACGCACATGAGGCCCTAAATACAGAAACTGCAACACAGACAAAAGCTGCAGTCTACTTTTTGAAAACCCACGTAGTCAGGCAGAGAACAGTCTGTTACAGGACAGGACCCAGTTTTTACCCGAAAGCAACTTCCCACACTGATGCCTTCGACATGGCCACTGTGCAGAAACTGTAAATGCATGTTTGGTTATAAACATCCATTGGAAGGCTTGTGGACATCCTTGTTCCAAAACAATTTCTATAAGCAAATGTTCTGCCAGTTTTATGGGGAGGGGGAGTTAGTGGGAGTCTACACAGATTTCATATTTTTTATAAACAGTACCATTCCAGAGCAGCCGAGCAGAACTGCATATCTGCTCCCTCATCTTTCCAAAACAGGAAATCACAACACTCCCCACCCCATCCCAAACCAGCATGACACCATCCCGTCCTCTATCTACTGACGACTGATTCTAGGCCTTGGCTTACAATCGTAGAACACGTAAGATTTTGTTTCATGTTTATTTGATAGGGACAGATGCTACCACATAGAAACGTTCTCCAATGTACTGCATCACAGCATTTATAGCGACTGCTAATTTCCATGGCCAGTCCCCTAGAACGGCTAGATCTAGATCCCTAGAAACCACTCATCGAGGCAGGACAGGGCTGAAATTACAAGACAAGTAGGCTATCATCTTATTTTATCCAGCATGTTCTCAGTCTCTGTGGGGCTGTTTGAGCCTGGGTGGTATCACAGCCAGACAGAAGAGACTCTCTGAAATAAAAACTGGTGCCAAGGGCGCAGGATATGTGTCAGCTGTGGAATGTAACTGCACTTTATTCACCAGACGTATTGGTATGTAAGGTTGTATCGCTCTAAGTTTTGAATCAGGGGGTTGATTGTGAGATACAATACAACATACTCTACAAAGAGAGTTTGATGCAATATGAATTCAGAAAAAAAGCATCGCTACAAAAGGAAAACATCACATTTAGAAACTAAACTAATACAGCCACGCTACCGGCTCAGTGATGTTGTACTAAGGTAGAATGGTCTCTTTGAGCTAAATGTTAAAATGAGATAATCCTTTGTTAATCCCAGAGCAGAGGAATGAAAGTCGTCATAATAACGTCTTCATGCTAACATGCTGAGTTTATGACATGTTCACCTTCATAGTTTGGGGACTTTTGTCCAAAGAAATGGGGACTTTCTTAAAGTGTGAAATCTTTGATTAATTAGGCTGAAGAGACATTCGGAGAGCTTTCTTTCAACAACTGCGTCTGCTGCAAAAATAAACACTGATTCAGCAAAACAGCAAAGGGCAATGTCCAAATAAAGCCAAAGGTGCTGGGAACGCTGCAAAAACTTCAATCCATGTCTAGTTTTTAAGACGCCCCAAAGGTGACGCCAAGCCAGTTACGTTCCTTTCACACATGAACTCCAGACAATATCCAGAGAATCAGATTTGGGTAATGTGCGGATCTACCTGTACACATATAGGTTGGAAGAGGTCCATGTAGTTTGGGCAAGGGGTGGTGCCTGGGTGGCAGGATGCATGAGGCCGGATATGACGCAAAAGGTGCGGTGCGGAGACCTCAGTGTTTACGTTACATTGCACGGATCGGACCGCTAGAAGCTTGGGGATCTCTACATCCCTCCAGTTTTCTGACATGTTCGCCATCATTGTTCAAAATGACTCTCCTCCTTCAGCCACTCAAATTTGTATTTTTCCAGTCAAGAGCCACTCGCGCAATATACCCGTCAATATTTATGTCAACCGGAAAGAGGACTATAGGGGGCCCCCAAGGTTCACAAATACTGCTCACCTGGATAAACTCTAGAACTATTTCAGAGTCACAGTGTATGTGTGAAAGGGTCTTGCGGATGTAATGTGGTTAACTTCTACTTCACTTGAATCATCATATGGAAGCTTCCCATTACATCTCTTTCAATGAGTTAGGCCAACAACAAACCCTCCAGGAGCGCCCTAGGTAATGCCGCTAATGTGGCCTGGATTCCTGCCTCATGAACGGACCGGCCGCAAGACCAAGACCAAGACCACATTCCACATCTGGATGCGATGAGCTCTAACCTCACCACCAACTTCCCTCCCAATACTTTCACACAACCGAGCATTGTAGGCTCCTTGGGCCCACATCGGGGATCGAGGATTTTTAAGAGTAAGTAAGGGTTGCGTCAAATAGATAAAAACATGCAAAGGCTGTCAAACCTTAGCATACTGAGAAGACGGTAACAGACTTCTTCAGGTAAATATTAGGTGACCTTTAGCTAGAGCAAATACATACACCCAAAAAATACATAAGTAGTCTGTTGTACTAGTTGTAGTTCTCAAACTCCAACTTTCAAGTGTTTATGTTGCGGTAAGCAAAGATATATTGTAATATGTTCAACCTATTCTGATTGGAAAATGTGAAAATCTGATGGAAAACTTAATCTTTGCTCTTCATAAAACAAGCTAGTTCTCTTGAGATCATTAAATAATTAAGTGATGAAGATAATGAAATGGATGAGATTGATAAAGGTTTGTGATCATATAACCAATATCTCATGATCAAGGGGAAGACCTAAGGTTCTTATGCCCTTATCACATAACAAATACATTGTGATAGCAGCAAGACAACAACGCATTATAAAAGGATTACCAAAATACCTGACTGATCATCTTTGAAAAGAGTTTCAGTGAAGCCATTCAAACGGTGCTGAGCTTTGAAATTTGTTAGGTGGGTGTTCAGTGTGAAGCAACAATACAATGACTCAGTGAGCAAAAGTAGATCACCCAAAACAGAATCCGGTGCTGCAGCTACCAAACCAACATATCCTGAGACCAAGCTGCTACTTTACAAGGCCACATCTTATGTGAAGTTCAAGGCCAATTTCTGAATTACAAAAGATTCCAGTTAACTTTGTGTCAAGATGCTTCTGTCAGAAAAGAAGAAACTGTCCAGCAATTTGACACTATGCCTCCGTGGATTTCTGTATTAGGACAGACTTCACTCCTTTAACCTCTGCACTACCAATACGACATGTATGTACCAAAGCCAGACTTGAATGTCTAAAACGTCGACAGCCAACAGTTTCAAAAGAAGAATTTGGATTTTGACATTGAGTGGAGACAGGTCAATTCAACAATGATACTCATTGATACCAATCAGGCTGAAACACAATTAAAGAAAACTATCCAACTCCCTGGGTTTCACTTCAAACAAAAATCACAATATTTTATCAGGGTGGAAATATAAAAAAGCATTACAGGGAAATATTCAAAGTAGAAGTACCTCAAAATAAAACTAAAGTACAGCACTTGAAAGAATGTACTAATAACATTCGACCACTCATGGCCGGTACTAGCATCCTTTAGCATTGGCTGCTTTGTTTACGTTAGCCCGCTGGCTAATTCCTTTGCTTAGTGTGCTCTGAATAGAGCTGATGTACCGACAGGAACTGAAGGGGAGACCACTTAGGCTGCTGTGTCACACAATGACCTAGATTTGGCAACAACACTGCATCCACTGCTCTGCCAAAAGGACATGGTTAAAGGGCCTTTGCCTGAACCACAACAGTCATTTGCACGCATCTCCTTTCTTTGCTGTTGTGGTAAAATCTAGGCTAGTCTGCTGTAAGTCCTGCAACCTATGGAACGACATTTACTCAAATTAATCTGATAAATGTCCTCAAACAAGCTGACGCACATTTAATATCATGTAGGATGACTTATCAGGTCACTGGTCATCTGTTACATAACTTTGATGTCCATTAGATCATACTCCCCCTGGCAGTTGCTACAAAGTCTCTCGACTCTTAGTAGGGGGATTTTTCTGGATGTACATCACACACACATGGAAAGAAACACAAACACACACACACACACACACACACACACACACTTTCTGCCTCACTCAGCAGATGGAGGTTCAGTTTTCAGGCCTGCCACAGTAACACTCAGGTCTGACACAGCATCAGAGCTCAGAGGGATGTGAAACTGAGAAAGAAGTGGATTAGAAAGGACTGGATGTACAGTAAAAAAGACCAAATCCAATTATCTAAATCCTCAAAAACCAGCCGACCAATAGCGTGAAGGATCCCTGAAAGAAATAACATTTTAATTAACCCTCTTAGGAGGAAATTTGTCTAATGAACGACAAGTTTAAACATCGCAATAAATAACTGAAATTGATGTTTTGTTTATAACGTGGGTTGCTGCCTGCTATAGTTTTTGCCCACAGTGTTTTGATCCTGCACTGTTATTTTGGTTTATTTTGGTAGTTTCGTTCGGGTGACCCCCCCAAGGGGAATTCACCCGACGCCCACCTTTCCAGGAACCTGCTCTGCACTGATAGTTCAACACGCAAACACATCAAATACTTCACAGCCAACTGCATCCTCCGATGCCACCCATGCCATGATGACAGCTGCTCTGGGTTTTCACTCTTATATTCAAGAGTGCTGTACTCTTGTTTTATTGTTTGGTACTCAATTTTATAGCCTCGCTGCAGAGCTGCAACCATCGATTATTTTATTATTGATGAATCATTAAGAGTGTAAAATGTCAGAAAATACACTTAACCCTTATGCTGTCATGTTTTTGGGTTCATATTGTTTTTTGGTTCTGGTTCTTTTTGGACTTTTGCCTAATTTAAAACTGCAATGTTCATGACTGCAATGTTCACGATTCCAGTCCCAGCCATGTGACCACAGTCCGAACCTCTGGCCCGACATCACCAGTTTAATCATCCCTGCTGCTCCTTCATCATGTCACGTGCAGAACAAACTCATTTTCTCCCACATAACCACTTTCTAAATTTAAAGCTCATCTGTCATTTCCACCGACTGTGACTGGAACACGCTGAATCAGAGGATCACACAATGGAGACCGATGAATCCTACACAGAGTAAAACTAGTCAGAGGATAAAAGAGCCATTCCGACCTGCTGTAGCCTATCTCCATTTGCGTTAATATACGACCAGGGGCACTGTGTCATTGTGGAGCCCCTGCCTTCTCTTAAGGGCTTTATAAATATTAGAAATTGCAAAGCGAAAGAGCCTTGGCAGTTGGCACAAGCCTAGGTCCACGACCTCTAATACAAAATGCCCCTGAAAATGACCTCTAAAAGCAATCTATGTGTTTTCACCAGAAATGTTATGTAGTCATCTGTAAGTTCATTGACTATTGTGTTGTGTTGAGCCTGTTTTGAAGGCACCTAAGCAGCTTATTGGTTGCACTTGGTTTTCTTTCTGTGCATTTTTATAGGATTTTATGCCAACTTATCATTAATTTCTCACTGGGTTTTTATTGCCATGGAAATAAAGCTCACCTTAAAACAAAACAAAATATTTCGTTACTTTATCACGAGAGACCAACGATAACACAAATCATGTCGCTTTACTTGCCCAAAAGTCCAAAGCCGCAACTCACCCTAAAAGGGAAAGTAATCAGTGGCCTACCATAACTCTACACAGACAGTTTGCTGTTTTCACTTACTCTCAACCAGTTTCCAAAGCTGCAAAAAGATCAAATCAAATCATGATCAATCTGACGTCAAGGCATTTCACCTATGTAAAAGCAAAATAACTGCAGTGTCACTCCTATGGCTGGTCCTTTTCACCCCTCAATCCTTGACTAAGTTTGTGTCTGTAGCAAGGACAGTGCATTACATCCCTGACAAGTTCAGCTCACAGTAAAAGTGTGAAAGAAACGACTTTCTTAATAAAATGTTGAAACTTAAATAAAGGGGAACTACAACAATTTCACACATCAAGTTATGTTTGCAGGTGTTAGGGAGTAGCCTACTAACACGTAACGTACTTCTTAAGTGTTGTAAGAAGCTTTTTGTGGCTTCAGACGGAGCTGAACGAAGTCTGACAAAAGTCCTCAAGTGACATGTAACTTGAGTCAGTGTAGGGATTTTCCTGAAATTTAAACAAATCTGAGGCGGTCAAAAGAAATGAGCTAACCAGACCTCTTCGTATCGTCACTCCTCATCTCAGCTTGAGGCTAAATTAGCATTTGCTAGCATAACACAACCAAATCTACGACCAAACCCTCAGTGTTAGTAGCATTGTGGGTATTAGGTAATGTAGGCAATGAATATTGTAGAAGTAGGCTATCTGAATAATGTTAAACTTGTTTTATAATGAGTGTTATGCTTTTATTTACAGCTCAAAAACAAGAGTCAGCTCCAATTTCGCTCATTTAGACAATCAATCTTCTTCAGGTTTTAAATCTTAAAATCCTTAGACTAAATCCTTCGATTAAAACATGTATTTGATATTGAGTACATCTCATTCTATAGCACACAAAACAACCTTTATTCTAAAATGCTGCACATGTTATTATGGTGGAAGTTTCCCGTCAAACCCCAGATGATTTATGTCTTTTTTTGTTTTTGCAAAGACCTGTCATACATGAGCCGTGTTGACCTTTGGATGTGTCGTTTCCATTGACGAGCCCAGATTCACTGAATACCACACGGAGACATTGAATGTACCAAGATGCCAGACTGCTGACGCCTCAACATCGCAGGCCGACTGTAACCTTCAAGTGACCAGCTCCTAACAGGGCAGACAGAGGGAGACTGGTTCCCCTTTCATCTCACATTCACACCTCTATCTCAGCTCAGGAACAGTCCACTAAAAGATGGCTAGGGGAACATTTGTGCTTATCGCCGAGACAAAATAATATGCCCTCTGTGGATTACTGGATTCATGTTAATTAAAGAATAAACCCACCTGACAATACTATGGCACCTGTTAAATATCCACCTACTGGTAATGCACTTTTAGGTTAAATTTGACCATTGATTTTTTTATTAAAGCTATAGTGTGTGTAGCTTCTGTTGCCCCCATGAGAAATTCTGAGTAATTACAACAACACTGTAGGCACATTTACATGAGGTTAGCCTTTTCGGTGATCACGCATGGATTTTATACCTTCTGCTGTCGTCCAGATTTTTCTCTTAGCAGAAAAATCAACAACCAAAACATTCTTGAGCTCCTGCGCCAGTGTCGGGGGGGGTGACACCAGTTCGTAAACGCTGCCATACTGAGAAATACAGAGAGAGTTTTGTGGAGCTGATAGGCTTCATCAACTTTGTGTCAACTCATTTGGCGATGGCTTGAATGTAACCGACATTCATTATATGGAAAAATGTGTGCACTATCGCTTTAAGATCTTGTTAATGAACAGAAACTGTAATCCTGGATGAAGCAATGACATTTAAAAAAGGGGAGCAACCACACACTAAGCTCCAATTATTAAACAGACGTTCTGACCACAGTTGGTCTTTAATAAGATGATTCTAAGGTCGACAAGTCATTTCCCTCTGTCAGGGAGAACGTAAACAAAGCGCTATCCCGTCTCATTATGGTTTGATAGAAGGAAATGTTTAGCTACCCAAAACATCAGCAGTAAAAGCCAGGTTTAGCTGTCGGTATCTCTGAATCAAAAACTGTTTGGTAGGCTCCAAATTCTGCACAAATCTACAACCAAACAGGGAGATATCATTCACAAAATAAACTAGTATTATTCCTTAACTGGCAGTTAACTCAATTGACCATAATGCATTGCTTTTTTGTGATACAAGTTAAGAGTGCAGAATATCACTTCTAACGATCAAACCTACATCTACATCTGGATGCAATAACTTTGGGCTTGCTCTCTGGGAGGTGTGTGAAAATGCATTATGGGGGACTATCAATATAACACTAAGCTTCATGGAAAATTGGTGCACCAAAACACTGTCATCATAACTCTACCTAAAATGACATAATGCTAATAAAAAAAAGAGTTTCCTTTAGGGTTGATGAAGAGCTCTAGACAATTGAATTTGTATTTGCACTATGTCTTTGTACTATTTTAATGTTTACTTAGACCTCAGATGGCTCCCCTCACTTATTTTTCTCTTATACATTTTCTTCTTTTATATTGCATTGTTGGAGGGAGCCTGAGACTCGAGAATTTCAGGGTTGCTGTAATGTTTGTGCATACGAAAAATATAGTCTTGAATGTTGAATCTTTAAGATTTGGCAAATGTTCATTGTTCAGTATATGCAACATCAATCTTTGTATCACTTCTTTACGTCCAAGCCTGTGCTCCAGTGGGGTGGTCTTTTTGTAAGTAAAACAACATGTTATGCTAAAAATACCTTGGAGCCTTTGGGATCATGAATGTGTTAGATAATCCCTGGAATTGGGACAGGCATTAATCCACCCCACCTCCTGCTCTGTGTCCGGCCTCGGCTATTGGGCAACAACAGTTTTACGAATCCAAATCAAAACAAAAGAAGAATCCCCTGAGGTGGACAGAGTGGAGGAGGTGGTGAGAGTGATGTTTCTAGAAGGTCTGCTCGGAGTCAGTTAGGTGTGTGTGTGTGTGTGTGTGTGTGTGTGTGTGTGTGTGTGTGTGTGTGTGTGTGTGTGTGTGTGTGTGTGTGTGTGTGTGTGTGTGTGTGTGTGTGTGTGTGTGTGTGTGTGTGTGTGTGTGTGTGTGTGTGTGTGTGTGTGTGTGTGTGTAGGGAGGGAGGGTGTGTCAGTCTGCAGGGCCCTGATGCAGCAGCACTAGAGATTTGACAGCTGTGTTTGTATCCGAAAAACAAAACTGTGTAGCAACCAAAAACAGCACATAAGAAGAACCCTGGTGAGTTCAAGGAACATGTGAAAACAGAAACAGTAAAGGCAATTGAAGCTATTCATGTAGCTTTTGGTGACATACAGTAGTAGTAGGCTAAAAAAATACACACAAACTATCTTCTTGTACTTCTATCTCTATGAGGACACTCTGACATAATGCATTCCCTAGCCCTTAACCATCTAAACTAAATGCCATAACCCCAACCCTTACACCCTAACCCAAACCTAATCTAATCTCACCTGAACCTTAACACCTAGTCTTAACCCTCAGACAGGCCTTTGAAGAAGTGAGGACCAGGCACAATGTCCCCACTTCCCAAAAAATCCCTCACTCAAATGGTTTTAAACCTTATATGGTCCTCAAAAAGATACCTGTACAAGTACACCCACACACACATACATACACAAACTATTACATGTAGGCTATAGCTGAAACTCACTCATTTTTCACGTATCTGGTCTCGTTGAAGATCTTCTCCAGGTGGACCACCGCCTGTCCTAGGAAGACGTCCAGCCCCATGACCGCCCGGTGCATCACGGTGAGCACCAAGTCATTGTTCACGTCGGGCTGCAGTAGCTCGAACGAGCACTCCTCCCTCCACTCCGGCTCGGTCGTCTTCTCCACCACGCACGTCGAGTATTTCTCCTTGCCCAGCTGAATGATGGTGTACACGTCGCTGGTGTTGTGCTTGCCCTTGCCCCGTAAGCCCCTGCCTCTCAATACCGTCACCTGGACGTGTGTGGGAATCCATTTCTGGTCCTCCGCAGCCTCCACGGTAAGCGAGGACATGTCCCCCCGTAAAGAGGCTAGGTAAACCCGGCGTGAGGTGTTGCTAGTGTCCGCCCTCTCACTACCTGCTCCTCTGGGTGTGTGTCTGTGCACAGTCACATCAGTATCAGGTCGGCGGGCGGTGGCGGTGCCGCATTATGGCTTTGTGTGTGTGTAGTGTGGCGTCTCTGCAAAGTTGCCGTTGGTTTTACCGGTTGGTCCGTGCTCGTTCGCCTGTCCCTGTTTCCGTAGATACCGTACCGTAGCCTACCTTTAGAATAGGTCCATGTCAGTGTACCGTCCGGGCCTGTCTCTTGCTCTCTGCGGGCAGCGACGTCACGCCTCTATCCTCCTCCTGCCTCTTCTTCTTCGTCTCTTCTGCAGGACGAGGAAGTTGAACTTCGACTACAAAACCACATGGGCCGCGTGCGCACTCAGACCGACTAGTACAATGCTGCGAGCTCGTGCTGGAATGCAGGGTGTGATGGGGATGGTGTGTCTGCTCGCGAGCTGCATCACTGAACCAAATCCTGTCCACTCCTCCGCAGGAATGTAGCCGAGGCTAAAACTCGCCTGCAGAATGATACCCTGATGGAGGGCCCCCTGAAAGCTATAAAAGCATTTTAATTTTTTTGGAAACTGTATGCAATTACAGAAGCAAAGATGTAAGCTATTCAACATAGAGATTTGTCTGCAAATAATGATTAGGCTATTGTCATTATTTAGACTTGATGAATCTCTAAAACTTCCATAAACTGTGAAAATCACAACATAGCCTAGTCTAAAGTGACATAAAGTCTCTTGTTTTGACCAAATAACAGTCGAAACCCCCAAATACTGTAGGCCTACATTCAGTTTACTTCACAAGGAAAACCAAATGGCTTGAATTTGTTTTGTTTTCATTTGACAAAAAAATATTACAAATTATAACAACTCAGGGTCCACGAACCAATTTACTAGTTCTTCCCAGAGCTTTCAACCATAGGCCTAGTTGATCTTTATAAACGGATGGAGTTGTCATGGAGATTATCTAGCCTAAAATCATGCTTATTTATGATCACGCCATATCATCATGTTTTCTTTCATCTGGATATTTTCAAAGTAGCAAAGAAGACTATTTACAAAGTAAACATGCACAAAGCATTATTGACCCTTTTTAAAGCATTTAAACTACTAGAACTGATGTGGAGGTTGATTGTACAGATATGCTCCTCATTGGACCACATATCCCAGACTTTTGGCAGCCATTTTTGTAGTCTTGTTATTATGGCTCTGCTACGTGAGCCATCTATCTATCTCTCTGACAGCCCACATGTGATGATCAGATAACAAATGCACATTAGCGCTTTGCTCAAAGGGCTTTTGGGAAAGACAAACAACATTTCACAATAAACTTGGAAGATGTGATATGACCTACTGAACCTACTTCCTTGAGATAAGTCTGCTGGATAAATATACAGCGCTATCTTAGATATTTCAACATCATATGCTATGCTCTTTCTTCCTCTTTTTACTGTCTTTAAAAACAAATTTGTAATTTCCTTCTCCATTATGTCTTAGCTTCATGCACCTGCAAACCTTGTAGCCCTTGTGTGAGCGATGCAACATGAATTTAAGCACTTTGTAACTAATTATTCAGGGGCTACTTTGGCGAGGTTAGCAACTCTTTTGTATTGGTCACTTTGAACAAAAACAACTGCCAAATGAATAAATGTGAGTATGAACCAGGTCGTAAATCTGTAGGAGCTAGACATCTGTTAGGCCTATTGTCTGTTTTTTAAATGCAAACTCACAATAAGAAGCAAGCAGTCAGTTGTTTTATCAAGTTTATTTTCGGTTGTTAGCCAGACAACATAAGTCTGTCACCTCATTTCAGGCTGACATATCTCAACAACAACTAAATGAATTGTTATGAAACCTTGTTCACACATTCATGTCTTCTAGAGGGAGAATCCTGCTGACTAGTAATCCACTGGCTCTTCTTCTAGCGCCACCATGAGGTGGAAGTGTTTATTGGGTAAAATGACTTCATGAGTGCATGGATTTCAATGTATTTCGTCTAGCCATTATTTTCGAGATCCCAAGTTTTGTTTAAAAAGATAATTAAGATAAACGGAAACCTTTTTTATTTTTGATGGGGTGATTTAACTGTGATCTTAAGATAACGGCCTATATTATCTAAGTTGTATTAAGTATTACAAGTATTGAGTGGAAAAAAGCTATGTTATCTCGTCTTCAGGTGATTACAGTGTGCATGGTACAGGGCAGGTTTCAGGTGAGCTATTATGTATCAGAGATGCTGCAGGCAGGATTTTCCAAACCAAAGCGCTAAAGGTCACAAGCCTCACAACAGTAAATGAACCACATGCATCTGAGATAATACTGGCTGATATTTCTGGCACATCCTGTTGTTGTTGTTGGTGTTTTCACATGATAGTTCCACTGCATTACATGTTTCCAGGACATGACGACAAAAGATCATGACACAGATTATCTCATACTGCAGCGAATTAAAATAAAATTCACTTTGGTTTTAGAGTGAAGTCAACTTTTGCCATGTTCAGGTGTGAGGAGAGATTCGGATTTTCGTGAAGAATTTTGTAAAAATTGGCACAAACTCATTATTTGAATAGAGGATAAACTGGTTACATTTTGTAGGTCAATGTCAAACCTCACGTTTTGTAAAATAAATATTTTGAGACCCCTTTAAGGGATTTTCTTCAAAGTTTGCACAAATGTCGACTCTGACTCAATCATGAACTGAATAGAATGTGATGGTCAAAGGTCAAAGGTTACTGCGACCTTCATATTGTGAAGTAGCAATGATCTTGTACCATAGTGTAGCTTCTTATGAGCTTTACGTTCTTTGAAGCATTGCCTATCCACCACTGTACTTTCACCGTTCGGCAAATGTAATGCCTCGTGGGGGCGCATGTAATCGCCAGGCGGTATTTCTAGTTATCTTTTAAAATCATGACTTCTTTGATCTTTGGCATACCAGAAATTGTCTTATCTTTTCGCTTTTGTTTTGGTTTTGTATTGTGCCGTTGTGTCGTTACGTTGTGTGGCCTATTTCAGCCCCGGGCCTGCGAGGTCATGTCTCTATGGTGGAAAATGGCTTTGAGAGAGTGAGAGAGTGACTGATGGAAGGACCAGGCCAGTTGATGTTTATGCTGCTGCTGCTGCTGTTTGTGATATAATGCTGATCTGGGCACAGATTATATGTGGAAATCAATAAATAGTGAAGAATTTGCCACTGAGGAGAGTGGATATCCTCAGCTGCATTAGTCATATCCAAGCTTATTTATCGACAAACAGGTTAAAGGGATCATTCATTTAGGTTAGAAGAACTTAATTGGTTCAATTACACAGAGTAATGGTGTTAGTATCCTTCATGCAGTGAATGTGAATATACATCATCCAACCAGAGTGCAGGTTTGAAAGCAAAACCCGAAGCAACTTTCACCTAAAAGTAAGAAATATTTTAAATCATTTTCTAAAGATTCTTTTTACTTTTGTGATGATAGGTTAAGTTTTTTTTTATATCTAATAGAACTTAATTACTTTTTTGCAAGCATTTTCCAAATAATGCTTACATGAGGACCACTAATACATTTATAAGATCTGTCTAGTTTTGTGTTTTTTCCTTTCTACTCAAACACACATGTATTTCCCAAGAAAGTCAAAGTTAGATAGAACTAAATGCTGATCATTCCTCCAAAAAGTTGTGATACTCGGCTAAACTGCTAAATACATTGAATTCGACAAATCAAAAATTAAAGTAACATACACACTTAAAGGCCTACTTCACCGGTTTGAATATGAAGGTGTATTGAATTCTGAGATCCTATGTAGTATAAACGTGCGATAATTTTTTAAATCGGTTCATCCTAGCCTGAGAAAAGGCAGAAAGAGTGTTTTTTTTAACCCTATATTTCTCTTTCTCGTGACATCACAGAAAGAGAAATATAGGGTTAAAAAAAACTTACTTTGTAAATATTACTGTGATGTCTTTTACTGTGACATCACAGTAATATTTACAAAGTACGTTTTTTTTTAACCCTATATTTCTCTTTCTGTGATGTCACGAGAAAGAGAAATATAGGGTTAAAAAAAACACTCTTTCTGCCTTTTCTCAGGCTAGGATGAACCGATTTTAATTTTTTTTGCACATTTATACTACATAGGATCTCAGAATTCAATACACCTTCATATTCAAACCGGTGAAGTAGGCCTTTAAAGGCTTAAAGATCCCTGTTTCGGTAAGCAGCTTCACTATAGCTGAAGACATAGTCCCGTTATCAGTAGCTGTTAAATGTCTGAAGTGCCACTTGTACCCAAATTTCTAAGTGACTGTTTTTCTAGTCAGTATAGTCTTTAGTCTACTGTCGCCCACGTATGAAATATAATGTCATGGGCCACTGTGTGCTGTCAGAAGGATGATTTTGTCTGTCTATGAGGGGATTTCTTTGACGGTATTTTGACAGAGGCACTTGAGATTTTCCACTCAGGTAAAGATTTGAGTAAACAGACTCTCTCTGAAGAGGCGACCAAGGAGACAGAGGCCACTTAACAAATCTTTGTATCCATGAAATCTCAAGTGCAAGGGAGGGTTTATTTAGTCAAGAGGGAGGCTGGAAATGTGGGTGATCCAGCAGCAATTAAAGGTGGAGTCAGCAATTCTGGAAAACAATTGTTGTAAAAAGTGAATCAGTGAATATCTCCTCATGATCCGCTACCTGTCTACTGTGTGTGCTCTGAAAACAAATCTGGTAGAAAAACACAGCCTAGGCTCTGTAAACAGGTATGTAAATAAAGTAAACAAAAGAGGCCACCATAGCTAACAAGTTTGCAGAGCCTATGCTAGTTAATTAACACTGGATTTCCTTTCAGTGCATAGACAGTAGTAGATCGTGAGGAGGTATTTACTGATTTTGATAAAAGTTATTTTGACAACAAGCGTTCTCCATAATCGCTGCTTCTACCTTTAACTCTTCCTTCTCTCTCCTCCCTTTGTAATTTCTATTCATCAACAAAGCTGCCTCAACCAATTATTACTTCAGACTTTCTGTCATCTCTTTTGGCTTATTTCCACCTGTGATTTGTTTATGATGTATTTTGCACAAAGCGACTGACTGCCAAATATTTATTACAGAGAATATTTTAAATATTTAAGATGTTCTTCTGATTCCCACACGTCCAGCGCCATCACCGCCATTAAAATTCCATTTGTCCACAGTGGCCACATTATTTTAGATACCAGTAATATATTCAGAATGTTTTATAGGAACGTTAATTAAAAAAGGCAGTTATGACCTTTTGAGAGTAAATTAGTTTTGAGGGGCCTCAGTTGTCAAAAGCGAGAGGGTTTGATATCTCCGAATTGACCATTCTCGCTTCAAATAAATCAACCGTGGAGGTGGAAAAGGGCTTTTGATAAATGGACCAGTCTGACTTTTTATGACTTTTAATGGAGTTTCTGTGAGTTGGAAGATGCTAGAGGAATGTGTGAGTGCTGCCAATGTGAAGTTTTGGCCATTGAGAGATTTGATTTTGGCTGAAAGATGAAGTTGGAAAAATCCAGATATTTCTTACCGTATCATACAGGTGGTGAAGGCAGCAGGCAGGCGTCATGGTTGTTACGTCCTGACTTGCATCAAAATACATATTCAAATAAATAAAACATGTGTTTATAGCTCAGTAAGGTTGGCAGTTTGGTTTTTATATTGATTGATTGATTGATTAAATTTTATTTCAGACATATCAAAAAAAATTAAAATTAAAAGCATGAAAATACAATAAAAAAATATGTTCATATGATTTCACAAAAAAAAATAAAAATAAAAAAAAAATAACATTGAATTGATATGCCTGACCAACCAGGAAAACCTAATTGAAATTCAAAATCTCTTTTACAAGAGTGTCCTGGCCAAGACAGGCAGCAGTACAGTCGTATAGATATAAACAAAAGAATACATAAATACATTAAAAACATGAAATAACAAGTAAAGCAGCAACTTTTTCATAAAGTTGACGACAATCATAGATAAATAAGGCAAAACATCTACCTCCAGATCTGTCTCTGTCCAAGTCATTTAACATCCTCTCAACAGCCATTAATTTTCAAACTTGTTCCAAGTGAAGGGACCAGCAAACCTGAACACATTTTTTTCCCAATTCAGTTCTGACCTTCTGAACAGACAGCAAGAAACGAAGATTGTAAGTTCTACTATTTTGTTTAATGTAGGTCAGAAGGTAAAAAGGAAGTAGTCATAAGATACCCTCGTAAATTACGATATACCAGTGCTAACTCTACATGCTGATAAATAAAACATCCAACAAGTTCATACAATCTACAAACCTACAAAAAATTAGACTTAGAGTTACTTTAATGTAGAATTTTTTGTTTGTCAAAACCGAAGAAAAACATACAATGCAAGAAGTATGTTGACCTTATTGTGACCTTGATGACTTCATAAACACATTTGTGCTGCATCCATGCAAATCAAAGCGCAGTGAATGTGTAGGAATGGCTGACACGCTTTGCATTATTTATATGGGCCCCCTCTGGTTTTACCCACAAAGGAGGGAGAGTTTTGATGGTCACTTGAAAGTCTGTTAACACCTTAATTACTTTACATACCTTTATTTCTTGCTTTCTTTCCATGCTGCATTCCAGTTCCTGTTAACACACGTTGTCCAGTTTGCAGTCAGGCACAGTGCTCATGGGTTAACTCGGTTAACTGGAGGCTAGCTGGAGGTGTACAGCGCCCTCTAATGGGCATAACAGGCAACAACAGCTACAAGTTTGACTGGGAAATATTTGGGAAGTCATCTCTTCTCTCTCAAGGCTGCAACTAGCTCTTTTATTTCCTTTGTCAATTAATTAGTTCCCATAATCAATTAATTACAAGTTTTCTACATGAAAATATTCAATTTAAAATTATGGAAAAAATCTACTTGATGGATGACTTCATCAATTGTATTGACTATCACATTATCTTTTCACTATCAAAAGTGCTGTTTATCAACTGATTGTTTGAGCACCACATTACACTTTAAGATACTAACTTTGCCTATTAAGATTGTTATTGTCATCTCTGTTTCACACATCAAAACTTTAAATTGAAGACAAGAAGTCCTTTAAGTGCTCTGAAAAATTCAAATTTAAAAAAAAAAATCTTGTGATACAAAACAGCTACTCCCATACCACGTTGTTGTACAATTCTCCATGATGATACAGCTCCAAATTGCCTCTTATTTCCTAATGCTGTGTAGGATTCTAAGGGGGCCATGTCAGAAATCCCTGGACCTCCTCTAATCACGGGAGAAGGCCATAAAGGCGCCTAACAGGCTCCAAATGAGAAGCCCGGGATGTTTTAGCGATATCTGTTTACAAACTAATCTGTCTAACTAAGATATTATCCGCGCCAATCAAAAAGTCGACAGAGAGATTTCTATAGAAAGCCCCGTGAAGGGAGCTTATAACAGGGGGGCCGGGGCCTCATCAAAGAGAGATGCCTCCATCTATTCTGGGAGCCGAGCTGCCAATCATCCCACTGATCAGGTCTCAACAGCTGTTACATAACCACCGGATAATCCACGTTTAAGATAGATATATACACACACACACACACTCATATGAACACACACACTGGTAGACAATGAGGGCCAGCAGCTGCCACACACACACAAACACACGCACGTACACACACACACACACACACACACACACACACACACACACACACACACACACACACACACACACACACACACACACACTTTCTGTGGAGCCAAGAGAAACAGATAGATGAAGAGGCCTGCGATGGAGCCAGTTCAAGCAGCGGAGTGCAAATGGCCTACTTAGAGTTTAAACTGGGCAATTAGAAACCTAATCAGGGGCTCACTGTCTCACCCCTGATAAACGTAATGAAACGCTCCTGTCCTCGACACAGATTCTTAACACAGCTGTGACTGCCTGTAAACACACCTCACGCCCACGATATGTACACACAACACACACAACACACGAGATTCAGACATGATATGAGCAAAACACTTGGATGAAGAAATCCAAAAAGTTGAATTAAAGAAAAGTTGTGACATTATAAAGGTGCAGTGTGTAGAATTGCTTGGCATTTTTTTCAGAACAGACTTAGTAGAAATGGAATATAATATTCATAAATGTTTTAATAAGTGTATTATCGCTTGAAAATAAAAGTTGTTGTTCCTTTTATTACCTTAGAATGAACCCTTTGTATCTACACAGGAGCGAGGTGCTTCGCCATGTTGCACCGCCATGTATCAGTGGCACAGAACGGACAAACCTTACCGGCCTTATGCGTTTTTATATAGAGAGGGTGCCTGCTGGAAATGCACCTGTTGTTGGAGAAAGAAGATGTACTATAGAATACATCACTAAATGCATATTCACCTCATCACTTGATATTGTGGAAAGACTTGAGGCAGTGGTGGATGATGCCATCTTAAGTTGCCAGTTTCTTGTCTTTGAAGGCCACCGTAGCTTCTGTAAATTCTCAGAAGGGGTAGAGATTGAGCGTCTGATTCTAATTGATAGTACTAATGAAATAATAATTGATTATGTTTTAATAGCATTAAATAAAAAGGGACTTTCTGTTATTTAGCCGAACCCTCATTGACATAATTGTGATGGACAAACTACCAGAAACCTCAACATGACCTCACCTCTGTCATATTACCCTGCTGGTTAGTGACAGCTGTTACTGGGAAGTGAGCGCTGGTGATACTGGTGTTACTGGGCTTTATGTAAACCCAAATATTTAGACTGTGAGGAGGGGGATCCGGTGTCTGAGGGGCCGTAATGAGTTTTTATCAGGACGGAACAGGAGATCATGGACTAGAGACTGGAGACAGAGGGAGAGGGAGAGGGAGAGGGAGAGGGTGACAGAGGGAGAGGGAGAGAGAGAGGGAGAGAGAGAGAGGGAGAGGGAGAGGGAGAGGGAGAGGGAGAGGGAGAGGGAGAGGGAGAGGGAGAGGGAGAGGAAGAGGGAGAGGGAGAGGGAGAGGAAGAGGGAGAAGGAGAGGAGAGAGGGAGAGGGAGAGGGAGAGGGAGAGGGAGAGAGAGAGAGAGAGAGAGAGAGGGAGAGAGGGAGAGAGGGAGAAGGAGAGAGGGAGAGGGAGAGGGAGAGGGAGAGGGAGAGGGAGAGGGAGAGGGAGGGGAAGAGGGAGAGGGAGACAGAGGGAGAGGGTGACAGAGGGAGAGGGAGATGATAGAGGGAGAGGGAGAGGAGAGAGGGAGAGAGAGGGAGAGGGAGAGGGAGAGGGAGAGGGAGAGGGAGAGGGAGAGAGAGGAGAGAGAGGGAGGGCAAAACTCAACCAAACTAAAAAATGTGTCTGCTTAAAAACAAGTGCTGAGGTAAAGAGAGATTTTCTTTTGTGTGACATACAAGCAGCTAAACATGGCTCACATAGCCGGTTTATTTCTCATACAAAGTCCATATGGTGCATTCTCTCAACAAGTATTCTTACTACACCTTTTACGGACATGCTAAATTGGTTAGATAGTTTGTACGTTTTTTAGTCATATTTTCACTTACTCATCATTGTTGTCCCTCCATTGACTTTCATTTGTATCAGTTTGGTTGTTTTTTTTAAATGCAATATAGGCAAGATTGATTTGAAACTAGCTGTCAAACTCATGGTAACAACCTCTACACAGTATCCTTTATTCTATACCAAGACAGGCGAAAAGACATGTTTTCAGTGCATTCTTTTAACTCATTTAATCAAAGCATCATTTTCTGCCTCATCTGTGGTAAGTAGAAGTTTAAAGGGGTCTGAATTAGAATAGTATTATTTCATTACATCCTTGAGACTTTTATTCAAAGTCAGGTCAGGATAGAAGGATTTTTTTTGGAGGACTCTATTCAGATTGTGAAGAGATCTGTGAAATGGAGATCAGCTCTGTGACGGTAGATGAGTGTTATCCTTTTGTAAACACAAGCACAAGAGATTAATTCAGCGACAAAAGCCATGAAGTCCCACAGAGCAGCAGACTCCCAGTCTCTCAGTCCCCGCAGTCTGCCTCCACCAAGCTGTGTTCAGGTCTGTCAATGTAAAAGAGCCATCTCCAACTAGATGAGGATGAAACAAACCTTTTTTTTATAAGACTCTAAACTACGCAGGGCAACTTTTTTTATATAGCTCAATTCAGACACAAAGGCCATTCAAAGTGCTTTACAGGGGCATGAAATACATCAAGATTAAAATACATCAAGTATAGAATAGACATTAGAAAAGCGAATAGAAAAATTAATAGAAAAAATAATTACAGGTTAAATGGGAAACAGAAAAGTCTTCAGATTTGATTTAAAAGAGAATTGCAGCAGACCTCAAGTTTTTCATAAACTTTGTCAAAATGTAGAAAGAACAGGATTTTACAGTGCATAGTCAAACTCTGTTTCGATGTCAACATTGTACAGACTCTCATTGTAAAAAAAAAAAATCTACGGACAGGGAGTATGATTTGGGCAAATCCATTGAGTTTATAGTCTCTTTATCTATGTTATATGAGTGCATTGTTAGGCCCTCAGCAAGTCATTGCACTGACATGCAGGAGCACACGTTTTATTGATAAAAGGCCTGAACACCTCCTTGTACATTGTCTTATTCTTAACTGTACAGTTGTTAAATTGATTTATGAATGAAGGCTTTTGTCAAAACAACACATGACTGAATAATATAGGCCTAACCGAGAATGAGAAATCTGGTCATGTTCTTTAATTTTTTTTTTTTTTTTATAAAGTATAGCCTAATGTAAACTATGTTATATGGTGGCCTAGATATGATGATTTATGATTGAGCAGTTGGCTCAATTTCATTCTCTTATTATTTTCCACGGCCCATGAACGCATCCTCTTGCCTCCCGCGGTCCGGACTCGTTTTCCGCGGTCCGATGGGTCCGACTCAACAACACTTGCGGTGAACAGCTGGTGGTGCGCGGGGGTGTTTTTCTTCAGTAAATGCGGTGTTGGTTTACCAGCTCTGGGGAACGTGGGGCTCTCCCTTTGTAACGCTTAACCAGCGACTTAGTGGTCTTTGTCCGAGTTATATTTTAATTATCTGCTAAACTGCGGCTGAGGGCCATGTGGGAAAGATACGAGCACTGACCCCGGCCCGGCTGCTGCCAATCACCCAGCAACGAGGAGGAATTTATGACATATTCTTGATATTGTTTATAGCGTAGAACTGTCTTCTTTCCACACACACACACACACACACACACACACACACACACACACACACACACACACACACACACACACACACACACACACACACACACACACACACACACACACACACACACACACACACACACACACACACACACACATTTTCAATCGTAAAGTTGATCATGCAGCTGTGAAGAAGTTTTATTTTCTACAATACTGAGTTCAATACATTTAAGGGTTTCAATACAGATACATAGTCAGTATCAAGTGATGCTCTAATAGGCTCCAATCAGTTCAGTCTAAATAACTTTGTGTTTGACGCCATCTGTTGGTCAGAAATCCATCTTTGCAGAAATAAGAGACAAGGAGATGAAAGATTTTCTGACCTTTCAAAGTGCCATTTCAAGAAATAAATATATTTTAAGTAATGCAATATAATAGGCAAAATTACTGTTAATTTTGTTCAGATTTTTGCAGTCATTTCTTCTAATGCAACTGCAACAATTTCTCTCTGCATATACTGTATAAGTTCTATCTTGTCTTTTCTTAACTTAGGCTATTTTTGTGTTGTTATTGTAACTTATATTGTTTGAAATCAAAGTCAAAGTGAAGAAGAGCATCTCTAAAAAAAATAGCTAATAAATGCTGGTGTCTTATTTTGTCTTCTTGACATACTGTAAAGATTTGCACACTCTTAAGTATTTAATTTTTTTTTGTTATTGTGCATTTTTATTTTAAGTTTGTGATGATCGACTTTTATTTTTTCTTAATATGTGTATTGTGACCATTGTGAACCAAAATACCAATGCAAATTTCTCATATGTGATAACCTGCTTGGCAATAAACCGATTTCTGAGATTCTTAATTTCCTGTACTCGTGTCTACTCCTTTAACCGTGAAATTATACAAATAGTGTCTTGCAGCAGTTCAAGCCATTTCCTCTACAATATATAAATCCTTAATGTAAAAAGAAAATATTTTTGTCTTTGAAACTTAACATCATTTTTAAAGTGCTTTATATAAAACCGATTAAAATCAAGCATAATGGTGGATCATAAATTCATCCATGTCTTTCCCACTCAAATAATGTCCCTATATTAACCTCCATTGACAACCAACAATCATCTCAGTATCCGCTAATGGAGATCAAAATGTGTGTGTGTGTGGGGTGGGGGGGGGGGGGGGACAAAGCCGAGGAGAGAAAAGGAAATGTGTGTCTGCAGGTCTGAGGAAGGCCTGGCTCTCCTGCTGTCTGCGTGTCTGTGCTGAATATTAAGTGACCGACGGCCGGGTGATTTGTCCTTGTGTTTGTCCTGCTCTGATACTTCCTCTCTGGGCGTCACATCCCCCATGGAGAGGGGCTAATCTGCTCCCAGTGGTGTGTGTGTGTGTGTGTGTGTGTGTGTGTGTGTGTGTGTGTGTGTGTGTGTGTGTGTGTGTGTGTGTGTGTGTGTGTGTGTGTGTGTGTGTGTGTGTGTGTCGATGAAGAGCTGAGAAAAAAACACTCACACATACCAGCTATTGTCCCCCTGAGAAAATGCAGGTCGGTCGGTCAGCATGTTAAGTCACAGTGGTTTTATCGCAATATTTAACAAGTATAGCTACGATCTTCTGCTGATATGTTGTGCTATACTTTCAGTTGTGTTGTTTTATGGATCAAATACTGTTATCGAACTGAAATAAGTGGGACGGATGACACCAAACTGACCAAAAACCATAATATGAAATAGCCAGATCGGTGGCGCTTATAACTTTTCGAAGACATTGAAATCATTTAGATTTTTTGGATGGAAAAACATCACGTCGTCGGTATACAGATCAAGAAATGGCTTTTGAAGATGCAGCCTTAAGTCTTTTGTTATGTGACACTTGTTTGTTCTGCACGGCATTGAAAACATTATCAATTTTGTTTTGCTAGATTTGACCAATCCACATCAAGAAGTCCTTTCACAGCACATACATAACATAGTCTGTGCGGGTTAGAGCTGCAAAATGATCAGGAAGCTCTTGTCTCTTTGTAAGTCTGTGGTCACGCCACAAGCCCAATGAAGATGCCATTTTACAAAAGAAAAACAACTTCATAAACTGAGCAAGACAGCAACAACAACAACAAACGCTTGTGTAGACCTCGCAGCCTCCCCGCAGCCTTTAAAGAGATGGAGTTAATACAGTGGAACAAAAGAGAGAGGCAGGATGTGAAGTGTAGAGCGAGCGGGGCGAGGGTTAAAAGAGCCCGTCTGACTGTTTGAAGTCCCCGGGGGAACACAGGAGTCATGTAAGCCCCTGTAATTTACTGTTTGGGGTTTCCCTGGTAGAGCTAATTCCCGTGAGGAGCGTCAGCCGAGTGGTTTTTATAAAGTCGGGATTTGTAAAGCTGCTCTCGTTGACCCCCTGCAGGTCATGAGGGCAAGAAGAGCAGCGTGACCCTCTCCCTTTTCCTGTGTGTGTGTGTGTGTGTGTCTGTGTGTGTGTTTGTGTGTGTGTGTGTGTGTGTGTGTGTGTGTGTGTGTGTGTGTGTGTGTGTGTGTGTGTGTGTGTGTGTGATACGTAAATGCCCTTGCAGAAAGAAACAGATTGCTGGAAACACTTCACAGATCTTCACATACAGGGAACAACAATTGTTTTAGGCGTTTTTTCTTTTGCAAAAATTCAAGAAACAATCTGAGACACTCTCTTTTAGACTTAGTGTTCAATGAAGCACAAAATAAATTCAATGGAAATCCCCGAATACAGCGAAAGTGGCTTGTTTGGAATATATATTCAGGAAGAGCTGGGTACATCTCATAGACAAGGCATAGAAGGCCACCTACAGGGATACTTTGCCAAAGAAACCCCCAGCTTGTAATAAAGGAGATTACACATTGTCCCTAGATTCTAGATACTTAACGAATTTTCTTAAAGGTTGAGTGTGTAGAATTGTTTGACGTTTTTCAGATGGTGGATGAAGTATTTAGTAACTGCTTTTAATATGCTTCTTTTTTAAAGATTTTTTTTGGGCATTTTCAAGCTTTATTAGATAGTACAGAGTTGAAATGGGGAGACAGAGAGAGAGAGGGAGGATGACCTGCAGTAAAGGTCCACAGGTCGGATTTGAACCCGCGACCACTGCAACAAAGACCATAGCCAATATGGTACGTGCTCTATCCACTTTGCCACCAGAGCGCCCAACTATATGCTTCTTGTCATTGAAGGCCAACGTAGCTTCTGTAAATTCTCCTAAAGTGAAGAGTTGGCAAGGGAGCCTTCAATCTAGAATCTCACCACTAGATGTCATTAAACACTGACTGTACCAAATTGTACTGTTATATATGACAAAAGCCATTATATAGTTTCTATCTACCCTAGGACCCTACTGTTCTAAGGTGGATTTCTGTTGCTTATTCCTCTTGTCCCAAGCTCCATGACGCTACTCTCAACTTTCTCCCATGATCCTTTGCGGCCGGTGTCACAGCCCGTCTGTCTGGGTTCGACCCCGCCTGACTTTGGGGGGGGGGGGGGGGGGCGTCCAGACGTGCCCCAGGATTCCCGGCGGTTCTTAACTGTCACGGTCAACTGGGTCGGGATTACCAGGGTCTGTTTGCTCTCTGAGGCCCACCAAACATAACCTTCAACCTGCCCTCCAAACACACACTCTGACCGCTGCTATTGATGCGCTCATGAGCACAACAGCACCGAGAGAAAAATGGCAAACAAACGTCCCTCCCCCCTTCTTTTATGTCTATTGTGAGAATATTATGATGTCATTCTTTTATCGCGGGAGACGAGAGCAGTTCATTTGTAGCATTAACATCAGCAAACAGCAACATTTGGTCAAATGAATCCTCGTCTGTTGAACTTTTCCCACAATAAGAACGTGCACTTTCTTGTGTATTTAGTTTGACATCACAATTGCATTGGACAAACCAGATGCATTGTTTACGTGTTTTAGCATACATGCTGGTTCTCAACACCTGTCCACATTTGGAGACACAAGTGATGGAAAATTCATGACCAAGCGCCTTCAGCTGATATGAATTTCTTTCACAAATTTAAGAAAGCAATTATCTGATCTGCACTGAAGTTGCTGATCTTTAACATTTTCACCATTAAGAATTGACTTACGACAGTGTTTTGTCGTAACAACATTTTAAAGTTTCCTACAATTGCCGATTAAGACGATAACAGTTGAATTTTATACCACTTTGACTTTTAACTGACATATTTAATGTGGTTCAATAAATTGCTTTTAGAATATTTCTTTTATTTAAAAGAGAAGATAGCTTATGGGAATTTCTTCTTTTTTTTGTTCCCCCAAAGTAAAAGGACCAAGAACCCCTGTAAAATGTTAATCAACTGACCTCAGACCTTAGACAGCACTAGTACCATGGACAGGACATAATTGGCCTTGGATCAGCCAATCAGAATCCTCCATGGCTATAGAGATGATGTGCTTGTGATGATGGAGCAGCAGCAGACGTAAACAGTCTTAATCTGCCCGTGAGATGGACTCTCATCTGAATCAGTGGCCAGTGTCAAAGCCAAAGGCGTTTGTCTGTGTGCATTCATTGACAGGATCTCCGAGGTTATTTGTCAACATGGACTTGTATAGCTTTGGTAATCCCCCCTCCCCCCCCCCCGCCCCTCCCCCCAAAAAACACCCACTCGCCTATATAGACTGATTGATAATTGATCCTTGTTCAAACACTCTCTCGTTGTGGGACACAGTTGCCTTTGAATGCCAAACGAGTCATTCTGTTTCGTCCTCTCGCGGGGCTGCGGACCCTTAATCCGATAAACGAATGGGAATGAGTGTCGTCCTCTGCTCGTGTCAACCTCTCACTCCGCCATTTATCCCATATTGTTTACTGATGAGGCCCCTTTGGAAAGGACCAGGGTCACTCACTCACTAAGGCCGGCTGTCCAAAGAATGAATAGCTAAATGTCTTATACTCTAAAACACAACTTATACTATAGCATAAAGAAACAGATGATAATAAAAGTGACTATGAAGAAGTTTTAAATATTTGTGAAAAAGTCTCATTTTTCCTCTGATGATCAAAAATGACCTTTAACAGCAAACAGGCCTATGGAAGCCGAGAGATGCCACGCTACTTTTTTCTGTGTTCAGCTATTTCGTGAGTAAGTTATTTATCTAATGCTATGGGTAACAAAGCTGTATTCCACTCATTAATAATTGTATTATTGGCCGATATCTCGAGATCTAGAAAACAAGCATTATCTCGAGATCACTAGAAAACTGAATCTAAAAAATACATACGAATATGGCCATTCTCTGCTTCCGTACAACCAAATCCATAGACATGGTACATTTCTAAGAAGTTCAGTAGCTTTCAATTACATCGTAGCCTATATAGGAGTTTATTGGTACCAAATTATTCCCTATAGAAGAAAAAACGTTCACTGCTACCCACACAGTTAAAGCTAAACACTTTTGGATATCACAGTCCCCAGATTATGGGGGGAAGTTGTAATGGAGTTACGTTGATGGTTGAATCACTAATATAAGTTTGAATGCTTTAGGAGCTCATTTAGAAATAGTTGTTGCAACCCATTTCAGAAACAAAGGTCCATTTCGAAGCTGTTCAGTAGCTTCAGTCACCTCATATAGGAGTTCTTTGGAACCAAATACATCCCTAAAGATGAGGAAAAATGTGCACTGCTAGGTGTAAAACAATCAAAAAATCCAATGGAAAATGCCTTTATAGCGTTAATTTTACATGTATATTTCGGTATTTCGGAGGACTGTGTGTGTGTGTGTGTGTGTGTGTGTGTGTGTGTGTGTGTGTGTGTGTGTGTGTGTGTGTGTGTGTGTGTGTGTGTGTGTGTGTGTGTGTGTGTGTGTGTGTGTGTGTGTGTGTGTGTGTGTTACCTGCCCTCACCACACTACCTATTTCTCCTCTACCGTCAACAGTGAAGAGGATAGGTCAGCCAGTGATCAGCCTCGGCCCCTGAGCGGTTTGACAATTTTTATTTGTAAGGCACGACACGGGGGGAATGACATTTAACTTGTTATTATTTCCCGGAGAAGATTAATGATAAATTGTCCATTATTTTTCCTTAAAAGTGAAAGATAAGAACCGCTATAGTCATTTGCCCCAAAGCCAGAGTTCCAGCACTATATGCAAAATGACAGCCAATTATCGGGCCCTAGTTTGGGATAATGACTTTACAATGAATCTTTTGATTGAAATGTAACTCGCTTGGCCTCGGGCAAAGTGCAAAGAAAAAAAAAATTGAAAAAAAAATGAATGGAAAAGTTACAGAAACAATGAGCGCTATATAACTGTGTTCTTCCCATTCTCTGGTTGTCTCTCGCCCCCCACCACACACACACACACACACACACACAAACACACATGTACACGCACGCACACGCACCTATGTACACACACACACACACACACACACACACACACGCACACACACACTCCTCTTTAGAAATAGCTATAGGAGAAAGTCAGAGATATGCATAATATTGATGGAAAAAAAATTATTAAGTCGCACAGAGGGCTTGCAGCAAAACATAAATTAGCATATTCAGGGTAAATATGCAGACTATTTACGATAATAAGAACGGATTATTCAATTCAATGAATGTTAAATAGATGAGGAAATGGCATGTGTCTTATCTAGTCCAAAGCCTTTCTATTCATTTATAATCGCTTCCCAATTGAACTCTTCATTTTATTTCCCTTCTGAGTTTATTGTTCCGAGCGCGGGCACCTCATAGGTCCCGGGAGATTCGCTGGCGGTCACGTGTCTGAAGTGGCGTTCACCTTATTCTCGTACGGAAATGGAAGAAAGTCGACGTCACCCCGAGGCCAGCGTCGCGATAAGCCCCTTTTCATTATGCACAGGGGCCGATGGAGAACAAGATTAGTGCGCTACGGGCCCGGCCTTGTGTGTGTGTGTGTGTGTGTGTGTGTGTGTGTGTGTGTGTGTGTGTGTGTGTGTGTGTGTGTGTGTGTGTGTGTGTGTGTGTGTGTGTGTGTGTGTGTGTGTGTGTGTGTGTGTGTGTGCATAAAGGTGGGAACATACAAGTCGTCTAGATTATCATAATAAAAAGGGGGAAAAAATTCAAAGGTACATAAACAAAACACATTTGGTTTCTTATTGTGCGCATATTAAAACTTAAACTTTAATCAGTTTGACTGTGGGTCTCTGTTTGTGCGTGAATAATGCCTTATAGTCTTTAGACACACACACACACACACACACACACACACACACACACACACACACACGCACACACATAAGCTGCTAGTGCTGTAGGCTTTTTCTTTCTCGTTCACCAATTTCATAAAAACACAAAAAGACACATTTGAACTAATTACATGAAGCAGATTGAATATGAGTCTGTTCAGGTCTTGGAGGGGTTTCATGGGGTCCTTTTGTGCCACAGTGAAGTGTCATTTGCTTGTTATTTCACAGTCACTGCACTAACAAGAGATTCAAGTTATACACAGAGTCCTTTAGAAGGCAATATCTAACTCATTATGGGTGAACTTGCCAAGTAACAAACACCTAGATGTTAACATTTTTATTTCATTTTTACAATATATCAGTGTCCAACATTTTTACTGAACACATTTTGGATACAGCCTTTTTTAATTTCATATAAATATATACATATATATAAAAAAAATACTGTCTACAGGTCTTTAAACAACATATCAACTAATCATCCTAACATAGTGTGATGAAATATGATACATATTTGTCTTCTCTGCAAGAGTTTAAATGAAGGGGGGGGGGGGGGGAACTAAGATAAATGTGTGTGCTTGGGATAACATAAAAAAATAATAGTTTACCTCCTGAGCCGGGTCGCAGGGTAAACTGTTTGATTCCCAACTCCCCCTGTCACATGTCAAAGTGTCCTTGAGCAAGGCACTGACCTTCAAATTCATGAAATTATTTCTCAAGGATAAGTTGATGACCTGTGAATAAAATAAAGTACAATATATATATATTTTTTGTCTTGTATTGCTAGCTTTATAAAAACATAAACTAACATTGTGAGGACACGTATGCACTGTGGGGACATTTTGCCTGTTTGAGGGTTAATACTTGGATTTAAGGTTCAGATTTTAGAATTAGGTTTATGTTAGTGAAAAGGTTGGGGTTAGGCATTTAGTTTTAATATTTTTTTATTATTATTAATATGGGTCCTCAAAAGTACATAAAGACACGTGCATGTGTGTGTGTGTGTGTGTGTGTGTGTGTGTGTGTGTGTGTGTGTGTGTGTGTGTGTGTGTGTGTGTGTGTGCGTGTGTGTGTGTGTGTATGTGTGTGAATGGGCAAATTAGAGGCCAATTATAAAGAGCTGTATAAGCATTTGAGTAAAAGTTCATCAGCAGCAAGTAATTAAGTAATTAGGCCTACTTTCAATATGAAAGGATTGATTGTTTGTTAATGAATTGTGAACACATTCATAGCTTTCCATACACTTACTATTGTCTACACACTATGCAAGTATACCCATATGAATTTTTTCAAATAAGCACAGTTGCTGTACATCTATTTTCTCATCATAAAACAGTAGTGGTCTATATGTGGGTTTGACATTGTTTCCATTTCTATCACTGCTGTCTGTTGTAAATCAGTCGGACACATAAACACAACCTGCCAAAAGGTCCCCTTTGGCTTTGAGCCTGATACACGCCACACTTCATCTGTCTTCACAATTCCTGTGTTACAGTCTCCATCTAGTGGCTGAGAAGCTTCATTACTTTGAGCAATTTGAACAAACTATCATCTGCTGCCACCTGCTGTTGAGACCTGGATACTGATACTTTTATGAAGAAAATAAATACTGTTTTTTTCATGAATCATGAAGTGTGTGACACTTCAAGATGAGGATAGTCGAACAGTATAATGTATATAAAACTACATTGGACATACCGTCATCTTATATACTAAAGTATTATTACAACTATTATATTATTAACTATTTAGAATAAAACTATTTTGGGGATATTTAAAATAGAATAATTCATTAAGATTTGCAATTCAATTTAGCTGTGAGTGTGCAGGTTTAAAGATGCTAAATATTCTTATTTGTCAACCAAAAAAAAGATGTCTGGTTTAACATGTTTTTCCTTCCTCTATCACATGGTGGCGCTCTTCTATCAGTATTTATCTGCAGGCTGCTCATATGTCAGTGTTGACATGAAGCCTCAAAACCTGCAGTTCCCTGACCATATATTGTTGGTTTCAAAGCACTGAAACCCCTTTACACTAAAGCGATGTATCACATAGTGGTGTAAAAATACTGTTACGCATTCAACATTTACCTACTAAGGTAAAAGCTCAGAGGTATTATCAACAAAATAACTTGTAATTTCAAAGTTAAAAGTATTATTTTATGCAGCTGCGAGTCCCCCTTTTATGCTATGATACAGTAGGCTACGTAACGTTATTGCATTGCAAAATATTATTGTACCGTTTGCCTTAATCCTAACCCTACATTTTTACTAGTGTGATGTCACACATTGTAAAATGTAGGGTTAGATAGTGAGACCATAAAACACTATTTCTGCCTTTTCTCAGGCTAGGATGAACCAATTTAAAAAAAAATTGCACATTTATACTACAAAGGATCTCAGAGTTCAATACACCTTTATATTCCCACCGGTGAAGTAGGTCTTTAATGCTTGGAGTTGCTTAAAAGAAATAACAATGCATCATATTTAAAACACTTATCATATCAGGTTTGATCTGTTAAATCCTTTTTCTACAGAGTATAATGAGGGATGTGACCCGTATTAAGCTGTCATGGTCTATGCCAGTGAACAGCAGGAAGCCACAGCAGGTGAGTAACCTTCATCTCAAAGAAGAAGAAGACAAGAAGCAGATAATGGCAGTAGACATCACTTAAAATGTGTATTTGCTAAAATACTGATTTCTCAGTAGCATATATCTTGGTTTTTAAGTATTTATAATCAGAGAAGAAAAAAAACATAAAGCCTCCATCCACACACACACACACACACACACACGCACGCGCACACGCACGCACACGCACACGCGCACACACACACACACACACTACAAAAAAAAAAGCCAGACATTAATTATTTGCTATTTTGCAGGCAGGAGTTTTGCCCTTTCGCTAAAGGGAGTGATTTATCCCTTTGCTTGATGCCTGAAACATATTAAAAAAACAACGGTAGAAGATAATGATGTCTCCTGCAGCTCATATCCAAACATGATAGGCTACCATTATTTTTTTATTAATGTTTTATTCACACTAGCACGGAGGGAAATTAAAACTGTTAAAGAGGTTAAACTGCCGTTGCTGTCAGAAGCATGACGGGCGGACTGACACAAGCAGCTTCGCATGTCAAGTGGTGTGTCATCCACAGGTTGTCGTGGTAACTGTCAGTCTTTGCCACCTATAGAAGCAACAGCCATCTCTCTCTGTATCTTGAGCTTTGGTTTGATGGCTGAGGGAAGTCATGTTCATATGTTAAAACAGGGTCACAATACCAACAACAACTACATCGTTAATTCCCCGCTTTTTCTCCCCTTTGATCAGTATTACATCAATGAGGAGAGGAGATGTCTGTGTCTGCGGTTAAAGGTGGAGTCAGTGATTCTGGAAAAAGCATGTTGTCAAAATCACTTTTTGTCAAAATCAGTGAATATCTCCTCACGATGATCCACTATCTGAATATACTGTGTGTGTGCACTGAAAAAATAAATCTGGTTTTAGTACACAGCCTAGGCTCTGTCAACTGGTACGTAAACCAAGAGCATGTAAACAAAGGGGGCCACCGTAGCTAGCAACATGCCTGTTTACAGAGCCTAGGCTGTGTATTACAGTTTTTGCCGAATGCTTACACACATGTTGCAGACTTTGGCCCACTGTGTCAAAACTTAACACACAGGCCGAATAGGACAAAGCACATGGAGATAAACTTCTAACTTATACGGCAAAATGAAACTCTTGAAACAAAACCTAACAATTCCATTTCAAAACTGTTTTTAGCATCAAAACAATACACACATGCACTTTTGAATTACTCTTTCCTAGCAGCAACAACACACAGATGTGCTTTATGCAAAACACAGCAGTATTCAGTACTTTGGATGGTTTTTGACTTTAAAAGTCTCATACAGATTTTCTTTTGTGAAAGATTGATCCATTACAGTTGATCTAGACACATGAAAACAAAATGTAAACGCTTCAGATTCTTTACTTTATTTTGCCATTTCAGGTTTTTGCAAAAGTAAAAAAATAAATGGTACAACTAGAATGTTCTACAAAACAGTGTTCTAGGGGAATGATTGGAAGACATTTAGGCTATGAATCCTGTCTCCTGTTGGCATCTGGCCACATCACCTCATCCACGTCACAGGCAATGTCCTCCCTTGCCAAGCAATGGGGGAAATATCGCTTGCGTGCCGTATCCAACCAAAAGATTGATCCACTATATTTTCAATTAGAAAAGAAAAAAAGTTTATATTGCAATTTCATGGTTTTGGCCAACAAAAGAAAAAAACACAACGAATAGCTAGGATCGCAGTTCAACAAGCAATTCAGTGTGTCACTATGAACTCTGAAACAATTACAGTAAAAAAAAAAGAAGTGTTGTAAGGAATGGGGCGAGTGGATTATGAATCCTTTGGATACCGCCTCCCGTTTGTGTCTGGCTACATCGCCTCATCGACATCACATGCAATGTCATCCTTTGAGAAGCAACAGCAAAAATATTCCTGATATCCAGTCTAAATGTCCTAATTATGGAGCTATTGTGTTGTTGGGCTGGACTCTCTGCCCAGGCTCCTATATTGTTAGGCCATGATCTATAACATGGTCCACTATAGTGACCCTGTCTCCGTCTGTTGTCTCCTTTGTCATCGTCCTCCATCGCTCTCTCTTGTCCTCTTCCCCTGACTCTTACTGTCTCACAAAGGAGCTGAGCTCACCTGAGGTCTATTTGTAATGCTAAGGCTCACACTGATTGGTATTATATTAGCTTTATTTTTTTATTTTTCATGTGTGTGAATCTGTGTGCTTTTCCAATTTTAGTTGTGTTTTGTATTTTAAATAGATGTGTTTTCCAAAGGATTGCAGGTGATTTCCTTTTTGACCAATGTGTCTTATGTAAAACACTGTGTGTAGTGTTTTGCAAAAAGTGTGTTGGAGAATTTCAAACACAGTGCAAAGCACTTATTGTGTTTGTAGGGTTGGTGCTTGTGTTTAGGGCATGGTCACCAAAGTTAGAGGTTGTGATGCTTTGGGCCTAGCAACCACTATTAGTGTGTAAGCATTAGGCAAAAACTGTAACACCAGACTTTTTTCGTCAGTGCACTGCACAGTACGGACAGGTATTGGATCATGAGGATATGTTCACTGATTGTGTTGAAAGTGGGGAGCCCTCTTTTTTTACCTTTGATCTCTATGAATGACGGTAATAACAAAAAACCTGCGTTTGTTTGCTTTGATACTGTGAAAGCTTTTTCTGCATCAAGGGATTGGGGACAACATGGTCCACTTTAAAGGGTTGGACGTCCCTGTGGTGGAAAAAGTACTTAATATTTTTTTTTCTATTTCTGACAAATCTCCAAAGGGAACATTTGGGCAGTTCATTGAGACTCTTACAGGGCTCTGGGTTTTTGTTCGTGCTCTCCCTCCTCACCCCTCTCCTCTCCCTTTCTTTCCCTCTCTCTCATTTTCTTTTACTGTTATTGTGTCTTCAAAAGCCTCAGGGGGAAAGTGAGGGATCCAACTCTCACACTTTTTGGTCATTTGGTCCGACCCGATCCTGGAAGAAAGGGGTCCACAATCACAGCCTGAGTATAACAAACAATACACATAGGCGCACATACGATTCAATAGGACGTCTTTCATCTTCTCAAGACCCAGGCAGAGAAATGTATTTTGTTCCAAGATGATGAGTATTTCCTTGTTTGACGCACAGTAGAAAATTACAGCACGTTAATGAGCCTTTTAAAAAATAATAGCAATCGTGATTGAAGAATCATCACCCCGCATGATGACAATATCTTCTTATTTCACACTCAAATAGATTATTTAAATGCAATCACAACCACAATATAATGGAACAAGGCTTATGCTCACAGTTGAACAACTCAATAAAAAGCAACATTTGCTTACATTTAGAAACATTTAAAAATATGTAGCCCTAGAAAAGATATACAGTATATAAAATACATAACACACACACACACACACACACACACACACACACACACACACACACACACACACACACACACACACACACAATGCTTTAAGTACAGCACATGCACAGACAACCAAAGACTTACATGCTGACTGTTAAGCAGGTCTTACTGTTTTCTATGTTCAGCGTCTCAGTTTGGCCCAGCTGCAGATTCACATTCGGCTATCAGACTGACCCTAGCACTGCCACAGCTTTAGACGTTATATATAACTTAGGTGATGACGCATGGATGGCATTGATATAAATTTATATGGCAGTTGTCATTCCTTTTAGATTTAAATTCAGCTTTTGACACAACTGATCAAATAGGTGTAATCTGTGTAAATCTACAGAACTGAAAAATAGGTATGTCGTGTGTGACCACTTTACATTCATTTTGGAGTTCCTCAGGGTAGCATACTGGGCCCAGTTCTTTTTTCTTTGTACGTACATCCGTGCAAAATTTTCTGTAATTATAGTGTCAATTATCATTCTTAAAAAAGATGATAGGGAGCTTCTTATCTTTGAATATTTTTATTACCTCAATACACCACTTTAACGTACTTAAATAACTCTATTGGTTTAATTGTTATTTTTTTTTTATGTTTTATGATGTTATCAAGAATTTTGCTTAGTGTTTTTGCCTATTTCCAATTTCTTCCTCTTCTCAACCTTGTTTTTAATCTTGTTTAGAACTGCAACTGTGCATGAAAAATGCTGTCAGAATGAGGTGATTCTGAGCCTATTTATAATCTGCTTTATGCTACAATCATGAACCATATGTTGCTGATTTGATTGTTCCTGTTACATTTGTAGTTTTCCACAAGAGAAATCAGTGGGAGAGCTGAAACCTACTTGCACATTCCGTAGCATCACTCCGTCCACAACATCCCAATTACCCGTGATTACTTCTGGACGCGAGGGTAGTAACCCCTGCTTGTGCTATTATATCATCCGTCTAAATACCAACCGGAGCCCTTTACCCCTCTTCAATCACACCGTTTAGCGATTCATTCACTAGATTCTCAGGCCCCAGAGTCGCTCTGAAACCTCTCCAATCCCACCATATCTCACACATCTTCCTAACCCCATACGGTGATGGTGGCTCCGGTCTCCATAGCAACAAGCTCTCTTATGAGGAGGTGACAGCATTTGAGTGGGCACCCTCACCTCTTCACATACAACTCCGACAGCAACCATTACCACATCCATCCCCCACCTCCACCCCCCCGGATGCTCTCCAAGTCAAGTAAACACAACTCGGTCTGTGGTGAAGCTCCATGCGCTCACACATTAAGGTCGCTGTTTAAGATTGATAACCAGCGTGAAATTGTATTTTAGTTTCACTTTTTTTATTCATATATGTCATTTGAACACCACAGGACTAACATTTTTTAATTTTTATTCATTTGTGAACCCAATGTCGACCTCTTTAAGCAGCTCGAGTATGAGGTACCCATCCAGTTTAATTGTCAGTTTTATACAGATTCAGAGTTTATTTTTAACTATCAGTTAAATTCATTCAAGCTAATACATTTTTCAGTGCTATGCCCACAGGAATCATCATCATAAGAATTAATTGAATGATAAACTATGTACCGAGCAGAACATTTTAAATATCACCTTGACAGTGCTTTCTGCTGGACAAAATACCCACATCGATTTATTGTAATGATCAATGTACATGAAGAACATTTAGAAGGAAGTAAAACAGAACTGGTATCACATTAAAGTTTCAGAATCTGTATATTGGTAAGAAGAAATTGATTATAGACCTGTTTGGTTATAATCCATTCGGTAATATGGCGGATATGAATGTTGGTGTTAACATTAATAAATACTTGTTGGTTTATCACTTTCTAATCAGTCTTCACATCTGCAGTAAAAGGTTACATGTTAGAAAAGTCAATTGTAAGATTGTTCATGAATAGATTTTTAATTGGTTTCTCTGAAGCTGTTTTCCGGAAGGTTAATCTGTCAAGTTGTTAATTGGAGAGGTCCTCTTGACTGAACTGTATTACTTTTTAAAAAGGCAAAACAAGTGTCATGTTCAGAAGATTTCCCACCACGGTCCAATAGAGCCTGACCAACATTATAAACTATTTCTTAAATCGGGTTACTGAACTGTATCCACTATACATCCCGAGGGGATAATTTGACATTTGAAGATAACCCTGTAAGTGCTTTCAACTGACAACAAATACCCAGTGGAATTCAATGTGTTTCTCATGTCATTTATTGTTTTTTATTGGGCCAACATTCATACCAATTCTGATATAGCCCTAGGAGGTAAGCCAGACTGGTTTACTGTTGGTGAATCCAAAACATGTTCTTATTACTGATCTATAAGATAGTTAATGACATATTACCAATACTTAGTAACATAAAGAGTGACTTATTGGAAAGTATCCTTAAAGGGCAATATATACCAACACTAAGCCTGGTGGCATATTAGGTTTAAACTAAAATGGATGGTTAACAGGATTATTGCTTGCAGGGACTGCAGTTGAAAATTAGCCTCCATGGCTCAATCTGGCACATTTACATGTTGAACTCTGGTGCTAATGTGTATTAAAGTGCGCTGTCCCTTTTAAATAAAGTTGTTTTTTTAAATCAGTTTGCAAAGTTGTGGAGATTTGAGCCATTGTTTGTATTGAATAAAAATGAATGGGCATATTCCTAAAGAAAATGGTATTGTAGTCACACCCATTCATTTCCTATCTCATATTTCACCATTGGTGTACAAAAGTAAAAATAAAACATCAAAAGTTTAATGCAAATAAATAACTTAAATCTATTGTCCATCTATTGTCCATCGTTAGGTGGACACGGCACACGGGCCCTAAATTGAGTGTGTGCAGATGCCCTGTGTGAACAAAGTCGTGGATTCGTATGACATTCCATTTCCAATTCCAATGAACTACATTTTTCAAAATAATAAAAATGGTCAAAATCAACCGGAACTCAACAGGAGGGTTAAATGTAAATCACTTCACGCTGCGCTCACATTTGTGCTGGCTGCAGCCCGGAGCCACACTGGTAAAATGACGCGAGTGGTTGACGATGCTAAATGGCAGCACTTGAAATAGACTACCTGCAAGCGTGCTCACCCACTTGCTGATGCCATCACGACCCGTTAACAGCGTTTTCAGCACCACTGCGCCCTGGACAGCTCCACATCCGGTATTTATTCTTTATCCAGGGTGTGGAAAAGTGGGAAAACAAACGCTAAAGAAGAACATTTAATTGTAATAATTTATACATTTTTGTCTGCATTTCTTCACTCTTCACTATTGGACAGCTCCTCATTTTGCTTTTTGGACGTGAAATCTGCTGAGAAAAGTAGAAAAACAAACATTTAATTTTGATTTCTTTTCACTTTCACTAAGGATCTCGAACTTTAAAGTCACAAGGGAGCAGAGATGGATATTGATCGACCAGCCAATGTCTCCTTTATCGATTTCGTCGGAGGAGTTCAACTTCTCCAGGGCGAGGACACCAGGACGGCCATCCCTGTCATTTTGATCGGGATCTGCGTGTCCGGAGCGGTTGGAAATTTGCTCGTTTTGCTGATTTTCCTCCGCGACTTCAAAACCGGCAAGGGCTCCGAGGTGAAAGCCCTGCTCGCCTCGCTGGCCTCCACTGACCTGGTGATCCTGCTGCTGTGCGCCCCCGTGCGCGTCGTCACCTACTACAAGCAAACGTGGACCTTGGGGAGTTTTGTCTGCAGCACCACAGACTGGTTCCAGCATTCGTGTATTGTGGCAAAAACTTTAATTCTCGCTGTCTCCACTCGGGCCAAACACAAGGGCTGTTTGCCCCTCTACAGGCCGACGTGGATCCACGGAGCCCTGGCGTTCGTTTGGATTGTGTCCATGATTTTTCCCATTCCCCAGATGCTCTTTGCCACCTTGGTGCCGCGCGGCCGTGACGTCATTTGCGTCTCTGAAATGCCAGTGTGCGCATCCAACTTCATGAGTTTGTTCTACAAGATTTATCCAATCGCAACCTTCGTGGTGCCGGTCATCTTCACTATTTCCTATTACACAAAAATGCTGCACAGCGCCGTGAACAACGCGCCCAGACCGCAGCACCAAAGCAAAGTTATCCTGGTTTTACTGTGTCTAAGTGGCGCCCTGGGGCTCATGCTACTGCCAGAATGGGGAACATTCACTTGGATAAGACTTGGCTTCAACAAACCTCCCGTTGGTTTGATCATCTTTGCGCAAGTGCTACTTTACGCATGCAGCTCCGTATCTCCGGTGATATTGATGACCATGTATGACGACGTGCGCCAAGGACTGATCACCATTTGGTTCATAGCAACCTGCAGAAGCTCCAAGCAACAACTCCCTAGCAACATCACCATGTGTCCCAAAGAAACGGAGGGGAACGGGGCAGAAGTGGCGGCCAACGACATCGCCGACGCAAGCGAGACGGAGAAGACCATCCCAGATGTCGAGCACTTTTGGACGGGGCGCAGGAATACGCACGTCGAGGAAGAGCAAGACCCGGTTCCGTGGGAGAGAGAGGGGGAGAAAATGTTGTAGTGAAATCATGTGTAAAGGTGTTTTGTTTTTCAAAATCTCTTTATCATTTGTTTTTTTGCACATTGACATGAATAGTAGTGTGTAAAACAGGTGTGTGATTTCAAGAAGACCCTCCAACCCATCGTTTTACATGTATATATTCCAGCAGAAGACCTCGGCTGGTTCTAAGCTGTTTTTCTAGTTTGTTGACCCACAGTGCAGACCCTCGTTGAACGGTTGTAGTTGCCTGTTTAGCTGTTGTGAGCTTCAGTAGATGTATAATAAACTCGTGCACTATCACGTTTTGACGTTACAAATGTTTCAACTATTTGTTTTTTTGCCTGCAGTATTTCTGCACTATCGATTAGAAAACCTGATTTAGAAAAAGGTTTGTACAAATACAGTGCTATTGTAAATATCGAGGACCCTCAACTTAACAACGGGTGTGTTGTGATTGTGTACATGTGATGCATATTAAAACGTTCTCAAATATGGACTGCTCTGTTGTTGTTTGTTTCCCCCCAAAGGTCATTAAGTCATCACTCTACTCACCTTAATCACGGATAAAATACAATTCAACCACCAAATCTCTCCATTTAATTCAGAGGGGTTATGTGATGACATGCACTGGTGGAAACACACCATTTCTCTATATTAAATTCACTACTAATCCATGTTTTTTTTTAGGTCAGGTCCATCATGACATTTCAGTGAAAGCAGCATTTTGTCAGTCTGAGTCTGATTCAGTGATTCAGGGTGTGTGGCCATAACAATGTAGGCTTTAATGTCCACAGATTACAGGTCAACAGACCGTCTGGTGATTTGACGTGAGGTGTGCAAACAAAGTACAAAAGTGTAAGCATCAAAATATTCCTATATAGGTCAATGTTTCCATTCTACAGATTGTCCCAGTCTCGAATGAAGAGTTCAAATTATTGATGCATAAATGTGCATTAATATTGCAGCTATTAGGTGGAGTAGTAGGCTGTCCTAATTCCCCCTGGACCACCTGCTGTGATTAGACCACCTGTCTTAGACTGTAATTTATTAACGTTTTTTAGTTATTTTGATTTGTTAAATGAATTAAAGTCATTAAGTGAGTGTAGCGGAGTCCAAATAAAAAGAATCTCTCTGAACAGTAGTGAAGTAGAATTACAAAGTTGCATACAATTGCCATTAACAGCACTTGAGTAAATGAACTAAGTTACTTTCCACCACTTTTTTCTACATTAACATTTACAGTATGTTTATACAATGCAGTTAAAATGTAGTTTTAAGTGGTTATAAGGTCTTTTTAAGTGTTGATTGATACTGACAAGCTGCAAAAGCCACTTATAGGGGAAGATGGCTAACATAAAGTACATTTCAAATAACAACAGAATGCAGGAATGCTTTTGGCTCTGATATTAAGTGGATGGTCAGATGCCGATCACGACCAACAGCTAACCCACATGACCTGCGTTAAAAGTCTAACCTTTCATTGGTGGAGAAAAGGAAAGCAGTTTTTAGTCGACTGTGTGTGTGTTTACCAGAAAAGCAGCGACCGCCCGTGGCTCCAACGCCCCGACAGTGTTGACATTTTAGTCTGACTGAGTGAAAAGAAAGGTTACAGGTTGAAGAGAGAGAGACAGAGAGAGAGAGCAAGACAGAGAGAGAGAGAGTGACAAGAAGGGGAAAAAACACACCTCCAAAGCTCTTCAGCCTGATTGTGCCCCTAGCACATAATTTATTCATTGACAATAGACCCATGTCTCCAAAATGTCTGCCCTTGGGTCACTTGCTTTTTTTCATTTTATGATTTGAAGTATTTTTAGATGTCTCCATCACGACGCAGAATGTCTCCGGCCAATCAAAAACAAACGAAAACATTAATTCGCCAACCTTTCCCTCCAGTATTCTGTCGCCCCTAATTACAGATATAGAGACAAGTCATTCAGGGATGAAATTAATAGTTGACTGATTTCAAAAGAGTAAAAGTTGTGAACACTTTGAATGCAATGCTGCTAACCTTTTACAGAGCAGTGACATGTTATTTACAGTTTGATAGGAAAAAATAAATGAAAGAGCAGGAGGACAAGAAGTTGAAAATCAGAGGAAAAATACGACTGTTTCAGAAATATTTAAAAAAAAATCATCATAGGATATTTGTAGAAGTGCTAAAAAATACTTTGTGACAAGTCTAAATGCTGAAAACAAAATCTTTTTTATAAGGTCCACCATGTTTTGTATGCACACATCTTGATTTGTGAAGTAACTGTTAACTAATGCTGTCATAGAAATGCATTGAAGTGACACATTCTATATACAAGTGTGTTTCTATTGGGCAATATTTCCCACTGAGATGGAGTATTGGTAGCATCAAAATATAATTCTCAAGTAAAAGGTACAATTCCCCTCAAATGTGTCTTCACTTAAGTGTCTGCCACAGAAATGTATCTGATGTCAAGCTCCTGCACTGTTGTTTGCTGACTGCTGCGATGTAGGTTAAACCATCCCAATAGAGATGACACCTTTAACCCCAATGGTGTGAGTGTAACCAATGTGTGAGCCAGGCATGGATCATAGAGGCACTTACAGATCAGGCAGACAGCCTGTGAGCACTCAGGGATGTCGAGGTTGAAACACTTTTCTCATCACCCAGAGCGATGTGTGACAAGTCAGCTTTTCAGCATGGATTTGTATACCTTCTGCTGTACATTCAGGTTTTGTCTTAGCAGCAGAATCAACTACTGAAACTTTTCTTAGATGCTTCTTGGGATTTGTCTGAGCTTCTGCACCAGTTTGTAAATGCTGCCATACTGAGAAATACAGAGAGAGATTTGTGGAGCTGATAGGCTTAATCAATCGATTAAAAATGTATTTACATGGAAAAAGTTACACACTATAGCTTTAACTCTCTGCTAACATTTCTATTGGATATTCAAAGTGCTTAGAGGAACAGCAGAAAAGCAATAATGGCACCTGTTAGGTAATGTTATCTAATGCAGCCTCAGTGCTTATTTCATTTAACCATTCAAACATGATGCTCGCATAAAAGAAGTAACACTGCCTAAGGGGGATAATGATATACGACCTCATTTCGACTCTATATGTGTGCCTTTCAGACATGTGCATGTATAGTAAATACATGAAAGCCATTGTTTGCCGGCTTGTTCATATGTAGGGTAATGGTTAGTCATCTCACAGCCAGAACACTGAACTGGTTAACTTTCACCAAGCTCTGAACTCGGACGGTAAGGTTCGGTTATCAGGATTCAAAAGAAATGAAAATCCAACTATAGGTGTGATGTGATGGCTGACATGGCTTCACATTTTACTTTACTTTTTATTTATCTGCCAACTTTTGTTGCTTTACAAATCAATAATCAATAATCATGTAACTTTTCCAGTCGATTGTATTGTTGAAAATAGCCTGAGTAAAAATCTTCATTCAATCTTAAACCTACTGTATTAGTGTTTAAAATTTTATAAATGATTGTATGTACAGACGCAAACATACCGATTTAATTAAATTAACAATTGTACATTTGGATATTGTGTTTATACTAGTAGGCCTATGAAAGAAAAAATCTCAAAATTTACCAGCACATGAAAATGTATAATTTTTTTGGATGCAGTGTCTCTCCATAACGGATCCCAATACATCCTCCTCCACTCCTGCCGAATTGAATCCCTACTGAAACATCCGTTCGCACCAGATGCAGAATCCTGCATGTCAGTCATTCTCTTACCATGTGCGCTGCAGTCTTAGAGCTAAAGGCCTGTGAAAAGAGTCCCCTCCTGCTCTTATTGAGACGTACATGGTGTTTTCTCTCCCCACTCGACCGTGATGGATGGCTGCTGCTGCCTCAGGCTCTCGCTATGGCTTTATATTTGTATGTGCGAGGGAGGACGGGCTGTCCTGCAAGATTTGAAAGGTTTCAGGCAGACCTGAGTCAAATAGGAGTTAGTTCAGAGCTGAACACAGTTGAGGCTGTGCTAAAAATGATAAGGCAGTGTGTTGTGATACTTATTTTCATGATATACAGTATGTATTGTTTTCCAGCTCCAACAAAAATCACGTACACTCGTCTCCAGCTGTCATTTTGTGTAAGGTGGAATCAAGTCATTTCAGGTGTGTTAGGATGAGTCAGCTCCATTTTTATATATTTTGAATCACTGACAGACACACAAACACACACACACACACACACACACATGCACGGACGCACGCACACACACACACACACACACACACACACACACACACACACACACACACACACACACACAAAGAGAGATGTTCTAACCCTGATAATCACATGTCCACTCTGTTGTCTAGACCACAGGCAAAATTTGAGCATAAAAGCCAATTGAACAGAACAGTCATTAAAACCGTGTCCACTTCACATTTGCTTTTGTGAACTCCCACCGTCTTCTGACTGTCCTGGGTAGAAAAACCCTTTTGACTGTGACCTGCTTTTTATTTATAGTTCATTTGTTCAAAAGTAAACGCAAGCCGTTCTACAGCAATGGCCCCCATGGCTGAGAAGACAAGGAAGAGAGCGCCACCTACATGCAGAAAAATGACAAAAAGATAATGCATGGTTAGAACTGAGAGACTCCCAATTGTTAGTCCTTAAAATGGGTCAAGCTCCAAGACCTTTGGATCCTACCATACCTTTCTGATTCAGTTTGATAGCATCTTTCTGTTTGGTAAGCCGTTGCAGGTATGACGCATTAGCTATGTGGAGGAGAACTTGATAGGTTAACTAATCAAATGTATAAAGAAACAATAACGTGCAAGCTGCAAGGCCAAAAAGATTCATATATGTGAAGAAAAGTTAAACTTGCATGTAACATTTGCCAAATAATTAATTGGCTGATAGAATTTATTCAATCTATTCATGGGAGGATGGCATGCCGGTTCTTTGCCTACATACAGTTTGAGAAACACTGTTCTAGGAGTTACAGGCAATATTTCACCAGGATGAGGTGTCCATTTAAAATCACAAACACTCGTTCATGTCCTGTAATTGGAAATGGTAGATGAATCATTGCAAGTGAATTAGAGAAGGGATGCACAGTGGGGCTGTAACTAGTGTAGCTGCTGTACTTGTAATCTAATCAGGGAGAGGGATGAATGCAAAACTTTATAATATGCAATCAAAATAACTTGGAACATTACTTCTTATAATTTTTTTTTAACTAATTTAATAAGATGTGTTATGAGGGTAGGTGTAATAAGCCAACACCCTTTCAATTTAAAAAGTAGAAAAAATAAAAAATAAAATAAAAAAGTTATTCTAGATAAGATTATTGTCATGCACATACATATCATATACTAATATAGATCATTGGGTCGCTCTCATTTCACTCACTCAGGAATGTAAAAGTGAATGTCTTTTAATACCCTCAGTGTATATTTCTGCACAATCACAAGCAGTTGACTCCTCCTGACTTAGTGAGTTAGTAAATGGCGCCACCTTCTGTTTAAAAATGAGCATAGGCCGAGTTTTCACTTCCATAAGTCTTGATCCTGTTCTGGTGCTACAATGTTGTAATATAAGTCATATAATTGTAATGGTTTTATTATTCAGCTGGCGTTTGTAAAGGTGCAGACTAAAGCAGATTTATTTGAAGCCTGGCCTATTGCTTGACCCTTCTACACACTTTGATACCCACCAGGGGATCAATAAAAGTTATCTTATCTTTAGTTTCCATTGGAAAGTTTTGTAATGGTCAAGCTTCAAGACTAGGACACTAAATTAAAGCGGTTCATATATAATTTTTCTTGGCATTTTGTCCAAAATTCTATTTAAATTTGACTGTGACTAGACTAGACTTCTTGTTTAAAAACTATTTTGACTCTCTATACTGTCTACACTCCTAAATGTGTGCCAGAATAATGCAGGTATCCGAAACTGGAGCATAGGCTGATGGATTGTAATTTAGCTCAGTTATAGGCTACATGCACCAATAAAGAATAATATAAAACCAAAACCAAAACCATAAGGGCCTTAAAGCAGGTCCTTCCTTTGAAATTCATTTTGTGGTCCTGTATTCCACAATACAGCGGCCTTATGGTAAAAATGTATATGAAACCTTTATCTTTTCGGCTTATACCGTGCTTACATAATGCATATTCCTAAATAAGGCACATAGGCCTAGTCTGCTGTGTGCACTGTAGCCTACATACTGTACTGGTCACAGAGAGTGAGAGCAACAGGTTCATCTTTAATCTTCATTTTCTGTCATACAGCTCAAACACCAGAAGGGCTCATGTGGCACCTTTTCACCGGCACAATGGTGGCGATGCAGGATTACATAGGATTGTTCAACAATTTGTGTGTCTACACTGAGGCTGGCAGCACTGGTGGGTATGTAGAGGGATGTATAAGGCTTATGTACATATCAATTTAAATATATATTTAAAGATAATATTTATGTATTAAAAATCAATATTGCAGTTGTTTATAGCACAGATTAGTCATGGTAAAACGTGGATTAAAACATTTGTAATCTGTACTGCATAAAGTATAGGCTATATCTCTCTGTAAGCATATTAATAATTTCATAATAATATGTAAATATACCAGTACGAGTACCATATTCATGTACAAAACACAGGTACTTCACTTGAGTAATTTAATTTCATGCAACTTTTTACTGGTACTAATTTAGCAGATAGCCTAGTCTAATCATTGTTTTGTTCATGCTTTATGTAACCTATTGGGTATTATATCTGTATGCATTTTATATAAGATTATCATTTGTTTTTTTGTACGTTAAAATATCAACCAATAAGGATCTGTAGCTGTTTATTCAAAATGATCCCCGTGTATGATCGTCTACTACTAGGCTACTGTATTTCATTCGTAAACAGCACAGCTCAACCCCTCCTCTCTCTCTCTCTCTCTCTCTCTCTCTCTCTCTCTCTCTCTCTCTCTCTCTCTCTCTCTCTCTCTCTCTCTCTCTCTCTCTCTCTCTGTGAGATTAGGATCAGGGATTAGAGACAGATGTAAACCCAGAATTTGAGATCCCATCTACTTCCACCCTTCCACCCCATCACAACAGAGGGAGAAATTCACGGTCAGGCTATGACGAGATTAAGGACGCACCAACTGCTTCCCCCTAGAGTCCTTCTTATTGGCCCACGTGTTGATTGACGGTGCTCTCGTCCAATAGGAACGGAGAACGCTGACCTTGGAGGCGGGGCGTTCTGCGCAGATGTGTGTGGTGTGAAGGAGACAGCGCAGGTTTTAGTTGAGCGCATGGAATAGCGTTTGAGAGGGAGTCACGACTTGCCGAGGCACCAAAACAAGAAAAGGTAAGCATTAGATAAAGCGACAATGCAAAAAATATGACCTAAAATAAATGAATTACTAAATAGAGTTCGCCTTTCATTGTTTTTTAAGGCAATAATAGCCAGCCAACTCAGCATAAAGGGGTGACTTTAGCTAGGTCGTGTGTCGTATTTACCAATGCATAGTAGCCTAACAATCGTGTACAAACTTGTGTTAATTCCTCTTCGTTGTCACATATATATTAATAATTTACACACTGGTATCAAGTCTCTGTCGTAAGCCTACTCGGTGTTGCCTCGCTGTAGGCTATATGCAGCCATTTTTCAAAAGTCTTTCCAACCTCCTCAGTCAGCTGTTTTACCCTCAAAATAGCCTTTAAAAGTATAATTCGCGCTATATTTCTGTCATTTGCACTCCGTTTGAAGTCTATATCGTCATTGGTGTTTGTGTGAAGCCTTTGTAAAAGTCCTACGAACCTATAAAGTCAGTTGTTAAACTCACCCCAAAAAGGGGGCATGGTAGCCTTGGTTATTTCCTCATGCCAGCATGGTAAACCAGAATAGCTGTACTTTCCCTTCGTTACAGCTCTTGCAAAACTTTCTGAGATATTAAAACACTAGAGTGCGATTTGAAGCTGTGGTCGTTAGGTTTTAGTTCAACAGATAAGCTGCGCGTGACATGACATTAGAGCAAAAAGGACCTGTCAGTTTAGAGGTCATTCATTTGGCTCATACAGTCTCTCTCTCTCTCTCTCGCTCTCTCTCTCGCTCTCTCTCTCACACACACACACACACACACACACACCTAGCTACTTGTCTTGTTAATCTGCAATCTCTCGTCACTTTACGCTTAGATTTCATGCATGAAAATAATACACACTGGCACAAACTATTTCACATTTAAGGCCTGAACGCAATGTGTGTGTGTGTGTGTGTGTGTGTGTGTGTGTGTGTGTGTGTGTGTGTGTGTGTGTGTGTGTGTGTGTGTGTGTGTGTGTGTGTGTGTGTCAGTCAGGTAATCCGTGGCCTCTATGGGCTAATGATAAAAGGAGGAAGACTTTGCTCTTTGGTTTGGCTGCCTCTGACATTTATGCCATTAGGAGACGTAGCCAGATTGCAGCTGTCACACATTTACACTAAACTTTTTTTTATTTATTTTTATTTTATTTATTATTCTTTCGGACAATTCCACACAATACACAATTTTCTCTTGCAAATATTCATACATCATACTTTGTGTTGTCCGAAGGGAGACGGAAGAAGCCAAAGGCTTATCAGGTCCCGCCCCCTTTAAAGGTATAGTGTGTATGACAGGTGTATTTTGGCATCATCTAGTGTTGAGAAACGCTCCCTTGCTAACCCATACCTTCAAAAACAAGAAGCTAGCTACTAAAGATGGCATCATCCACCACTGCCTCAAGTCTTTCCACAACATCAAGTGATGAGGTGAAGATGTGTTTAGTTATTTATTCTATAGTACTTCTTCTTCTTCACCTTCCAACGGGTGCATTTCCCGAGGACGCCCACTATATTAAAATGTGTAAGGCTGATAAATTTGTCTGTTCTGTGCTACTGTAGAAACATGGCGATGCACCTTGCTCCTAGATTTAAAAGACTAATTCTAAGGGTAATAAAACAATTACACACTCATTAAAACATAGTTATGAATATCATATTCCATTTAAGTCTGTTCTGTAAAACAAAAAAGCCAATTCCCTAATCCCTGTACACACTGCTGCTCCTTTAACGTACTGCTCCGGTTTTGTCTTGGCACGGTCATGACAAGATTATCCCATGAAAACGTTCCCTGACCCGTGACTGATCCTGACCACTGCTTTACTCTGCCTCTCTTGTTTACATACAAACACAGCAGAAGGTTTAGGATGTTTTCAATACAAAACAACATGTGCCCACTGCCCAGGCTTTCTCCTCTTCATTTTTTTCATTCATTTGACCCTTAAAAGCTGTAGGAATGTCTGGCTATCTTTTGGAGTCTAAGATTTTTTTTTTCCATAGTGCACATTTGAAGTGCAGATATTAAACTGGAGTCTGGAGGTGATTAATCAGTAACAAGCCATGGCCTGTTCACCTTTCTGTTACTCCACACAGCTGCTGCAACCTTGACATTTAATATGAGTTTTGTACTCTGTTTGAAAAAAGGATTAAAAGCTCTTAGTTTTTCAATACATCTTTCACTTGAAGTATAGAATGAAAGGGAAAAGTTCACATCTTCCGTTGTTTGCAACATTGCTGATGAGTATACTTTCGCTTTCGGTTTCAATGAGTGAAATTCCCCTAACTGTGTCTTTGACCTGGCAGAAGACAGAGAGACAGAGATCGGGATTTTTGAATGTGTTTTTTTAGGTACTTTCACATTTCACATGTCGCTACCTGCACGTACTGTTTGTGCGCTAAAAAATGATCCTTTGGTTACATGCCTTGTGTTTACCTACCAGTTTACAGAGCCTAGGCTGTGTATTAACACCAGATTTGATTTCAGCGCGCACACACACACACACACACACACACACACACACACACACACACACACACACTGACACAGTACGGACAGGTAGTGGATCGTGGGGAGATATTCACTGATTTTGACTAAATGGATTTTGACAACAAGCGTTCTCCAGAATCGCTGACTTCACCTTTAAAATCGAAGAAAGAGGAAATGTGGCTAAGGTGCTTTGCCAACAGACCATAGAATGTGAAATAACCATTGAAAAAAAAAAAAAAAAATTCTTAACCGTCTGTCTACTTTCTAATTCAACAGATGTCGTTTGCCAGTGACCAGCTGTACAAAGGATACTTGCGGAAGAACATGCCGACCATTGTGTCGACGGTTAAACCGAGGGAGATCATGCCTCACCTGCCTTGCCTGACAGATCACGACAAGGTAAACTACACCAGGTTTAAAGGACCTTGTACTAGAATCTTGTGGAAAAATCTAACGTTTTGGTACTGGGCTGATACCAGTGCCAGCCCAGTATAATACCAGACTTTGATACAAGTAAACAAGATAACATATTATTCGGTCAATATTGATGGTAACTACTATGAGTAAAATATGGGCCGTATTTGCCAACATTTGTGTTTAAACATGACATCACATACTAAACATTTTTGTCTGGCAGGGTATTGAAAAGAAATGTATAAATATTTATTTGGGGATGGATAACTTATCTATCTATCTATCTATCTATCTATCTATCTATCTATCTATCTATCTATCTATCTATCTATCTATCTATCTATCTATCTATCTATCTGTCTATCTGTCTGTCTGTCTGTCTGTCTGTCTGTCTGTCTGTCTGTCTGTCTGTCTGTCTGTCTGTCTGTCTGTCTGTCTGTCTGTCTGTCTGTCTGTCTGTCTGTCTGTCTGTCTGTCTGTCTGTCTGTCTGTCTGTCTGTCTGTCTGTCTGTCTGTCTGTCTGTCTGTCTGTCTGTCTGTCTGTCTGTCTGTCTGTCTGTCTGTCTATCTATCCAATATCTACATCTATTATCACTGTTTCACTGAACATTACATTTAAATGACAAAATCTTTCAGGAAAACATCGAGGCCAAACGAGAGATTTGTGGGAACTACGACAGCATGGTGGTTCTCCTGGACTGTCTGAAGAGAAGGGAGAACTGGCCCGAGCAGTTCATCGGAGCGCTGGAGGAGTGTGGCTACAATACTATAGCAGACAAGATTAGATCAGAGTACAACGCTCTGTTGGGCGGCAACAGTAAGTCTGCACGTCAAGTACATACCATGATGGTGCAGGTTTTAAAATGTTTTGCCCTTGTTGTGAATGAAGGGCATGTAAAGGCTAACAGAAATATATTACTTCCTCAATGCTTTTCAAATAGTTTCAGGTTACCTTTGATCTAAGTTAGTCACATGGCATGTTAGGGACAACTTTTTTTCTCCAAACTTTATTTACAATTCAGTTTTGTTAGTGGCAGAGTTTCATAAATTGAATAAAATCACATTGTTACAGAATCACTATTAACAAATATGGTAACGTTTTGTATGCTTTTCTGAACATCTTTTACAGGATAATATGTTCAGATTTAAAGGTTCAATATTTTTATTATCTCATAAACTATACAGCTCTGGTAAAAAAATTAGACCAATCTGGATTTTTCTTCAATTTTCATCTCTACATTACTTAGTGGAAATGCTCTAAATGACAATATTTTTATTCCGGAATTTGTTAGAAATATTGTCAGTAGTTTATAGAGCAAAAACAAAATGTTCATGTTACTCAAACATAAACCTATAAATAGTCAAACAAGAGACACTGAACATTTGGAGCGGTCTCTTTCATTTTTCCAGAGCTGTGTGTTGAGTGTGTGAACACTGGAACACAGTATGTTGGATTAAGGCTTAAGCAGTCCAGTGGTATCATTTGGATACTAAATGTTTGCACAATGCTGTTTGGATAAATAATATTCCAGTCTATTTTTGGCTTATTGGCTTATAGGTGTGTCCCTGTGCTCACACGTGTGCTGTGTTATAAAAAGTTATGTGAGCTCATGAATACAGTTAATACATTTAATATAAAAAACTTAGAAATGGCCAGTGTATGATTTAATTTAATTTAATGAGTAGCACTAAGCCTAGTCTCCGGTACTAAGTTGTGTAAGGACAGGCTGCCCAGAAACAGCATCAGTTAACAGTGTGATTAAAGAAAAAACACATAGGGCTACATACAGTAGAAATAATGAGGGGAAACAGCAGATGTTTTTTAATGATAATTATGAAATCATAAGGAAGCTGCATCCAGCTTTATCATTTAATTAAGGAAGTAAAAATTCTTATTCTTTGCACTTGGCTCTTAATTATTTAAGCATTTCCCTGAGGGTTAAAGCTCAAAGTGCAGGTGTTAGACATGGGAAGGATCACTCATAGCCTATTTAGTTTATTTTTTTTCAGTTAGTTGCATCTTGGGCTATATATTATATATTATTATAGTATTTTTAAATTAAAATATTCCTAACATTCATGTCGTATTTGCTAATGTATTACATAAGTATGATTTTATAAAAAGATCACAATTATATATATAAAATGTTTTACAAGATAGTGCAGGGTATAACTTGCTGTAAGTTTGCTCCAGTGCTGTTTAGTGTGACTGTTGAGGCCATTTTGCATGTTTTCTGTATTTTGCACATTTGTGTATAATGCTATGGTTATGATGTGATATTGTATGCTTTTGTTACTGACTGTTAATGACTGTGTGTGGATGACGTGGCCTAGAGTTGTGTTGTGAAGCTCTTTAATTAGGCTCAGGTGTGCATGCCGAGGAGAGAGTGGAAGGGCAAACAATTGTTAGACCGCACGCACCTCGCATACGAAGCCTGTTTTGTATTTATTTCTTTACTTTTGCTTTCAAATAAATTTTTAACAGCGAGTGACCACTCTTACACTGACATTATACTCTATATATGTTTTTATATACACATATCTTAATGAGTAATCATCTTATTCACTGTGTAGGTTTGGTGTAGAAGCCAGTCATTTAGGCGCTTTAATCATATGCATCCAAAAAATGCTATAAATGGCATCATCGTTGTGTTTCCTTTGCCCTAGATTCCACCCCCAGCTCCCCGCCAACCACTGTCATCAGAGCCCACGTCCACCCAGCACCATCTGCCGTGTCTGTCCCAGAGAGCGCTGCAAACGGTCAGGATGCTGACACTACACCAGCTGTAGCCGAAACTTCTCCAGAACCAGCCGCCATTTTGGAAGCTCCCGTACAACCACAAGTCCCCCAGATCGCAGAAGCCCAAGTTCCGGAGGCCGTTCCCCCACCCGAGCCTGTCGCAGAGCCGAAGATTGAAGTGGTGGCGCCCGCTACGCCGACTCCCCCTCCCTCCCCGGAAAGCACACACACTCAAGCCGATACAACTGAGGTCTATACTCACCAAGAACCGGAGGAGAACTCTGAATCAGACATCCAGGATGTCTCCACTGGTGAAAATGGTGTGATAACTGATCAGGTGAGAACAATTAACGGTGAGGTATATTATCAATAGGGGTGTGACACTTAAAAAAAATATATATATATAGATTTTATTTTTATCTTTCATATCATTTGAAACACTTGCTGAGTCGCTGAAAGCTAACTCATGTACAATTGTTATTGTTGCTGTCATTAAACTCAGGTTCCTTATTACAAACAAGCAGTTTTTTTTTTGCAATTTTTCCTCTCAACTGAGAACCGTACCGAACAATAACTTCAAAACCCGAGGTACGTACCCAACCATGATTTTTTCTTTGTACCGTTTCACCCTCTAGGTACTGATCGACTCTGTGGCCAGCCCAGATGTTATCACTATTACTACTACAATAGAAGTCATCCCACCACTGAGCCCCTCTCCTACTCAGATGGACTCAGAAGTGACGGACGGGGATGAGGCTGCTCTCCCTGTGCTGACCCCAACCAGGCAACCAGTCCAGGACACCAGCCCGCCTGTCACTCAACCTGTTGACACTCCTGAACCTCCTGCTACAGAGGTGAATATGAAAATATGATCCTTTTAAGAATTTTTAAGAACACACTTTTAATTGTTTCAGTCCTAAACCTTCATTTAACAAAATGTATTAAAGCTGCAGTGTATAAAGGGGATTTGACGTTTATCAGGACAGACTGGGTAGAAATGGAAGATTATATTTATAAATTATTATGAAGAATTAATAACTAAATACATCTTCACCTCATCACTTGATATTGTGGAAAGACTTGAGGCAGTGGTGGATGATGTCATCCTTAATAATTAGCGTCTTGTCCTTGAAGGCCACCGTAGAAAGCAATACGTATTAACAATTGTCATCAATTTCACTTTCAGGTTGTTGAAATCATTCCAGAGCCAGAACCTACAACTACAACAACCACCACCTCCCCTCTGCCTGTTGCTGCCGAAATGGATGCCCCTCTTTCTGATAACGACGATGAGTTTATGAGCAAACCTGACATACTATCCAGTGTCCTTCCACAAAGCAATGACACCCCTACCATGCCTGCACCCAGCTCACCGGAGGCGCCCTACTCTGGTGACAGCGGCCGTCTCGAAATTAGTGACGCTGCGGAGGACTCTGAGACGTCTGCGTATGTTCCTGCGTGCTCTGCTCTCAGCTCCACCGTTGTGAACACCGACTCTGCATTGCCATGTCAAGAAAACGGCATCATCAACCACAATAACGAGCCCGAGGAAAACCACTACGAGTCCCCTTCTCACTTCCAAAGTTCGGAAGTGCAAGAGGAAGAGGAAGAGGAGGTGCTTGTTAACGTGGTACACACATCCGGGGAGCCGTCCATCCTAAACCTAGACGGCCAGAGCGAAATGCCACAAGCCCCACTCGTCAACGGTGACGCTCCCAAAGAAATCACCTCTGAAATGCCGATTTCAACCAACACAGCTGACCCAAATTTGAACGTAAACAGCCCACCATGTAGTGAGAACCACCACCCGTGTGAGCCGCAGCCCCCGCCAGCTGTTATTTCACCAGACCTGGAGGTTTCGAAGGATGAGAAGGCCTCAAGCAGCACGCCAACCAACACAAAGTATTTTGTAGCAGCAGCGGGAGTGGGCGTCTGTGCAATGCTGATGGCGTGGCGGTATAAGCATTAAGAGAGAGGGGGATTTAATATGTTTAAAGGAAAAGGAGATTAGGCTTTTAGAAGGCTTTTGGAGAGAGGATCTTAAGAAGTTTGGTGCCTTTTTATTGTAGTCACTCACTGGCATGGGATAGCGTGAGGCCTGAGGCAGCTGTTTAATTATTACCTTTTGAGGTATAATAGCTGACTTGCAAGACCTTTGATCATGTCATTGAGTATAAGTCATTTTAATGTTTTGGATTAAGTTGACCCCTAGTGAGCAAAAAGCAAATTATGCCAATTTTTTCCAGTCAGGGAACTTCATGGAACTGTGTGAGATATCAGGTTATTTATGCAAATATGTGGTTTGTCAAGGGACAATTATGATGTGTTATTAATGATAGAAATATTTGTGTGTTCACTGCTTGTCTGATAAGCATTTTCAAGATAAGACTGTTGTTGGCTGTCATCCAGTTAGAATTAGTGTACCAAGGATCTAGATTTGACTTGATGTGGACGAAAGCGTCACATTTTGTAAATTTTCTTTTCCTGTTGGTAGTGAGAAGTAGGGCTGTACATGTTTGTATTTATTTGTACATAATATATATATTTGCACTATATAGGTATCCAATTATGTATTTTAAGAAAGACTAATGTGATGAAAAAATACTCCAAAGCACTTATTATGTCTCAAGATATTGAGTCAATCAGTCAGATAAATGCTACTTAATTAAATTGCAAATTGACAGATTCAAAGTGTAAACCAATAGCTTTCAAACGTTTTAAACCCATGGCACATCTTAATAGTGATTTTTATTTCATGGCACCGTCATGTTTCTTTCTGCGCTAGAAAGTGTTTTGTGTTAAAAAGTGGCAACCGGGAGCTGTCGTGACTTAAGCTGCGTATTTATCTGGGTTTTAATATGGTGGTTTTACAATAATAGAAATAATTTACCATAAGAAATTTGAAATTAGCAAATGTTGCTGCATTCATTGGCAAGTACTTAAGGCGCCCGCTTTAACCACTCGTCTAGTTGATATTTGACATCTAAATGTTTGAGGTGTGAATTTTATTTTTCCATGTGTTTCTTCTCCTTAAAATAGAAACGAGTATGAATGTGTTATGTGCAATGAGAATTTACTGTAAATAGGCTAGCATTGTCAGTGCAAGAACTGTCCGAGAAAACAAAGTTTTAATTTAGAGTGTTTTTGCACTTTTTAAGCGGATGCAATGAGCCTTTGTAGGGTTAATGTATTTTCATGTTACACATGTAAATTGTAATATCATTTTTAAGTTTTATCTCCATGTCTGTACACTGTCTCTACCCATACACTTGACAATCACATCAATAAACCTGAAATCCTATGAAAAAATGATTGAAAATAGTTGTTGAATGAATTCCCTTTAGAGAAACCAAAGGTTTATGTCAACTCTTTAAAATTGTGTTTCTCTCTCTCTCTTTATTGGACTCAGGTCACTCAAAACAAGGGTGGTAGAAAATTGGAATCTATTGTATAATTTGTATTATGTGAAAATAGAAAATATATATTTGGTATTATACATTAATTAAATTAACACATACGTCAATAAAGAAAAGTACTACTGCATTTGATTGTATTAAGAACCATTACTGTTTTTTTTCCCCTTCTATTGCATTATGTGTTTGATAAGAAAAAATAATATAGGAGTTTGTGTATACTGTAGCTGTAATGTATTTCACATGATTTTTTTGTTCGTCTCATACATATATAGAAATACATTTTGTATTTTTTACACGACTGAAAATGTAAGAAAAATTTGAACAGCCTGCTTTTTTGTATACTGTTTTGCCTGGCAGATTCTCATTCTGATTGGTTGTGTCGTAGGTCAATCACTTCCTGGTCCCGCCCCCTACCTTCTTGACAGCGAATATAAAAAGGACGTGTATTCCAGCCGTTTATAACGACACAGCTACTTAGCTAGCTAATTAGCCTCGGGTTTCATTCTCAATAGAAATCATTGACGTTCAATGGTTTGATTTATCACAAACTGCAGCATGTTTGTATTTTAATAAGCCACTTTAATGGCGTACAATGGCCACCAACGCGACGATGGAAGTATCGACGAAGACGAAACGCCCACGAAACAGCCGCGGACCGACAAGGAGATGCCCGGTTGTCTCAGAAACGAGCCCGAAAATGAGGCATCAACGTCGGCAGGGAGAGCCACGGCCGACAGGCGGACCTCCAACACTACAGCGAGGCATCGGCGCGACTCGGTGAAGAAAACAAGGCCGCGTAGGTGTTGCACATTTGATAGAATGGGCTTGGTGTATTAACTGGAATAGGCATCATTGCATGTACACAAAAAAAAAAAAAAAGCAAAGCAAAGGCGTTTCCTACAAAAGGCAGGCAGTGAAAATGCTATTTATTAGAAAGACAGACCTGTAAATGCCCGAACATAATGATTTAAAATAAATTGCAAATGCACAATGTGCTGGGGTGATGCTTAAACTTGCAAAAAAAATTATTTGGGCATTGGTATTACAATGCAATATCGGTGAGCAGTTGTAGTGGCAGTGTATTTTGCAACAAGATGGCGTTCGCGGTACACACTGTACTGATGGCTCTTATGTCGGACAGAACATCCACAGACACGGCAGATCTAACTGCCCCCTTTGTCAATAAGCAATTAAAGATATGATTTTAAATTTAAGGTTATGTATAATATTGACTAATAGAAGATATATAGATTTAAATAAAGATATATATGGAAAATCAGATAGAATTTATAGAAGACATATGTATATTTAAGCATAGATCCTTCATTGTGTGCATAAAGATTGCACATTTTGTACTAGTAAATTGTGAATAGTGCAGTCATTTTCATTTTGCAGCCCTTTGTTTGGGCAGCAGCATCCAAGAAGAAGAAGGACACGCGTTGCTAAGGAAAATAAGCATCATTACATACACACCCCCTGCAGAGCCCATTGGTTTGAAAGCAGAGGGATCTTTAGTGGGAGGCTCTTTCAGCTTTAATATGGACTGGTACAGAAGTCAATCATTTCTGCCAATGCAAATAACCATCTATAATGATTTCTTTCTGTGTAACGAGAGGAAATTCTAACAATGGGACGAAAATAAAACATGCACATTTTAAAATTTCAATGATTTTTTCTTTCTTTTTTAATTATAATTCATTGCTAAGTATGAAAGAAAACAATCTCTGTTCGGGCATACATTAAGTGATTATTAATCTATACGCATATTTTTTTCACTAAATGTTGAAACTCATATCAATCCATTTATCCATCTATCTACCTAGAACCCATCTATTGATATATCTTTATTGATAAATTTAAAAAAAAATTCTAGCAATATAAACACTTTTCCCGCCTTAAATGTTGGTTATTGACATTTCTTCCCATAAATTCCCTCCCATATTGCAGCCTTCCCGTGGTTTGGCATGGACATTGGAGGCACCCTGGTGAAGCTGGTTTACTTTGAGCCCCGTGACATCACCGCAGAGGAGGAGCAGGAAGAGGTGGAGAACCTAAAGAGCATCCGCCGCTACCTCACCTCCAACACGGCCTACGGTACGAACAGTAAACATAATCAAGATTCAAGATGTTTATTTGTCATATGCACAACAATTACAGCAGCCGTCATTGGCATTTCTATACATTTTAATTGTATGTTTCATTTAATTTGAACACTTGCTGAGTCAATAAACAGTTGTTTTAAACAAATCATTAACTGTTATTGTTGAACTAATTGCACTTAGTTTCCTTATTACAAACAAGCATTTTCCCTCTTAACTGAGAACCGTACCTTACCAAACCGATCGGAACTGTGACTTCAAAAGATTAAAGATGGTTTATTTTTCATATGCACACCAATTAAAGCTGCAGTCATTGGCAATTACATTTTTAAAGGAATACTTCACCCATACGGAACCAGCGTTCTATCATTATGAAATCGCTATTATAATATAATGAATGAGGTTTTTCTTTCCTTAGTCTTCCCTCAGTTTTCCCTTGGCCCAGCTGTCCTGTTAATCCTAACCCTACATTTTAAAATGTAGGGTTGGACAGTGAGACCATAAAACCCTCTCTCTGCCTTTTTTGAAAAAATGATTGCACATTTATACTACATAGGATCTCAGAGTTCAATACACCTTCATATTTCCACCGGTGAAGTGGGTCTTTAAATGTACCGTTCCACCCCTATAGGTACGACGGGCATCAGGGACGTTCACCTGGAGCTTAAAGACCTGACTCTGTGCGGCCGGACGGGGAACCTTCACTTCATCCGCTTCCCCACACACGACCTGCCGGCCTTCCTCCAGATGGGACGAAACAAGCACTTCTCCAGCCTCCACACCACGCTCTGCGCCACGGGAGGGGGCGCGTACAAGTTCGAGAATGATTTCCGAACGGTGGGTATTAATGCAGTTTTAATTTTTTTTGGTTTTGCCTTCATAGACTGGACTGGGAAGGAGAGAAGAGAGGGAATTGTGATAGACATAACATATTTTTAACATGCGACCGGAATTCATATAATCGTAGCAGAATAGCCATCGATGGAAGCAGAATTTCTAACAGTCCTCAGGCATATTGGCAGGAAATGAATGCTAATTCACTTCTTCGCACATTGTTAAATCCTCTTTTTCATTCTGGACTATGACAAAAGCTTTGGTGAATTAATTTTAAAAAATGAAACTGTGGTGACAATGAAATAAAGCATGATATATCAGTCCCTCCAAGTGCTATATTTTTAATAAAATTAGGGATGTACAATTGCATAAATTCTCGTTAGTATATAGGCAGGAATAAATCTGTAAATTGTAATTTTTAGCAACAAAGAGGTATTTTTTTATTTTTTTTAAACAAATTCCAATTAAATAGTAATGAAGGTTGTTTTCTTACCCCATAAAAAAACAAGATGGCGGACCTGCAGCTTCACAAACTAGACGAGCTGGACTGTTTGATTCGGGGCGTCCTGTACATCGACAGGGTGGTGTCCAGCGGGCCCTCAGAATGCTACTACTTTGAAAACCCCACGGACCCTGAACGCTGCGTCCAAAAGCCCTACACACTGGAGAACCCCTACCCTCTGCTGCTGGTCAACATAGGGTCCGGGGTCAGCATCCTGGCCGTCTACTCCGAGACCGACTACAAACGAGTCACAGGCACCAGGTAATTATCAGGGATGGAGGTTTACTGAGTGTTTGCACCGGTGTCATTGTACTTTTAAAAAAATATATTTATTCATTTATTTCGGCTCTAAAAAAAAATTATAATAATTGCAAACGGTTACCAAACCAATTCCTTTAGCAACTTTTTGCTGAGTTGAAGCAAAAAGGTTCTTTGTTAGTTTGATTTGGAGTTAAGTTCCAAATATGACAGTTTCCCCTCCTCCTATTCTCTTCAATGGTTTTCATCATGTGGTTTCTCTGTCCGCTGCCTTAGAAAAGGAATTCTTAGCTCCTTCAAAATAATGGCCCTTTGTGCTTTTTGAATAAGGAGTCTGTATAATGTTGTAGAGATCCATCTTATTTTTGGCCGAGACTTTTCTATTTGCTACATTTTTAAACTCAACGTCACTATCCTTGCCCATCCAGGAAGGCATTTTTCATTCCAAACTTGTGTATTTAACGTTTCTAGAACATCAATAATAAAGCATCTCTCCTGTCAATCTTGTTGTGTGTCTGCAGCCTGGGTGGTGGGACCTTCCTGGGCCTGTGCTGTCTGCTGACGGGCTGCTCTAGCTTCGAGGAGGCGTTAGAAATGGCTTCTACAGGGGAAAGCACACGCGTGGACAAGCTGGTCCGGGACATCTACGGAGGAGACTATGAGAGGTTTGGACTGCCAGGCTGGGCTGTAGCCTCAAGGTGAGGTTTACAGCAGCTCTGTATATATTTATTTATCTATCTATCTATCTATCTATCTATCTATCTATCTATCTATCTATCTATCTATCTATCTATCTATCTATCTATCTATCTATTTATATAAACAGTAGGTAACTAGCTTTTTTTTTTAAAGAATTCCAGTATAAAGGCAGTCACAGTTTTAATCAAATGAGAAGCTAGGGCAGTGCTTAAAATACGTTTATTATCCCAGAGTGTAAAGCAGCAGCCTTCATGAAGCTCTGTTTAAGAAATTTGATCCCACAAATAGAATATCCTGTGAATACCAACATTTATCTGCCATTCTCAATACTATGTATAGTTTTGAAAAAATACCTCTTGAATAGAAAATAATAAAAAAGCTTAGGTCACTTTAGCTTTAACAAAAAAAGAACTACAATTTGTGTAGTTTTAAAAATAGAATTTAGGTATAAATCATTATTTTGGGATACACTGTTATATATCATAACATTTCTAAATTTTAACAGACTTAGAAGTATTTATCCATCTAATATGGCCTGTGTTTTTCTTTGATAGTTTTGGAAACATGATGTCCAAAGACAAGCGGGAGTCTGTGTCCAAAGAGGACCTGGCCAGAGCAACACTGGTCACCATCACCAATAACATCGGCTCCATCACCAGGATGTGTGCTCTCAATGAGGTTAGTCCCTTCACTTACTTCTACTGTGTTTTACTAGCAAAGAGAGTCAAAGGTGGATGGATGTCAAGAAAAAATGCAGAGGAAATTTGGGTTGAAATCATGTGTTTTTAACAATTAACAGTAGATGGCAGCACCCAACACAGGTAATAATCCTGTGACAGCATCGAAACTGTCACTTAAGTCTTAAACTGAATCAGATGCACTTGTACACAAATGCAAAGTATTTAACTGTTTGTTATGAACAGGTGCTATATGGTAGAATTGTGGTGACATGTGGACGATTTCTTGTTTGCATAATGTTGTGATTAAAATCAGAAATGACTTTAGATTAACCTGTCTGTGGAAGAAATCCGTTTCCTGTCTGCGTTCAGCCTCTTTACGGTGCTGCCTTGTGACGTCTTGATCAAGCAGCATTGTACAGGGCTATGAAGGCGGAGAGGGTGTAAGCTGCATGATTCACATCAGGGGGTTGTTTATGTCAAAAAACAATAAGACACAAGAACATATCATAGAATGGTAGCAATAATGAATGAGATGTGTTCTTTAATTTGCAATCAAAGAAGCTGTTATGCGTCAAATAAGTGTATAAAATATGTTACATTAAATAATGCATGCAGAAAAGTTTGATGTCGGTATGATTTGGGTTGTCTGCCTTGTAAAAACTACTAAAGGTGCGAACACACTGCACACCGCCGCGCGGCAAGTTTACATAGAAAGTCAATGTATTTTGTGCGCCGCCGCGCGAATCAGCGTTGAGCTCCTCCCGACGTCACTCGCTTCGGGACGATTGACAGAGGAAATTAAGATGGATGAAAACATAATAGTCACAGTTTGCTCCCATAAGTTCTGTGAATAGCCTCTGTGTCTGTTGCCTGCTGTGTACAGCTATCAGTTTTGCTTTATGAACCAAGTTAGCACCAGTTAGCTTGGGGAAAGCACCATCAGCACAGCAGACTGATGCTCTCAGCACCGGTTAGCACCAGCGCCAGCAGAGCCCCATAGTAGGAGAAGGCTACTCTGGGCGGCGGACACAATATGACCCAATATGATCACGCGACGCGGAACCTGCGATTCGCGCGGCCAACTGCCGCGGAGTGCAGTGTGTTCGTACCTTAAGGCTTATACAAAGGCTTATATATAGGATAATATGTGTTGGTTGTTTTTATACTCTTGATGATTTTTTGCATGAATTATTTCATCCCCACTCTCTTCCATCACTAAGAACATAGAGCGAGTTGTGTTTGTGGGGAACTTCCTGAGAGTGAACACGCTGTCCATGAAGCTTTTGGCCTACGCCATGGACTACTGGTCTAAAGGACAGCTCAAGGCTCTCTTCCTACAGCACGAGGTAAATATATCAACCCCCTGTTTAAAGATGGAGTCAGCAATTCTGGAGAATGCTTGTTGTGCGCTGAAAAAGAAATATGGGGTTAATACGCAGCCTAGGCTTTATAAATCGGTATGTTAATAAAGGGGCGCCACTGTAGCTAGCAACATGCTTGTTCAAAGAGCGTAGGATGTGTAGCGGATCGTGAGGAGATATTTACTGATTTTGAGAGAACTTGATTATGACAACAATCATTCTCCAAAATGGCTGACTCCACCTTTTCACCTCGGGAGAACAAAAATGTAGTTCTGTGCTTTAAGTGGCTCAATTGTTTCTAACTATACTTTTATTTTGTATTTCTTTAGGGTTACTTTGGAGCGGTTGGAGCCCTGTTAGAGCTTCTGCATCCGTCCTAATCTGTCCGAACTACATCCAAAGAAAGTACTTGTCAATCTGCTGCAAAGACCATTAGCACTTTAGCTTGTTCAGAACGATTTCTACAGGGGGAATGTTATGATAGCCACTAGCAACTTACTGGTTAACTAACAAAGGTCCTATTTTTATGTTTTCAGAAACCAAGCTGGTTAGTAAAATGGAGAAAGGGTCTTATATATGTTGATATCAGTGGATAGAAGTCTATGTCCTGCCCTAACCAAAGCTGTATGAAGCAAAATTTGACAAAGTTATTGTTTGCTGAAGCGAAAACAAACGGAAACATCTCAAGGAAATTCACCACGGTTGCCTGAAATACTTTGGTTTGGTTACTACCCTCAGGTGGGTATCAGCAGGTCCTGGGCCAAATATTAGCAAGTACTTTTTATGGTTTATTTTATCCTACTTAAGTTACTAAGTACCTGGTGGATCGGAGTTTGTGAAATTGGACCTTAATGTACAAGTCTTTTTATCACTGTTACATTGTTGATTACTTGTCTGGTTCTTTAAAATATGACAAAATGTCCAACTTTAGTTTCCAGAGCAGAATATGACTTATTTAAAATGCTTCTTTTGACTGAACAAGAATTCTAAACCCAAAGATATTACTTTCCCTATCATATAAGACTATCTTCATATTTCAGAAGCTAGAACCAGGACATTTTTCTGATATCATGTTGCAAATTAATATTCTTTCAATTATTCGACTTATCCCTTTAATTCAACATACCTATTGTTCTGAATAACAGCATTTTGGTGTTCATTACAACACTGGTTAATCTTGTTAAAGTCCTAGATGCCATCTTGAGAATCGAGATGATGGAACTCCAAAGTTTAAAATTCTTAAGCTGTTGATTTTCTTTTACTGGAACATGACTGAGCCTTTTGTGAGACAAGTTATAGTCCTGATTGTATCACCGTCCAGCTGATACGCAAACGTGATCTTAATCAAAACACTGAGAGTCTTACAAGCACTTAATAGTATTTTTTTATTATCTGTGAACATTTACTCATTGTCACTAATTGGACTTGCAATGAATGCGTGAATGGTAAGTGATTTTTTTATTTTTTTTAACCGTTGGCAAGAGCAATCAGCAAGTGAAATAATACAAATGTGAAAATAGAAGTTAAAATTTGGGCATTGTGTCCCAAATCCTGTGACCCAGAGCGAGTTCAGTCTTATTGAGAATATTTAGTTTGTTTACTTTCTGCGTAATTATTAATCTGTTGAATTTAATATTCATCTTGCTCTGTCCTCATGAGTTTTTTTTTTTTTTTTTAATATATATAGAGGAGTTTAGCAAAGTAGGCTATATGTTATTTGTCCTGCCATTTTATTTAATTTGTCCTCTTCCATTTTAAAGTCGATAATCAGTCCATGGATGGATACAGGGACCATTATGCACCTGATGGAAGTGATTTGACCCCCAAGTTACTTGATATAATGTATCTGCTAGTTTTATATCGAGTAGGCCAACGTTGATTTTTAATGAAGTGCCTTGTGTCATGTTTTTGTAACGAATACATTAATATGTTCAGCAATTTGATTCAACATCAGACAAAATAATTTGTAATTTTCAAAGTTTCCCTCTGTCGTTTGCTTTTACATTACATAGAAAACGTTGTATTTTTTGTAACAGATACTGCGACATTTCTGATTGCATTCTACCTATTAAATACAATCTTTTCATACAGTGACTAATTGTGATGATTTGTTCAAGGCGACTCTGAACTGACAAGCAAAGCAGCAAAAAAAAAAAAAGATGTTTAGGCCCTACTTTTTGTCAATTAGCCTAGTACCCCGGTGACCAGCCAAAAAGCTGACAGGTTTGGGACAGGAATGTACTTGTCTTCCAAGGCATGCCTCCATGGAGAAAGAAAAAATAGCCTACACAAACGTAATGTTATGGTTATTTATTTGTACATACAATTTCCATTGAAAACGATGCAGAAGCTTTTGATTTGTGGGTTGCAGTAGGCCTGAGTTTTAAGATGGGCTTATTTCTGCTATAGGCTATGTACCTATTCGCACCCTACAGGCTATATTGATATAGGGCAGGCTATAATTGGAAATAAATACAACACTATTTTACTGCAGTCACTAACCTCCTATTATGCAGCCTACCTAAACCTATAGGTCCATAGGCCTATAAGTATTTTTAATGATTTTACAGTCAATGTTTTTTTTTTTACCATAACATTTTCTCTTTTTTTAGGCTAACCATTTTACTAATGTAAATCATCTGTGAAAGCGGTTGTCATCCTCTAGACACGTAGCCTTGCTTGGACGTTATGAAAGCTTGAAGGCACGGCAGCCTGTTACAGAACCATCCATGAAAGAGTTGAGTGTCTTTTCCAGGGAATAAATCCAGCCCACTTCACTCCCCTCCCGCAGCCTCCTCCTCCGCCTCTCCGCCTCGGTATGGGCTGCACAGCTGGCAATTTACAGTTAACAATAAGGCTGGAAAGAGGTAATTGGCTGCTATAGGTTGACCACTGCGCCGCAAATTGGACCAGGTTTGATGGAAGAGATGAATTAGCACAAGTATTTGGGATATTTATTAATATTTTTGCCTTTGGGGGATTCATTTGATCAACTTTTGGATCACCAAAATCTAAGACCCAGCTCCCCCCCGCCCCCTCTCCACTGGAACCGTTATAACCTCCTCAAACTGGAAACATAAGGTAAGTCTGTTAATAGTTTGAGTTTGTATCGAACCATTCAATAGACTTATGAATTTGCTCTAGCTATTTTAATCCTTCAACTTATTTGTTTAAGAAAATAACCTACAATTCTTACCCTTGGGTCTGGGTAAAAGTACACATCTTATATAGTATTTCAGTACATCTTTGATAACTATGTGAGGCAGCATTGTGCTATAAAGTCCCAACTGAAGCAGTGTACGTTCTCATAACGTCTATAGTAGTAAAAACACTTTCACTTTTAGGAAAGCTGACTATTGGTGATGGAAACAATGTGAGGAATGCTGCTACTGGAAACAAAATCTCACCCAAACGTTGGTGCCAAATATCTGTTGTGGTTTAGCCTATAATACCAATCTGGGTCTGGGTTAGAAGACATGTTAAATTGCTACCACTTCCTAATAAGGAAAGGGCTATCCATAAATTGCTGTTAGATTAATTAATGCACAATTTGTTAATACTGCTTTATAGACCAGTTACATTTGGACTGGAAAATCCTTTTTGATGTTTTTTTTGTTCTTCTATTTGGTTTGTTATGATTTTAATTACTGTATTTGGAACCCCACTTTGCAATTAGTCCTAAAACCTGCAGTTAGAAGTGTTTTTAAACTGTTCATTTTGGATCTAAATTATCTCCAGTTGTTTACCTGAAGATAAGTAGTGAAACTGTCTGTTGGTTAGAGTTTTTCTACAAGAGCGAAAAAGACAAATCAATTGTGATACTGGAAGCGGATAAACATTCCAAAAGTTGCTCTTAGTACTAGCGTTTAAACGGTCTCTCATTAGACATAGTTTCCATCTTATTCTGGACTCTCTTAACAAACCAGCCGGTGGTTTTAGAAAACCAACAAACTAATTGCACAATCTCGGATGTGTTACCAAAATGACTACCATGTGTTTCCCATTGTGAGCAACTTTACTTTTCCTTTTTTTCAATATATTTGCCTATCTCAAATACTAGTATCTTCACTTCAGTGCTTATCTTTAAAGCAGGTGTTTGTCCTACGGGCTTTGATGTGGCTCCAAATCATGGTGTGTGTGTGATATCTGATTCAAGTTTCTCAAAGTTCCTCTGAGGTCAACACCAGTCTGCAACAAGGCAGGGAAATCTCTCCCGTTGCCCAGGGAGATTTCACTACCGGTAAATTTCAGTCAGGCAAAAAGCACAACAAGGCGCAGACCTCTGGTAGTGATTAGCAAACACAGTTAGAGTGTGTTTTTGGTGGGAATGAATGTGTGTGTATGACAGTGTCTCAGGATAAGACTTAAAGGTGGAGTCAGCGATTCTGGAGAATGCTTGTTGTCAAAATCACTTTTTGTCGAAATCAGTTAATATCTCCTCATGGTACCTTACCTGTGCTGATGTTAATATACAGTATAGGCTCTGTAAACAGTCATGTTGCTATATCTATGGTGGACCACCATTAAAAACTGGTGTTACACAGCCTAGACTCTGTAAACTGGTATGTTAACCACAATGCAACATGCCCATTTACAGAGTATAAACATGTAACGGATTATGAAGAGATATTCACTGATTGTGATAAAAAGGGAATTTGACAACAAGCATTCTCCAGAATCACTGACTACACCTTTAATGATGACCAAAGTGTGTTAAAGCGAATTGCAGTGCGGATCCAGAAAGCAGCTGTAAGACGTGATCCATGAGCACGTTTGGTATGGAGGGACTCTAATACAGAGAGGGGCGAGAGATGAAGAGAATCAGTTCAAGAGCGAGAGAGAGAGAGAGAGAGCGAGAAGGGAATGGTTTGAATTAGTGTGGGGAGACTGATATATGAGTGTCAGCCGTTTTATTCAAGTCAGATACTCTCTGGTCTGTGTGGCCTGATGTTGTGGAGTTTCTTTGTAACAAAAGCTACACAATCACCATTTATATTTTATGTTGTAGGCTATGCGCAATTAACCGACAAATTATTTCTGTTAAAGGTGCAGTGTGTAATAAAGGTGTATTTTGGCGTCATCTAGCGGTAAAAGTTCTAGGTTGCAACGCTCCCTTGCTAACCCCTCCCGTTCGGAGAATTTGCAGAAGCTACGGTGGCCTTCATGGACAAGAAGCTCAGTTCATACGTAATGGCTATGCCTTTATGCTTACCAAAGCTATAAGTATATTAACGTGTGTGTCCTCCCATACACTATGAAATTGGACTCAGACGTTGCAGTCAGTCCCAGACATGTTTTGGAAAGGGCACCTTAAGTTTGTGGTTCCTGTACAAACACATCACACTACTGTATGTGTGTCTCTGGGGGAACAACCCCCCACTCGCTAAAAGGCTAAGAGTTAAGTTATCAATAGCAGGCCTATGTTGGTGTGCTGTGCCTACCTGAACTGTACAGGAAGGTTTAAGAGAGGAGAGACTGGACGTTTTGTAGGGAAAAAAATGGTGTGTTGTAAGAAATATGAATATATATTATGAACCCAGAGGAATCATCTCTGAATATTAGATATTATAGGGAACATACTCATAGCAACATCGGAATCAAATGCACTGCAAATGTATTAAAAAGTGACAAAGACACTGTTAGATTCAAGATTCAAGAAGTTTATTTGTCATATGCACAACAATTACTGTCTGTAACAGTCATTGGAAATTAAATTCTTGAGTCTCAGGCTCCCTGCAACAATGTAATGTAGAATAAGAAATGTATCAGCGAAAAACACAAGTGAGAGAGAATCCTGAAGTTTTATAACACAGCTGAAAGTTTTATAAATACAGTGACAGCCCTCAATGACAATCGTGACATTTTTTTCCAAAGTTTCCTGTTATTGTTCCCTACATGTGATGTGAGTCATGTAAACAATGGCCACATGGTTTGAGTTAAACTGTGGGAGAAACTCCACTGTGTCAAATTAGTCTTTCTTCCATATTATTCTGAGCACATTTGCAGCTCCTCTCTGTGAGGCCTCCTAGGTTTAGCTACGGCTATTTACAGCCTACAGCCTACATTCAGAGGATCATTTGGAGGGAACTAGGGCGGACCAGAGTAGCATTTGGGCAGACAACATATTTTTGGGCAGACCCGAGGAAAATTTGGGGGGTAACTTGAGATGAGACCTTGGCTGTGTATGCTAGGAACAGACTTCTTCTAGATATATTTCAAAAAAGGGCATTTTGCCCTTCTGTACCTTCTTGACTACATTCAACTAGTGCTTAAGCTTCCCTGGTGCTAACTCAGTATCTTTAAAACATACTCAGCAGCAGGCTTTACTGCTTGTCGACTGCCTACTAAAACAGATCATGACAACCTCATACAATCTGCCATAATGGTTCCTATATTTAGTTTTTTTATTCATCTTCTCACGCCCTTAGATTTGTCTTAACATTATCTTTTCCTTTTATTTATTTGCAGCTGAAATTATGGAGAAATCGAGATGCAGCCAACTGTCAGCGTCCATCCTTCTACTAGGCTTGTGGTTAAGTTGCTGTTTAGCCCAAACCACACCGTCAAACAGAGCCACGCCAGCAGCACCTTCACGGGCCCCTACACCGGCACACCCCCCGTCCCTATCCCCGTCCCTAACCCCAACACCCAAGCCCGACAGGTTAAAGGTGAGACTGACCGGATACCCCCGAAAACACAACGAGGGTCGGGTAGAGCTGTTCCACAAAGGAGAGTGGGGAACCATCTGTGATGACGACTTCTCTATAACCAACGCTCACGTGCTCTGTCGACAACTGGGCTTCGTGGAGGCCACAGGATGGGCCCACAGTGCCAAGTACGGCAAGGGCCTAGGTAAGGGTGACCTCGGACAACTTCCTGATTGATTTAAAACACTGTGCGCTCGGCCAGTATATGGGTATTTATGGTGTTGAAAATGACAGGTTTGGAAATACACACACACACACACACAGTCGCACACGCGCACACACAAACTCACTCACTCACTCACTCACACACACATTCACACACATGCAGATACTCTAAGCAAGTTGCCAGTCACATAATTTTGCTTGTGAAAACAATATTGAAAAAGCAACAAAAGGACCATTAGATGGGGCGACTGTGGCTCAGTTGGTAGAGCGGGTCGGCTGATGATCAAAGGGTTGGAGGTTCGATCCCCTGCCCTGCCACCTGTGTCATAGTTGTTGTGTCCTTGGGCAAGACACTTCACCCACCTTGCCTCGTGTGAATGTCGATAGTTAGCCTGCTATCGGTGTGTGAATGGTAACGTGTAAATGGGAACAGGTCTCCCTTGCAAAAGAGTCTTCGGACTCAATGGGATATACCTGTATAAATAAAGGTTAAAAAAAAAATAAAAAGATTCAACTTCCAAGCTACCCTGTATGCCTTCAAATTGCTACTTCAATTTAGTTTTTTTATTATGAATGATTCTAGAAATGTTCAGTTACATGCTCTGGTTACATTTTAGGCTGAAAAAGACAGTCAGCTGTTCATCTTATTCAGCAACTCTTCAGAGCTTGCTTCCATAAGTTCCGTGGAGCATAAGTGTTACAAGCAACCAAGTGTCACTTCCGGGCCTGGACTGATTGCTTCCCTTGGGCCTGGGAGTGTGTGTGTGTGTGTGTGTGTGTGGAGCCTCACTGACAGTCTGCTGCCTGTCTCCAGGGAGAATCTGGCTGGACAACGTGCAGTGCGGCGGAGGGGAGAAGAGCATTGAACTGTGCAAGTCGCGCGGCTGGGGCAACAGCGACTGCACCCACGATGAGGACGCCGGGGTGGTGTGCAAAGACGAGAGGATCCCTGGCTTTGTGGACTCCAATGTCATCGATGTAAGTTTAAATATTTAAAAAAAAAAACACATTTAAAGGCACAATGTTATTTTGTTCCAGTACAAATGATGGGCAGAGTTCAATAAGAAGCTGTTATAAGCATATATGGTTTCTGTTTTAAAAGACCCCACAGCTCTACAGTTTATATTACTAAAAAACATTCCTGGTGGTGAGTCATTTTTCCTGTGTTTGTGCACTTAATGCAACAGAATTCACATGTGTAAACAAATACAACATCTACAAGTAACAGAAAAATAATCTGGATGGTACAAGATAGATGCAATATTAAGGGTGGTAGGATGGTCTAAAGGAAAGGTGGCCAACCAGTAACCGTGAGGTCGCTGGTTCGATCCCTGGCACCAGGAGGGTTTTAGTTTTAAAACTAGCAGTGGCCCTGCGCTCTGACCCCCTCTGAAGTGTGGTAACTTGAGAGGGAATATGCGAAAAAGACAAATTTCAATGTAACCAACCATTGACTAATAAAGTAACTTAACTTTGGAATGGAAGTACGGTACATGACATTAAGCTCCCTGGATAAATAAGGAAAAGAAAGTGAGTTGAAATCTCCCGCTAAGGAACCCCTGTTGGGTGACATGCCTGCTTAGCTGTTTCAAGATGCTCATCATTTTCACATTAGTCCTCTTTGATGTCCGTTCTTTAATATAACTGACTGGTCAGAGGGGAACAAGGTTAGACCGGGGACTCCATAGAACACTAAAATCGGCTTCACTGATTGGCTGTGGCGTCTCTGTTACATAGACGGATCTTATGAGAAGAGGTTTCATAAGCTGGCCGACCTCCAGACTTTCTCCCTGCAGTCCAGACTTCAGTTTGGGACCACAGCCATCTTTTTTTTCGCCCTTCCAAATAAACCACAGTGGAAGTGACTCATTGCAAATCTGGCATTTAGAGATAAGTCACATTTGCCTCTCACGAAATACTCCTTTAAGTGACAAAAATGTGACCCAAAAATGATCCTGAGGAATTTCTATGACTCAGTGTTGTTTAGTCTGTTCGTCTCATTCAAGAGTCTTAGAGAGACGTGCATAATGTAAACACATGTCTGTATCATTATAAGGAAAACAGCCACTATGAATTTCTGCAAAAGCCTCTTATACTCATTTTACTATCAAACATCATAATATTTAATTACCTACAGAAATATTTTCAAGTAAGAAAGGTTTACTGTATACATTCTTAGGTTTTCTCCTTGACTACAAGTTGCATGAAATGTATGTTTTCAAACACAAGCAATGACACATTTTACACACAGTCAATCTATGTCTTCATTACTTAAAGGTGGGGTCAGTGCTTCTGGGAAATGCTTATGGTCCAAATCACTTTTTGTCAAAATCAGTGAAGATCTCCTCACGATCCGCTACCTGGCCGTATGGTTGAGCTGAAAACAATCCAGTGTTAATATACTCAGCCTAGGCATTCTCTAGAATCCCTTACATTTGATTATTGAACATGAAAGTAAAAGTCTGGGATTATTTGAATGGACAGTCAACCCTAAATGTCCCCTCTTCACAGACTCAAGTGGATGAGAACAAGGTGGAGGAGGTGCGTCTGCGGCCGGTGGTCACCGTGAACAAGAAGAAGCTTCCCATCACCGAGGGCGTGGTGGAGGTGAAGTACAGAGACGGCTGGGCTCAGGTCTGTGATCTGGGCTGGACCATCAAGAACACACGCGTGGTCTGTGGCATGCTGGGCTTCCCCCATGAGAAGAAAGTCAACAAGAACTTCTACAAGTAAGAATGGAACGAGGAATCATTAAAGTTATTGTTAGAGATTGGCGTGTAGCATTTTTTTGGTTTGACAAACCAATCTGGAAAATTACATGTGTGTTAGAGATGTGGGAGGGGATAGGTGGAAAGACACATTTCAATAACCTTGTGTGAGTTAACATGTGTGAATCTGCTTGTGTTAATTGACAATTAAGAACTTAACTGAACTTAACTTTACTTATTGTATAACTAAGGAAAGCACATGACAAGCGAGGCAGCTTTAACTCTGCTGTTTCAGGGGCAGCTTGGAGGTTTCTCTTTAGCTTTGATTGATCACTTCCTTTGGGAGAACTCTGCATACCTGAAAACCAAAACTGCTCTCAAGACAAATAAACATAGCCCACATGTCTTTTGTGTCTTTTAGTGGAAACAGACTTGAACTCATGTTTCTGGCTATTTAGATGTTTTAGGTTTGGGGGTAAAATAAAACCTGAATGTGCTTTTTTGCTGTTGAGTGTTGTGATGATATGATCGACATGTGTACTGTATGAAGTTACAGCTAGCAGCTGGCTAGCTAAGATTAGCATTACGACTGGAAAGTATGGGAAACAGCTAGCTCTGGTTGTTCTGAGGATGTTTTTGTTTATATTTGAAGGTGGAGTCATCGATTCTGGCTTGTTCTCAAAAGACTTTGTATCAAAATCAGTGAATATCTCCTCAGGATCCGCTACCTGTCCGTACTGTTTGTGTGCTGAAAAAAATCTGGTGTTAATACCCAGCCTAGGCTCTGTGAACTGATACATAATCAATGCAACTACAATGCAAATGAAAACCATAAATCATGTTTTGCATTGGGTTCATTTGTTGCGTATATACGTAAATCCATTCACAGAAAGGTAAAAAAATAACAACAAAAAATAATATTATTACCACGCTAAGAGGTATTCACACTAAAAACAACAAATTATATTGATCAACTATAGAATACAATAGAATAGGCTCTAGTTTTGAGCTGACCCTATTGTGGAATGTGAGGACACTGACAGTGGTTACTCTAGTGGACTCTGAGACCTTTCCCCAGTTTGTATGACTGCACACATTCCTGGCCTGCGTCCAGCTTATTCATCCCCTGCTGCTGGTTCACAGTAGTACGAGGGGAAATGTGTGTTTTCTCTCAGGCGTGTGTGAAGGCTCAGGCTCCGGGGGGGGATGACCCGCCGGGGTTGGGGAGTGCAGACAAACAGCATCCAGAAACACTCACATTGTTCTGTGTTGTCTGTGTTTTTTTGTTTTTGTATTTTTGTATTTTAATTTTTTTTATTTAATAAAAACGCTAAAAATGGACAATCATCTATTCACAATTGTTGTTTAATGTGACAAGAACCAGACCAGGGTTCTTATCAAATTAAACAACAATTGATATACCAGTCGACTTATCATGGCAGGCAGACTAAAACATCCTGTGTTACCCTAAAAGTACTCAATTAAAGTTGACTTTGCTTCACCATTGTCATATTACCATTATTGATCTGACAAATTCACATATAAATACATTACCTCATGGCCATCCAACCATCTCTCTTTCACTTGCTTCCTAAACAAATGCACGCGTCACCAACACGAGCTAGCAAAGATCTCTAGGACAGCGGGCGCCGGTGTCGTAAAAACCTAAAACACGTCCGCTTTTGTGCAGAGGTGGGACTAGAATAAAAAAAACCTGAAAGTTCCTCGAAGGTACCGCAAACACTGAGCAGGGATGCTGGCATTCTGCTGGACTGACAGGGTTAAGAGCCACCAGTGTCAGGTTGTGAATAGTTGGAATAGCTCTATAATTGTGATCATACATTGGTGACCTGAAGTCTGTAACATAATATACTGAAAGACTCCAGGAATGTCAAAAATGCCATTCACCGCTGACCCTTCAGTCCTGTACCTTATGGACATGTATGTGTGTGTATGCAGGCCAGAGACTGTGTGTGTGTGTGTGTGTGTGTGTGTGTGTGTGTGTGTGTGTGTGTGTGTGTGTGTGTGTGTGTGTGTGTGTGTGTGTGTGTGTGTGTGTGTGTGTGTGTGTGTGTGTGTGTGTGTGTGTGTGTGTGTGTGTGTGTGTGTGTGTGTGTGTGTGTGTGTGTGTGTGTGTGTGTGTGTGTGTGTGTGCGCGTGCGTGTATGGCGTGCGTGCGTGTCTGTCTCCAGTGTTTGTGTGTGTGAGAGTCTTTGTTTGTGTCTGTGTCCAGTGTGTGTGTGTGTGTGTGTGTGTTTGCATGTAGTCTGTCTCCTGTATGTGATGGAATCTGGCTGTCTCACTTGTTGCAGACGTCTGAGAAAGCGCGCTGTGGCAGAGAAGGTCTCCAGGCCAAAGGTTAATGTTTCGGCCGGTGGAAGGTATACACACACTGTCCCAGGACAAACCCACCGTCCCGTCCGCCTACGCAATGCACTCTGTGTGCACTGTAGTGGGCCGACAGTGGGTTTCCTGTTGGAGTAGACAAAAAAACAATTAGCTCCTGTTACTAGCTAGTGTCTAGATGACCTTTCCCCATCAATTCCCTTATATCATATTATTATGATGTGCTGCATGTGAAAGGGTTGGACATTTTTATTTGATCATTTTCTAACGATTGCTCTTGTGCGGAGATTGCCCGCTATGGCATGCTTTTTGGAGGTGCTTTTTTTTTGCACAATTAATGCACCTACCTGTATGTCATTAATTTGCTCTTATCCAAACAAAAAGCAATGCCATACGTCAAACAAAATGAAATCAAATCACGTTGGCCCAATAGAACTAAACTAGAATTCCAATAGCGTAGTTTGTACTAACACATGTGTCATAATCGTGCTTTATATGTGATAGACTTTATGGACCAAAGGTTATGTGGACATCCAAATACTAGGAGGACCATTTATTACACTTTAAGATGCTTCCACACTAAATTGGGAAAATCAAAGTCCTTATGACCCTGGATTGGTGCTTCTATGCATGGTGAGGTTAAAACAAAAAACAGCCTATTGCATATTATATTGTAGCATTTAGATGCTTAATTGGAACTGAGATGCTCTGAACAAACTATGAACAGCCCTATTAGCCTCAGATGAAAAAGGAGAATGTAGAAATTCTGTGTCCACATACTTTTGGCCATGCAGTGTAAATGAGCCACTGCTGAACAAATGTGAAGTGATTTTGATTATGTGACTCATTTGTGTTTTTTTTATATAGAGAAAGGATGTGTCTCCAAGAATACAGGGAATTCTATATTATGTGCATTTAACAATTGTATCGAAGGAGACGCATCCTTTTGAACTATAGTCTTTGACATAACCATAGTCATGTAACTTTTGTTGTTTTTCACTTTGTCGACTCATATTCTTCTGCTGTGTGTGCGGTCTAACCCCGTGTTTACGTTGCAGGCAGACTTCCAAAGCTAAAGCTAACTCTAAGTCTAAACAGAGCAGCGCTGGCAAAAGGTAATCTAAGGATAAACAAATTCAGTGGGTAAATTTAATCCAAGCTGTCTGAAAAAGACCCACACACACACTGTTTCCATGTGAACTGATACGATAGTCATTGGGATTTCAACTGTGAATTTTTCCTTTTTATAGTTTTTTTTTTAATAGATTACTTGACGATAACGGTGATTTTTTTGAGCCTGAATGATATTATTCCTGACTAACATTAGTTGATGAGTGTGCGTCTTGTAATGACCTGAAAAAAAGAGAACATGTTCAGTTTTTCTTTGTCCATCAGGAGGATTATGTAGCCTCGTTTTCGTTCATTAGTACATTTTTATGGTCTTCCATTTCTATTTTCCTTGACCATTCTCAATTTATTGTCAAATATTTACGACTGCAAAATATTGCTTGTGTAGGTTAAACATGTTTTAAGTACATAGCCTAGGGAGAATATAACGCCATACATTTGCAAAAAAAAGTTTTGAAATTCATACTTTGATGATTAGTAAATAGATAGTTATACTATATAGTATTAGTTTGTAGTATAGATTTTGGTCCAAGCTCATATTTCCATGCTAACACAGTCTCTGTCTGTGCTCCCTTCAGGTTGTCTTTGGCGCGTCAGAAGAGCTACTTCAAAATCCACTCTGTCGGGTGTACGGGCACAGAGGTCCACCTGGCCGCCTGCCCGCTGGAGTTCAGTAAACCAAACGCCACGTCCACCTGTGATGGAGGGTCAGCCGCTGTGGTCAGCTGTATGCCGGGACCGCTGTTCACACACAACACTGGGCTCAAGAAGAAACTCAAAATATCGGTAAGTTGTCTTTAACATAAGAGCAGATGAGTAGACCGGCCTTTATAAAGCAGAATTATATGCTGCATTCATGTGCTTCTATAATAATCAGATTTTCCAAATTGGGAAGTTGTCTAAATTCGGTGTGATCATGTGCTTAAATTCGCAATGTTGAAAAAGAATGAACACAACATGAAGGTTGTTGTGTATTTTATGTCTTAAAGCCTTTAAACAACACATTGGTGGCTGCGTAGGTGACGTCAAAGCCTGCAATTTGCGGACTAGCATTTTCACAGACTTTTCGAGTGTTTATTTTATTTTTTACACATGTGTTTTTCCTGCTGTTACATGTGTGATATTGTTGTGTGTGCTTGTTTTGTAGAGCAACGTGAGGCTGAAGGGAGGGGCCCGGGTGGGTGAGGGTCGTGTGGAGGTGTTGAAGGGCAACGAGTGGGGGACGGTGTGTGACGATCGATGGAACCTGGAGTCTGCCAGTGTTGTCTGCAGAGAGCTCGGCTTTGGCACCGCCAAACAAGCGCTCACTGGAGCACGCATGGGACAAGGTGAGGAGTGACACACACACACATATCAAACAGTGGATGAAAAATATGTGTTGGCTTGTGCCGGGCTAAAGAAAGAATGAAAGGATTTTGAATTTGTAAAGTTTAAATTAGCGAGCTGACCTGGATCCTGCATTCCTCATTTGTCATCTGTCAATCAAAATGTTCATTTAGTGCAATTTGTATTTTGAGTGAAGAATATTTATTTTCGGCTTTGTAACTTCAAACAGACAACCCTTTGTTTGAGAGGAAGCAAAAAAATAATAATTATGTTCACCTGGATAGGCAATGCTTCATCCTTTTTAAAGGGGTCTAAAGATTCACCCTGGAATCGTCAATACATTTACCGCTAAGCTTTCCTTTTAAAAAAGAGAAGATCTGCATCCTTTCAAATTCCAAAGTAAAACGTCTGGGAGCCCCAATGGAATGCAATACACCTAAATTAAAATACAAAATACATCATATGTCATGTGATTACTTAAAGTAGACGGACAGCCCAGTAGCTTCTTTGCTTTCCATGAATTCCCTCGAAACCTTCAGTCATCAGCCGTCTATCTGCAGCCCGTCTCATCTCTCAGGTCATCTCTTCACCCTAGAAAACTAATAATCCACATTCCTAAACAAATTCCTCATTTGGAGCTTATTTTAATAAGCAGAGGAATTCTCACCACAGCAAACAAATATTCTGTTCAGTTTTCTGTCCACGTTACTGCAATAATAGACAAATCCGAGTTGATCCTTTCTATCTATGAGCATTTGTTTTTCACAAGTACAAGGCATCACCACACTACATTCCCGACGTTAAATCTCCCATGAAGTCAGTAAAAAGCTCTTTTAGAATGTCAGAAAAACCATGTGTGGTATTCCAGAGGCTACGGACCATCTCAAGTGAAAATGAGGCAGTCCGTTGTGGCATATACAAGAGTAACGGTCAATTAAGACAAGAATTTAGGTCATTTTACAGATGACTGGAACTGAAATACTTCATACCTAACTGGGTGTAAAAGTAAACACTATAAACTCACATCATTGTGTAAATAATATTGTAAAACAAACGTATCGGTGTGTGTTAATGTTTTTGAATTCCCAACAATCATTTATCTGATTAGTTATTATATCATTGCAATAATTGTGTCTCATTTTGGAACAAAGCTCCTCAGTTCATGTCATGATTTGTACTTTCTGGACACACACACACACACACACACACACACACACACACACACACACACACACACACACACACACACACACACACACACACACACACATTATATTCATTTCCTCAGCTGGTTGGAAACTGCTTAGGAATTTGGCTGAACCACAAATCTTACTCAAAATTCCTCAGTGAAAAGCTGGAACCAGCCAAGATGGCAACCATACACCTGAATGAAGTAGTCTGTGTGAGTGAGTCTCTTTATGAATGAATTACGCCTACAGTACATTAGTCTGGATTTTAAATTCCAGAAAGCTGTTTGTGAAGGGTCATTATAGGTGACTGCTTTGAAATCTGCCCAAAAAATGTTCAACATATTTGAAGACACACAACACTTCAAATTAAATACATTTTGAGTTTTTTCCAAGTCGAGGTTTGTGTGAAAAAAAAAGAATAGGAATTTAGAGTCTATTTTAATAAATGTTTCTACTTTTTTGTCTTTTACTGATTTGTTGTAAAATCTTAAAATACTTAAGAAAGCTTGTTGGTACACATGTTGGTATTAATAATATACATTTCGGGGCATTTATTGATTTTATAGGAACTTAAGTAATTTTTGTTGTTGGTAAAAATTGAAGAAATCATGATTACGACCAGTTTTTCACCTGTTTATTACTTTCAGATACCCCACCAGTGTCACCTGGAGGATGCCACATTCGTACCAGTTTCTAACTTATAAGTTGGATCCTCATACTAAATACTTCTGGGAAATTATTCTCTAATCAAACAAAACTTTAACTTGTTGTGCCAACGCTTTCATGTCCCTCGGAATACAAGTTCCAGTTAAATATTAAAATATGTATCTTAATGTGTGTGTTCCTCATTAGGGATTCATTTTAAGAACATGGAGGTGTGTGTGTGTAGTTTTAAGAAAACTGCTCTGAAGAAACAAGGAGCCTTTTGAAAAGAAGTCCTCAGAAACGGAAAGTCTGCGTTCGTTCGTGTGTGTGTGTGTGTGTGTGTGTGTGTGTGTGTGTGTGTGTGTGTGTGTGTGTGTGTGTGTGTGTGTGTGTGTATGCGTGCGCGTGTGTGTGTGCGCGTGTGTGTGTACATTATAATTTATACCGCAGAAGAAGTCGGTCAAGGAGACTCATCACAATATCTCTTTGAGGCAGCAGTTTTCCTACTACTACTCATGTGGATGTCAGGCCGCCACCCGTCTGAATAAGTCCCATAAATTATTCCTAAAACGTCACTGGAGTCGGAAACTAGCGCCATTGAAGGAATTCCATTCACGGAAAACTTTCATAACACAATCATCTCATGGTGCTGTGACTACAGGTGATGGAGTGAGGGGTTAGAGGGTGGATGTAAAGCTGGGTGTCTGACAGACAACACGCTCACTCAGCAAACATGGCACAGGTTGTAAAGTTAGCTAAGGAGAAGTTTCAAGAGGTTAAAAAAGCATATGAGACTGAACAGCAATTGCTACTGTACCAAAGCTGATATTAACTAAAATCCAATCCACCTCCTCACTTCATTATTAAGCCCCGCTACCTGTCCGTACTCTGTGTGCACTGAAAACTCTATTGTTAATACAAAGCCTAGGCTCTGTAAATGTGCATGCAGATAGCTATATTGGGCCCCCTTTGTTAACAACACCAGATTTTTTGTAAATATAGAAATAAAAATTAATTGGGATCTAGACAAACAAGTTTTAAAATGTAAAGCTAATATGTGTCTCTCTCTGTCTGTCTGTCTGTCTGCCTGTCTCTATCTTCCTATCTGTCTGTCTCTTTCTTCCTGTCTGCCTGTCTGTCTCTTTCTTCCTGTCTGTCTGTCTGTCTGTCTGTCTGTCTGTCTGTCTGTCTGTCTGTCTGTCTGTCTGTCTGTCTGTCTGTCTGTCTGTCTGTCTGTCTGTCTGTCTGTCTCTTTCTTCCTCTCTGCCTGTCTGTCTGCCTGTCCGTCTGTCTGTCCAGGAATGGGTCCCATCTACATGAATGAGGTGAAGTGTCTTGGTCAGGAGCGCTCCATCTGGAACTGTCCCTTTAAGAACATTACCTCAGAGGACTGTGGCCACATGGAGGACGCCGCGGTGCGCTGCAACGTGCCCTACATGGGCCTCGAGAACTCGGTCAGAGATTCCCCTACTCATTCATACACTGTTCTGTTAACCTGAGTGAAAGCTAGACCGTCCGTTAAGTTGCTTATACTGTTTATTATACTATTGCATCAGCCTGTACAAGAAATTATTAGTTTTTTAACTTTCTTCTGTGTTGATAAATGTAGCTTAGTAAATAATTTGCCTATGTGTATACTGTGTTTGTCGTATTATCCATTCAGTTAGTTCTTTGCTGCTATGGAATTTTGTGTTCTGCTCTAACATGTGAGATCTAGAGCTGATTCTCAACGAAATCTCACTTTTTCACTCTCAACCAAATACTTCTTCACTGCTGTCACACAAAAACAAACAATTGTACAATTTATTTGAATCAAACCAGCTCCAACTTTGTGGGGAAAAAAAACCCACATTTTTTAAGATGCTTTTTTTTGTGACACTAGTGATTGTCCTCTTAACACAGAGTATATCTGGTTGTACAATGTGTATTTCACCAGATCATACTCTTCCATGTTTCCTATAGATACACGTAGAGGGCCGGACTAAGTGGGATGCAAAAAGGCAATAACTTCATCTTTTCATAGTTTTCACTTCAAGTTACATTAACTCAAACCACAAGTAAAGTAAATCTTATGATGTTAAAGATATAGTGTGTAATTTATTTGAATGTAACCAACATTCATAAATATGAAAAAGTTACGCACTATAGCTTTACCTTTGAGACTTAGACCGTGAATGCTACAACACAACCTCTCACAAATGAAAGTTTTTTTCTATCCCGCCCGGCCCTTGTGTATCTATGCTCTGCTTTTGCTTTGCGTTCTCTAACACCTAACACCGGCACAGATCCGAACCACGGGCGGCCGGACCCGTTACGAGGGGCGCGTGGAGGTGCTGAGCTCAGACGCTAACGGCACAGAGAGCTGGGGCCTGATCTGTGGAGAGGGCTGGAGCACCAAGGAGGCTATGGTGGCCTGCAGGCAGCTGGGCCTGGGATACGCCAACCAGGGTGTGAAAGTAGGTTATTAACAGAGTACAGCGGCTCCAACCGGTGGCTCTTTGTAGGTTATTTTGGCATATGCAAATATAATATACTGTCACAAACACACGAGCAAAAAAATTATTCCTATAATTTTATTCAAGTTAATACACTTCATTAATGCACATGTTCAAATATATTCAATATTTCTCTTCAGTCAAATATGACCTACGTATCATGATACATTCTGAAGTAAGTACATTATTGTTGGAATATATTTGAACATGAATGTCTGTGTTAATGTGTGACAGTACATTATCATTTCCATATGGAGTCAAGTTTCTATGCAACTCTGTTTTTGGTCTTATCCATGTGGACAAACCAAAATACAGCCTCACATGCAGTTTTCTAATCAAACTCAAAACCGACCCAATCACCACTAAATCCTAAAGAGGTGACCTCATCTGGAAACCACTCTTACGCCCCCCCCAACAAGCCTAGAATAGTCTAACCACAACTGCTGCTTTTACAACACACTCTATAATCACCACTGCCTAAGGCCTGTGTATAATACAAAGCTAGTTTTTTAAGCCTATCGGTTCATAGACGGGACAGGAAGCTTGTCCCCTCACTGACTCCCACCAGGGCCTGTGTACAGATCCGGATAGTGGGCGGCCGCACCACGTATGAGGGCCGCGTGGAGGTTCAGGTTGGCTCCAAATGGGGCACAGTGTGCAGCACAGGGTGGACCACTAAGGAAGCCATGGTGGCGTGCAGGCAGCTAGGGCTCGGATACTCCATGCATGCCATCACTGTAAGTAGTGGGACCTAAAGATTAAAGGTGGAGGCAGTGATTCTGTGGAACGCTTGTTGTCAAAATCAGTGAATAACTACTCATGATCTGCTACCTGTACATACTGTGTGAAGTGCACTGAAAAAAGGATCCAATGTTAATACACAGTCTTGTCTCTGTAAACTGGTGTGTAAACAAAGGGGGTCCACCATAGTAACATGCCCATTTACAGAAACTAGGCTACGTATCAACACTGGATTTTTGTTTAGAATACATACAGTACAGACAGACGGATTGGAGGGAGATATTCACTGATATTTTTTTTAAGTGATTTTGACAACAAGCATTCTCCATTGCTGACTCACTCCACCTTTAAATAAAAAAAATGTTGAACTCATTTATTGTTTACAGGATAATCCCATTAAAATCTATCATGAACTAAACAACAACAGAACAAAATGTTACAAATAGTTTAATTAAGTTTAATTAATATATACATTTATATTTAAGTGTAAATTCATGCATAAATTAGTGATGCACCTTTTTATTATGGGCCCATTCTGATAGTATTTGTGGATCAATATGAGGTATTTTCAGTATTTTACAGCACAACAGAAACCAGTTTGACCAGTCACACACAAACTAACTAAATTGAGAATAATCATGACAATATTACACCTGGAACTCAGTGCAAACCACAAAATAATTATATATAAGAATAAATGGACAGACTTTTCCTTTAAAGGTTGCTAATAGCTTTTAAACTTCAAGCAAAAATAAGTTTATTTCTTCAAAAAGTGCAAAAACAGAATTCATAAATCAGACGCTGCATACCACAGCAACATGAGGACCTAAGAATCCTTCCAGTGAGTATAATCGAATCACTCGGTATCAAAGTTCTTGTCCGGCTGTGATCATAAACTCAAGAGCTACACCGTGTCCTAAGAGAGAAGCCAAAACGTAGTCATGAACATCTGTTTTTCAGAGCACTCAAATCTCTGCACGTACTATTGTTACCTGATCAATGCATATTGTGTGTGTCTGTGTGTGTGTGTGCGTTTGTCTGTTACTGTGTGTCTGTGTGTCTGTCTGTGTGTCTGTCTGTCTGTCTGTGTCTGTCTGTCTGTCTGTCTGTCTGTCTGTCTGTCTGTCTGTCTGTCTGTCTGTCTGTCTGTCTGTCTGTCTGTCTGTCTGTCTGTCTGTGTCTGTGTATGCATGCTAACCCCCTACCTAAAGGAAACGTGGTACTGGGACAGCAGCAATGTGACGGAGATGGTGATGAGCGGAGTGAAGTGCACGGGGAACGAGATGTCTCTGAGTCAGTGCCAGCAACACAAGAGCGTCAGCTGCCAGAAGTCTGCAGCTAAGTTTGCAGCCGGAGTCATCTGCTCTGACAGTGAGTGAGCCGGAGTGAGCACAGCTGAAACCCGTGGAAATAGTTGAAAAAAGCAATTTAAGAGGCATACTTTGTTTAATCTCTTGAGGGAACTTCAAGAAAACAATCATAAAAGAAAGAAAAAACAAGTGCTGTACCTCCAGGTTTTTTTCTTAGCAGTTGAAGCAACAACTGACACATTTCTTAGGCCCTTCTTGGGATTTTTCTAAGCTCATGCACTAGTGTCGGGGGCCAACGCCATACTTATTTTTACATATATGTTTTTCTTTTCTAAAATGGAGAAACTGTAACGGATCAAATTTTTACCACAGGCATAAATAAATTATTTCCGGTACTGATTCTGATCCTACGACTTAGTCTTATTTCACTATTGTTAGACTTTTATTGTTAGGCTGTACAGTATATTGTGGCATAAAATACATTTGTTTACACTTACATACATGGAACCCAATCTTACCATAATTATCAATAAAGTATTTTTGATTGTGATTCTGCCCCTACCAGCTGCCTCTGACCTGATCCTGAATGCTCCTATGGTGCAGCAGTCGGTTTACATCGAGGACCGGCCTCTGCACATGCTCTACTGCGCGGCGGAGGAAGACTGTCTGTCCCAGTCCGCTGCCAAGGCTAACTGGCCCTACGGACACAGACGCCTGCTGCGCTTCTCCTCTCAGATACACAACATCGGCCGCGCTGACTTCAAGCCCAAGGCGGGGAGGCACTCCTGGGTCTGGCACGCCTGTCACGGGTAACGCTAGCTTTATTAATGTTGTTACTGGGATTAGATGAGATGCATGTTCCTAATAACAGCAGATTGGAGTTTTTTTTTTATTGATGATGCAGTGAGATAATTGATCTCATTGGTTCTGAGTTCAGTGTTTACACAGCATCATGTTTTCCTACCTTCAAATCAAATGACTGGGACCTTTAAAGCTATAGTGCGTAACTTTTACGGTTACATTCAAGACATGGCCAAACAAGTTGACACAAAGTTGATTAAGCCTATCAGCTTGACAAAAACTTTATCTGTATTTCTCAGTATGGCAGCGTTTACAAACTGGTGTCGCCCCCTGACACTGGTGTAGGGTGGCGATTATAGTTTCAGGCTTTTTAACAAGGACATTTCCCCTGTATCTTCCAGCCACTACCACAGCATGGATATCTTCACCCACTACGACCTGCTGAACGCCAACGGAACCAAAGTGGCCGAGGGACACAAAGCCAGTTTCTGTCTGGAGGACACAGACTGTCAAGAGGGTGAGTGTCATGCTTCTGATCTGAGGCAAAACACAAAGTTAGGGTTCCCCACTTCAGAACAATAAATGAGCTGTCCCACCTACCTGGCCAAACAAGGAGATTCTTGTTTAAATCTCCTTGTATAATGAAATAGACACAGGTTTAATGTGTTGACATCTCTAACACTCAGGGCATGTAACTGTATGTATAAGCAGGTTTTGAGGAGTAAAACGTGACATTTTGCCTAAATCGTTTCCAAAGATTCCTTCATATGTAAATATTTTAAACACACATTAATACGTCGTAAATTAATTCCCTCATACATCTTAAAATCAATTCATCTTTTTGCCGTCCAGGTATTTCTAAGCGTTACGAGTGCGCTAACTTTGGTGACCAGGGCATCACGGTGGGCTGCTGGGATCTATACCGCCACGACATCGACTGTCAGTGGATCGACATCACGGACGTCAAACCTGGAAACTACATTCTGCAGGTGAGCGCGTGTGGGGACCAAGTACAATATCGCTTCAGTATGTGCAACTGAAAATCAGATTATTGTTAAGAAATTAAAGTTTATGTTGGACATTTGCATTTATATATATTGTAAAGGTCCACTAACTGTCTTTTCTTATTCATCCACCAATGTTTTTGAATGTTTGGATACAATTTCAAAACACAATTTAAAGGTGAAGATGATTTACTCATTGCCACCGTTTTAATGTCTGTTGTTGTCTGTTACATTTCAGATTGTAATAAATCCGAATAACGAAGTGGCCGAGAGCGACTTCACCAACAACGCCATGAAATGCAACTGCAAATACGACGGACATCGAATCTGGCTTCATAACTGCCACGTTGGTAAGAAGTCACACAATAAAACTTCTAACCCTTAAATGTTAATGAATCAGTCAAATTTTTCTTCTGATGATCATAAATGACTTGTAACAGCAAACGAGACCAACAGTGAAAAAATAAAATTTTCATTTTTGCTTCACTATTGTTTTATTACCTTTATTAATCTGACATTGCGATGCATCCTGCGGTCTCTCTTTCATTTGCTTCCTAAACTGAAAAGTTACTCATAGTCTCTTTAACATTACATTTGCCCTTATTCAAACTCATTTTGAACCATTTATTCATTGTTTTTTTTATCCCTACAGGTGATGCGTTCAGTGAAGAGGCAGAGCGGAGGTTTGAGAAATACCCCGGGCAGCTGAATAACCAGGTCTTTTAATCAAAAATCCTTTTCACAACCCAAAGTGAAGGTTGAATGAAAAACAAAAACACCTCACTAGCTCAAAAAACAAGACCATTTTTATTTTACCGATTACTACCAGATTATTTGAAGTCATGGAAGAAGCCAACAGTATATTTTTCTCCGGTGAATGTGTTGGATGTTTGAATCATTATTATACTTGAATATTCAAGTGCCTATGTATTTTTTTTTCGATTTCTTCTAGGCTATATATTTTTTTTATCACACATAAAAAAAAAGGATTTTATGAAGTGAGTCGCACAGTGTGAATGACAACTGTTCAGCCCTCTATTGAATGTTTTGAATTATTATTTTTTATAAACTTTTTTTTTTTGGTTTTACGAGGAGCAGGCAGGGTCAGAACTACCTAAAGTGTTAGCATTAGTTTTCAAATGTAGAAAACTGAGGCATAAACAGTAAGAAATGCAGTTCTGTGAAATGATTGGTCTCAAGGGAAACTAAGTACTGGGCATTATGGACAGATGAGAAAAACTGTCATTTTCAAAAACATACAAATTATGCAACTTTCCCCTCATAATTCATTCTAGATTGGAGCAAAATGGTTTTGTTTCACTGGATCTAGTCGTTACTCGCCTGCCTCTACGGTGACATCATTTTGTGAATGTATTTATTGGTAATATCAAGGTGCTCCAGAACAACAACACTTGTTCATTAGTCTGTTTGTTTTATTACTAGTCATTTAGGGTCAGAATATAGATGTTATCGGACAAGACAAAAAAACTACAATTACCCTCAATAATTTCTGTATGAACATGTATGCTGATGTAATCACACCCGCTGCACCGAATAAAAAGGAGAGGAATGATAACTGTGTTGGATCTAAGAAACTTATTCATGTGTTTTTAAAGGTGTACAGCAGTGATTCTTAATTAGATTAGCTTGTGAATAAGTCTACTTGTCTTGCATATGTCCACCACTTCAAACCATGCCTTATTTTCTGTCCTAGTTCTGTTAAATACTTCTTAAAAAGGCCCTAAAAACTAGTAAAACTACATATGGAAACTTTTTAAACTTTTTCTCAAAACTTTCTAAAACTGTGTCCGTAGTCAAATATTGACCCTTCACTACTTTTGGTGGAAGGGCTTTTTAATGAATAATTTCAGAATCCTAATCACTGTCACTGACTGATAGCCTACTGACTGCATGGTGCTAACAGCTGCCAGGTGTGTTGCCGCTAAACTACTAGCCCATGTCAATCACCTGTGAGTCCTGTTTGCCATAATCCCGCGACCTTTGCTGGCACGGTTGAATGATCCTATTAACCTCGGTAACCAATCACATTAACCGCGTGCAGTGCACATTACAACAACCTCACGCGAAAGTCAGTGGCAGCATTAGTAACACGCCACTAACAGAGGTGACAGCAAAGAATGAAGCCACTAAGAAATCCACCCAACTTTGTTTAACAGTTCTATGATTAAGATGACCCCTAAACAGAGGATGCAACTACATTATCTGCCAATTTTTTTGTTGAATAAATTGAATTAACACTTGTTCTATGGAATGTCAGAAAATAAAAGTTTCACTAGAAGCAACAGCATTTGACCCCCACCATGTGTAATAAGAGAAACTGCTTTGTTCTTTAACCCCACTGACATATTTCTAACAGTATTTTCAAACACATTGTGGCCAGAGTTTAAAGATTCTGTTAGGTCACTCTGAAGCTACTGTAGGTCACCTGTGTTTTCTGATCATCCCATCAACCTGTCAGAGAGGCTTACAGGATCAGCGGCACGTTGTCATACATGAGATGCTCAAATACCTTTCTGATGGTAAACCATGACAACAGTAAGGAGGGCTGTGTATGACATGGCGCCCCCTTCTGGGCAGTAGCTTCAAGTGCAGGACTAAATTAGTTGTGATGTGTCAAACATACCTTTGCCTACAAGTGGGGCCTTCAGTCTCAATTTCAGTCATTAACCAGTGGATGTTAATGTCTGATTTCAATTTTCATTCCTTGCTGCTATTCTCTACACATCAACTTTTTTAACTCCAGCGATTCTTGAGAACGCTTGTTGTCAAAATCAGTGTATATCTCCTCGCGATCTGCTACCTATCCATAGTGTGTGCGCGCTGAAAAGAAATCTGGTGTTAATATACATTTAAGGCTTTGTATGGGCATTTTGCTTGTATTTTTTTCAACGCACACAGTTTGCAAAGTACATACTTTTGATACACAGCTGCAAAATGTAGAAAAGTAAAAAGAAAGTATGCTTTTTGGAAGGCGAGGAAGTTTCAATTTAAATTATTTATATGACGACTAGCGTCTCACACTCTTACATAATGTTGTAAAAAGAAACTAAGTTATTGGACAGTTTCGAAGTTGCTCTTGATTTAGTGTTGGCGGCTGAGTACCAGTATTCAGTACCACCAAAACCAAATAAAAACTTTAGTATGAATCGTTTCTGAACAGTATAGGATGAAAACGAGATCAATAATTAGACTTACTTCAGTGAAAACTCTAATAAACATTCATTTACTTACAAAGAAGATAGCAATGATGAAAAGAAAATGTTACAGTTGACGGTACAGCACTCAAATAAGAGAGAAATATAAAGCAGACATGTGAGAAAGAAAAGCAGCTTGTGGTTACAGATATCCAGATACAGACGGAAATATGTTCTCAAGTTCCTTATCATGCGACGAAAAATCCTTTCCAATGGTGGATCAGACTAAACACTGGATCAACGTCCTGACTGCAGTAGAACGATGTTAAGTCCGTCTATTGTTTTTTTTTTAAATCACCAGAGAAAAAGTCAGTTTTAATTCAGCATCGTCTGTTTAACGACCCTCCCTTCTTTGTCAATGGCAAAGTTGTAGTTCTTTGGATTGTCCAGAGCCTCGTCGATTCGCTGATCCAGGTTCTCCATGGTGATGAAGTTCTTCACGTCCTCCTGGGAGAGAGAAAAGAAAAGGGGGAGAAGTCAGTCAGAGATGTAGGAATATAACCAGGATGCGATGTTACAAAGACTGTCAGAGTAATGTTTTGTAGATAACCAAAACATGTAAAAGTAGAATTATCTTTTGACATGCATTTTTATTGTTTTAAAAAAAATTATGTATAACGTAACAAGAAGTAGAAAACTGATGAAGGATTAGCAATGAAACGTTGCAGCTATACAATATCACTTTTTTTTTGTTGCAAGTTAGACAATGTGCGGGAGTGTACTTTCTTTTTTAAATTGTCTCTTCTCTCTCCTACCCACCTGTCTCAAGTAATAGATGTGCGAAGTATTCTCGCAACTGTAACAAACCAAACCCTGTTCTAATAACCTGATAACTGGAATATGGACCGGTGTTGTCAGTCTGATATCTGATGATAAGTTAATAACATGTGAATTTTGATCTCCAACTCTAGAGTTCAAAAAAATAATAATAATAATTAGAAATTCGTACCTGCAACTGCAATATTTCCTTCTCCTTTGCTTCGATGAGTTGCTGTTGTTCCTGTTCACGTTGAAGAACAGATTCCAACAGTTTACGCTCGGCTTCCTCCTTCTCCGTCTGCACCCTCAGCACCCTGAAACAAAACACAGCAGAACAAGTGGTCAAGTATTTGTTTTTTTAAGAAGACAATTTTTTTCTTTTCTTTTAATGGATAAAAGACATAAAAATAATAAAAAATAACAAGTAAGATTTATATAGCCCCTTTAATGCAACCTAAGGATGCTTTACATAGGTAAGTACAGGAGGGGCCAATAGTGAACTTATTCCCACTCCTTTAACGAACATGTTATTCCAATCAAGTGTATCTAAATTATGTACTCTGTTTTGTGTAACATCATTATTTTCTGTATGACAATTTCAGTTTTTCTATTACATCTTTGAAAAAATAATTCAAATCAATCAATCAACCAATCAAATAGACTGTTGTATATCTGTCTAACCTGAGTTTGAGGATGCGTAGGTTCTCCTGGTCGTTCCAGGCCATCAGAGCTCGATGTTCCTCGGCCTCCTGTCTCGCTCTCTCCTCTGCCAGAGAACCCGTCTCCTCCTCGTACTTCTTACGCAGAACCTCCTCCTTAAACTCCAGACTGAAGAGAACACAGAAAGAAACTAGTTAGACTCATTCACTGGACATTAGTTTAAATAACAGACAATATTCCTGTTATTCAGAAAGGTAACCAGTAGTGAGACTTTAAATTCAACTTATTCTGTCAAATTAATATAGCTCAATACTGACTTTTTATATCATGATAAACATGCATTTTTATCTCATAGTTTCAACGTTTTATCAAACTCATAATAGCAATTTTTTAATCTCAGACATTATTTTTTACTTATACATCTGATTTACCATGGTGATATTTTACAATCAATGCCAAATTCATCTAATTTCTTTCTTTCTTTTACAGCCAGGTGGCAATGAGCTTGCATGGTCTATAAGTTTGACAGTTTATAAACAAAATATTTGCACATTTGACACAGATTTTTAACAGGAAACATAGTTCTCCATAACACCAGGTGACCTTATATAGCTCATTTCCTATCACTAAAATATTGCGACTTGATAACTCACCGTAGCGCCCTCATGATCAACTGGTACTCCGTGTATCTCTCCTTGAGCACCACCATCTCCACCGGGTCGACGGGCGGAGGGGTTTTGATTCGCCCTTCTTTGGACTTGGCCACCGGGTCGGTTCGGGACTTTCTGCCTCGGACAGCCTCCACGAGCACGGCGCTACGGGGCGCGAGGAGCCGGGCCGCGTGCACGGTCCTCCCGCTAAGCACCTGGAACATGTCGGCGATACGATGTGGACACAGTGGAGGTAAATGTTATTCTATGAGAGAAACGTGTTACTCAAAAGCGTTAAGGTTCGAGAGTTAACATTGAGACGGCAGTGTTATCGCCATGTTTGTGTCCTCTGACTACCGGAAGTATTTAACAGAAAACTAAAGCGGTGATTTGAATGTAGTGCCACCTGGAGGCGACAGAAGACAATGCTACTCACAGAAATTGTGTTTTGAAGAAGTCTGTGCTTCTCCAACCCCATTTTTTTTTTGTATTATTATTCTTAATTGAAGGAGATTTTTATTTTGGGTCTCTTACATTTGTTAAAAATAAGAAAAGCATTTCAATAACTAACATTTACTTATTCATTTAATAAATATTATCTTTCACCATTGTTGTAAAACGTCTGTCACACATTTATTTATTTTTTATTCTATATTATTTTGTTATTGTCTGCCGCTACATCATTTCAAATGTTTTTTCTATTTTCTTTGAATTTAAATATCTGATTGTCTGTACATTTAATTATCTTTATTCAAAATAAAGTTAATTAAATGTATAAAATTATAAAAAGCCTTTAACTGTCCTTCACCAGTATTGTTGAAATCTAACTTTGATTGCTTATTGTGTTGTCCGTATTTTGGTATTTTATTTTATCCATTTTAAAAAGCCCTGATCATGTTTTATGTAGTCCTAAATGTTCTCCATTCAATATAAAAAGTGTCAGGAGGGTCTAATAACCTTATTAATAAAGGACCATTTTCATTCATCCATACTATATGCAGTAAAATATATGAAAACTCCTGCGTTTTTTAGTGTTTGTGTGTGTGTGTGTGTGTGTGTGTGTGTGTGTGTGTGTGTGTGTGTGTGTGTGTGTGTGTGTGTGTGTGTGTGTGTGTGTGTGTGTGTTTCTTCAGGGTTGAGTGGGATTGTGGTGTCAGCCTAGTGACTGATGATCCTGCAGAGACAAAGCACCAGCACACATCTACTGTCGGCTTGGCCAGGAACATGGGCTGATTGGAAATGGTGCAGTGCGTGCTGTGTGTGTGTGTGTGTGTGTGTGTGTGTGTGTGTGTGTGTGTGTGTGTGTGTGTGTGTGTGTGTGTGTGTGTGTGTGTGTGTGTGTGTGTGTGTGTGTGTGTGTGTGTGTGTGTGTGTGTGTGTGTGTCATTGGGAGCTGTAAGTAACGGGGAATATTTACAGCAGCTTTAAAACTCAGAAAATTCAGAATCCCTACTGTCAGCAGATTCAGCCTGCCAAGTCGAGGATGTAATATCCCTTTAGTTTTACACATTTAACCTATAACTAGAACCTTGATTACTTTAAGGTTTCATCTCTCATGCTATAAAAGACATCACCAATAGTTTGCAGGTGTTTGTAGATCATCACTGATGTGTTAGGAAGAGACCTTAACCAATATCCCAATGAAATACTCTCAGAACACACAGGTTTTCATACAAACGTACCAGTAAAAGTAAGATTATTAGAAAAAAATGTGTCTGTTTTTTAATGAAATGCGTCTTAAAAATGTATTTTACACACACTTTCATAGACATTTAGGCGAAAATTAGGCTGCTGTCAATGTCTGTGTCTCATTTTGGAAAACTGCTTGTAGGATAGTGTTGTGCATATGGACATCTCTGCTAAACATTTAGCTTTAAACCTGTTTAAACCTTGATTAAATATGCAATTAGACATTAAAGGAGCGGTCTAAAACAAGGCAACACACATGGTTATAATGCAGTTGTAATTGAAAGCTATAGTGGAGACATTAAATCAAGCTCAGTTAGTGTGTTTAGTCGGTTTGTAATGTCCTAAATATCCTTTGAAAGTATGAAATGAAAACAGTACTGCAGTGATATGCAGGTCAGTTATAAGTTTATTTCAGCTTGTTGCCGGCTGTTACGTACATAACGGCGCAGTCTTAGTATTAGTTTCACAGATGTTAAAGCACCAATTACATCTAACATCAGCGGACACAGACAACAAGGAGCTCCTGCACTTATTGTTCAGTTTCGTCGTTTAGCTTTTTGAATGAACTCACAAAAACAGAAAATACAAACAAATCTAACGCAAATAGGCTGTTTCCGCACTGCAGGAATATTTAGGAGAAACCAGTAACGATCAGTCTTCCACGGCATTTACATTTCTAAGCAAGAAAAAGACAAGAATTTTATTAGAAATGAGACATTTGAAATATCTCACCAAATAGAACAACCCAAACTCACTCCAAAACCACTCAACAAATTGTAGTATTTGCAAAGATGTAAATGCAGAGGAAGAATAACTAAAAAGAAAAAAGACACAAATGGGTTTTTTTAATATAGTGAAAATAACAGTTTTAAGGTTACTGGTTCGCTGACTTTACTACAGAACCAGGGGAGCGGGACGAAGCCTAATCGATTGGGCAGAGTTCCCGGTCGATAACGCTGCAGAGTTTTTCTTCTTGCATCAGTTAAAAAAAGACAATTTAAAGTCCAAGCAACCGAGAGAGAGAGAGAAAAAAGGATTTTTTACGTCCTGCTTTGCAAAACAATTGGTCAGCTGTTTGCAAAACGAGGGCTCTTTTTTTTCCAGAAGAGTGGAATAGTAAATCTGTTGCTAGGACTTTAACGTATTGCGACATAAAAAAGGAACTCAGCCAAAACGATATTGCTGTCCGACATGTAGCCTATATATAACTAAATGCAGTGCAGCCATTTTGCCTTTTTTAACGGTTTCGCCATCTTCTTGATGTGTGGTGTCAAAACGTGTGTAGAAGAAGGGGGACTTCTGGAGGACCTCTTGTTTTTTAGCACAAGGGCGCATCTGTCTTAAGAACGATGAGCTTTGGTTCGTGGTTTGGTTTAGGGACGAGGTAAGGAAGTGTGTATTTTGGGGTAGAGGGAGAGATGAGAGAGGGTAGAATGTAAGGAGAAGGGTAATGTTCGGGTCAGGACAGGGAATAAGGGAATGAATTATTCAGGGGTTATGCCAGGCTGGTGGCATTTAGGTTTTAGTTCAGGGCGGGGTAAGCCAGTCGAATCTCTTCCCCTTCCAGAAGTTTCCTGAAAAAGAGAAGAAGAAAAAAGATTATCATTATCATACAAATGTATTTCATGTGGGGCTAAAAATTGACTTATACAAGGTATTTTAAAGGTACAGTGTGTAATATCAGAGTATTTACCACTGTCTAGTGGTGAGATTTTGAATGTCAGCGCTCCCTTGCTAATACATCCCTTTCGGAGAATTTACAGAAGTGGCCTTCAAGGACAAGAAGCTAATAACTAAATATAGTATCACCCACCACTGACTCAAATCTTTCTACAATATCAAGTGATGAGGTGAAGTTGTATTTACTTATTTATTACACTTATTCTTCATTCTTCCAACTGGTACATTTCCCAGGGATACACGATTATAGACTAATTTCAAAATATGTATGAATATTGCATTCCATTTCTAACAAGTCTGTTCTGAAAAATGCCAATACATTCTACACACTGTACCTTTAAAACATGTTGCCCCAGATAAAGTCCTAAATGTTTGTTGTAAAACACAAATATTGGAGACATAAGCCAGATCTCACCTGTACGCAGCTATTTCAATGTCCAGGGCCATCTTCACATTGAGAAGGTCTTGGTATTCTCTCAGGTAGCGCGCCATCTCCTGCTTGGCCTCAGTGATGTCATTCTCCAGCTCATTTATCCTTATCTACCAATGCAAACACACACACACACACACACACACACACACACACACACACACACACACACATTCATTTACAAATATCAGCAATAGTGACACCATATATGTGAAGATAAAACCAAAAACATGTAGGACAATATTCTTTTTTTTAAATCTATTTCTATTTTAAGTGATTGGATTAAAAATAATTGGAAAATGGTAAATTAACAATATAAAAGTATCTCTTACCAAATGAACTAAAGTCTTTTTGTTTTTGTAGCTAACCTTGAGTGCCTGGGCTTGGATGATTTTTTATGACTTTTTATGGTTATAACTCTCCCTTTCTCCCCGTTTCTTTTTTATGTTATTTTCCTTTGAGAGATTTGATTCAAAATAATTGGACATTGTTGTAAAATGTTTTTGGGTGAACTTTTATTTGCTTGTTGTCTGTATCTATCCTTGGTTTGTCTCCCAGTTCATTCAGACAGTCACCTTGCAGGTTTTCACCTCTGCTGTTAGTCTGCCATCATTTCCTGCTGAGCTCCACGATACAGGGAGGAGGGGAGGGAGAAAGTTGCTGCAGAGAATATATTTACATCTTGTATCAAAAGGACTCATGCCTTGCTCTGTGCTCTCTGCTGCATGCATTTGATTTTAGTGGTGTGTATTATTATGAATTCCATTTTATTTCTGTGTCCAATCTAGAAACACCATGTTTAATTTGTCCTTTTCTTTCCTGCACCTTTACCTGAGGACATTCCTGTAGAAGAAAAGCTATTACAAAATAATCTTAAAGGTCACCTATTTACCGATTTCCATCTTGCTGAAAACCTCTGTTCAAAAACCCCAGTCGGATGTATCTTCCCTTATGATGTCATAAGGTAAGATACATCCTAACCCTCTTTACAGACCTAATTTAGCACCACCTCCACAAGTAAGCACACCCACAGATACTGGCGGTTAGATTCAGGGCAAACCGGAGCAAACTGGGCTTTCTGGAAGGCTGGGCTTCAATAGACAGGCTCTTCAATGGAGCGTTTCAGACAAAGGCTGAAAAGATGAGTTTAGCAATGACACTGTGCTGAAAATTAGCATACTATGTGACCTTTAAGAAGATGATTGCTCTTTATCTGAGAGCAAAATACTTGATACAAATGCGCAGCTGTTGGCTGAAAATTCATTCCGATCAGGATCCAAATATCCCCTCATTCACCTGGTACTTTCCCACATCTTTGGACTGCGTGTCCTCCAGATCTTCCAGTTGTTTATTCAGGGAGTGGATGACGTTCCGGAGACCTTCTATCTCAGACGAGCGGGACTGCAGGAGCCTCCGGTACTCCATGGTCTCCTCACGGATGGCGTGCACCGCCTCGTTGTTCTTGCTGGCCATCTCCGCCACGCTCCTGAACTTGCCCTTGTACCAGTCCTCTGCGGCCGCCATGTTCTTGCCCGCCAGCCTCTCGTACTGCGCCCGGATGTCTCGAAGGGCAATGGACAGATCTGGCCGGGTCACCACCTCCACTTCCACGCTGATGTTAGCCATCTGGAGCTGGGCTTGAAGCTCTGCGTGCTCCTCCGCGAACACCTTCTTGAGGAACACCATCTCGTCGCACAGGGAGACCACGGAGGCCTCAACGTCACAGGTGGACAGCACGGCCCTGGTAGCCTCCTCCCTGGCACCGTGCAGGGCCTCCTCTGCCTCCACCCTCCGCCTAGCCTCCTCCTCAAACCTTTCTTTCATCTGCTCATACACGTCCCGCAGGTAGTCCCTCTCCGCCTCCATTTTCATCTTCTCCCCGTTCTCTGAGTCGATGTTGGCCCTCAGACTGCGGGCCTGCCCCTCGTAGAGCGTGTTCAGACGGGACGGGTCGTTCTGGCGCCTCCTGAGGGCATCCAACTCGGACTGAAGCGCTCGGTTTTGAAGCTCCAGTCTTCGAACCTTCTCGATGTAGGTGGCGAATCGGTCGTTCAGGTCCACAAGCTGTTCCCTCTCCTGCGAGCGCACGCCCAGGAGCTCCGTGTTGAGGGAGGTGGCCTGGGACAGGTCCATCCGCTCCGGAGAAGAGGCCAGCCTCAGGATCCTCTTGCCCGACGAGGAGGACGGAGGAGGGGCTCGAGGAACGGAGAAGATCGAGGAAGACATGGAGGATTTGGTGGTGGATTGGGAGCCTCTGTAGCTGCTGTCCCAAGGGCGGCGGTGGGAGGAGAAAGAATCGTAGCTCATGATGAATTTTTTGTTGTGGATTTTTTTTTGGTTTGTTTAAGAAAAAAGGGAATATGGATGTTTCAGGTTTCAGAAGTTTTTTTTTTTATGTCCCCCTTGTTCTGCACACCATCGGTGAGGATGAGCGAGCGTTTTGCACTGCACCAGCTCACCAGTGATGCTGCAGATCCCCGGCTTTTATAGAATCGGCTGAGCCCCCCCCAAACCTATGCTACACACACACACACACACACACACACACACACACACACACACACACACACACACACACACACACACACACACACACACACACACACACACACACACACACACACACACACATGCCACAGAGCAACTTCAGTGCTGTCAGCATCCACTAGGCCAATAGCAGAGACTGCTGCAGTGAGGAGAGGGAGGAGGGAGGTTGGTTTTTAGAATCACTCTCAGACACAGCAGGTAAAGTGGTGATGTGGTAGAGCAGGTTTTTTCTTTATATCTGTGCCTAAAAATAGCATCGCAATCAATTACTCCTGTGAACTCTTTGCACTTTTGGAGGCATTTTTTACTCCACTTGATGCAGCAATGAACATATCCACATGAAGAAAATGAGAAAAAATTGGAGCAAACCATGTGAAAATGACTTGGAACAATGTCTTTCTCCACAACCCAGTTGAGTAGAGAATCAATATAGTGCTTACAAGACAAGCACTTAAAGGTTTTAATAGAATAGAATTGAAAGCAGTGAATTAATTACATTACAGATTAAATAGATAGATGTGCTTGATACACTCCCACAGCTTAGTGTTGTGTAATGGAATGGACCTCACAGTACGATACTAAATATGATATATCACGATACATTGTGATACGATTCATATTGCGATCTTTTACATAGTTCACTGAACATTTAAATACAAAGTGATGGGTACGATCAGGCTGGTTTAAATACATCACACCTCATTATATTTTTGATATATATATCGATTTTTGGAGCTGACAATATGATAAAGACATCACAAAAAATATTTAAAAATATCACAATATATTGGTGTATAAAGTTTTTATAGCACAGCCCTAATCTGAATAGTAGGAATGATTTTTTTAATTAAACCACTTAAGCCCGCATTCACAGACAGAGTGCTGGTGCTATGTTACTGTATACTTTTTACTTGACAGGTATTTAAAAAAGTTCTATTTCCTCTCCCTTGTTTGCCTGGATGTCCTGTAGTAGATAGAAATTCCTTTGGGATGCCCCAAATACCACTGTTGCTCCCAGAGTATCTTCAGACGTATCAATTTGATCTATCTAGATTGCAAATTGATGAGTCACTGATGTTCTCGGCCAGCCGTCCTCTCATCACCTGGCTGTGTGTGTGTGTGTGTGTGTGTGTGTGTGTGTGTGTGTGTGTGTGTGTGTGTGTGTGTGTGTGTGTGTGTGTGTGTGTGTGTGATGTCACACTAGTAAAATGTAGGGTTAGACAGTGACACCATAAAACACTCTTTCTGCCTTTTCTCAGGCTAGGATGAACCAATTTCTAAAATGTTCGCACATTTATACTACATAGGATCTCAGAGCTCAATACACCTTCATATTTACACCGGTGAATAGGTCTCTGCTGAAAATAAAATGATTAAATGTGTTTGTTTCTTCTTCAATGTAAGACCACACACACACACACACACACACACACACACACACACACACACACACACACACAATTCACAAAACACCATCTGTTAAGGGCAAAATTAACATCCATATCTTAAAGTAAATGTAGCCAACTTGAGAGTCAAAGTAGCCTACGTGTGATATTGATTTAAAGTTCATGTCCAAAGGCAAAGGCTCCACCATCAGACAACAGTTTGTAAACGCTGCCATACTGAGAAATACAGAGAGAGTTTTGTGGAGCTGATAGGCTTGAAGAATATTTTGAAATTGAATCTTTATTACCAGCACATAGGGTGAGTCTGCTTTTTTGTGAAAATTTCCATTCGGGCCTACAACTTAATCCCATGTAGTTACATTGTAGATACAAGGCCGGGCCAAGTATGTGCTGTTTGCTCAGGTGAGAGTAGGATTTAAAGTTGGATTTTGCCTGTCAGAGAGCTCAGTACATTTCCAAAAACCTAGTCTGAACTCTGAAACTGAACACACTACAAGATAAAACATTATGTTACATGAACACTATGGGCTTTCATAAGAACACTCACCCACTTGTGCATTTTCCTGTGTATTGATAATAAAGTGGGGAAAGGTCTATTTATGCTTCTGCAGTTCTCAGCAGTTGCCAATAGAGGTCAATAAAGCTCAGCAATGGCTTAACATTTAAAGAGACAGCTCCCAAAAAACATAAAACTCTTTTTTTGAGCTAGAGTTTGATCCAGGTGTTTCGGTGTGACTATCTCTTTATTTGAGCTATCAACTGTTGTATACTACAAAGAGTGAACGATTTTAAGTCTTAAATGTGTTTAAAAAAGTGAAAGAAATTATTCAAAATATTACATTGTTAATCACAGATCTCATTTTGAAAAGTATCATCAAGAACTATTGTTACGGACCAAAACAAAATACTTACACAAGCTGTCAAAGAAACTCTTTCTCAATAAGTTCTCTAAATTATTATATTCAACATATACATTGTATTTGAAATATATATAATATTTTATTGTGTATTCATCTTGGTGGACGGTCCCTCAATCCAATTGTTTGCTAGCGTTGCACGTAAACATGACTAAAAAAAGAAAACATTTAACTGAATTATAAACTTAACATGAACACGTGCAGGGACTTTTGTCTGCAAAGCATCTGAGCTGTTTTGGCTTTCTGGCTTTGAGTTGAAAAGTTTTTAGTAGGATGTCCCACAAGTTACACACATCAAGTCAAATAGTTTCAAGTATGTTTCCAATCAGTTCATCTTTATCTTGTCCAATCCATCATAAATCATAAAAAAAAGTATTGGCTTTCCTACAATACATCATCTTTATTAAACAATCTAATGCTTACATGTGTCCAGTCTTTTACTATAAAAAGCCAAGGGGTGTTGTGATTTAAGGTTTTGAACACTAGGTGATGCTGTTGCATCACAAGTGTGTCTATTGCGGTTGTGAAATTGCTTATTCAGTTATTTGTGACAAAATAAGATTATGTCCAAATAACATACACAGTACGGTTATCACTTATGCTGGTGCAAGCTCTGTCACCTCCATCACTTAGTGAAGAATTCTTAGCACATTGAAATCATTTTTAGTTCCATATAGTCAAAGAAAAATGCAAATTACATGTTTATTCAGAGTTCATTTACAGTGTATATATTTCCCAATGATACATAAGGTAAAAATAAGTACATAAAACATTTTCTATCGGCAGATAAAGACTTTGGAAGGCTTTGCTTTTCATTGCTAAAACTGTTCAACCCCTTTAATACATTTACAAGAATTGCCAGGAATACATTTCAACGTGGACAAAAGGTCAATTAACCTTTTCTCAATGCTTTTCAACTTCTGAAAGTGAAATAAAAAAAGAGCTTAGAACATGGAGGTGAACTAACTGCATGTGAGTCAGATCTGCCTTCCACTGTTTTTTATACATTCAGTTGAGATCTGCAAAATACTATCCACATAAAATCAATTATACAGAATATAAGACATCCAACATATAGAAACCATATACAGAAAATCCCCTTTAGGTCTAAGTTTCAATACAAAAGTCTATTCCTTTGGTAGAAAACGTTTATCTCAAGAAAAAAAACTGTGCTCTCGATATAAAGAAGAATATCTTACATATTCTTGCATTGCCTGTCAAGGGACTACACATTCATATCATATCGTATCAGGAGTGCTGCATATTATTCACGGGGCTGTGCTGTGCTTCTTACAACGCCGCAGCAACTTTCTGATTACAGCATGAAGGTGGTCATTCACAGGTCGACAGTACTTTGGTTCATTTTTTGATATCACCAAGTCCTTAGTGTGTGCTGGGGATAGGATTGGGGAATATTGCGCACAGTGCGTCCAAGTGTGTAACCTATGTGCCCATAGTTAGTTACAAGTTAGACGAAAACATTAAAACAGTGACACAAACAAACAAAAAAATCAATAAAAATCTTCTTAGAATCTTTCTCTCTCCAGGCTTGTCTTGTGCATGAAATGGGGTGGGGGCTAAATTACTGCCATACACACTAGTCATTTTTACAGTGCAACTCAAACTTCAAAATTCATCTCTTCCTCTCGCTCACTTAGAAGATTTTCATCCTTTTTCCGACCGCTCTAGCTCCCTTTGCCATTGCCATTCTCTCTCTCTGGCTCGACTGGTCTTTAGACAGCGGGCAGTACTTGATGGTGTGCGCGTTGTCGCCGTTGGCACTGCAGAGCGGGCAGGTGTAAGCCCTCAGAATGGGGCACAGCACTCTTCCGTCGGCCGTCTTCAAGATATGGGTGCCGTAAACCTCCTCCGGTGCACCGTTATTCCGACAGAAGACGCACACTCTCGGCTCTGGTTTGCTCCTCAGAGTGTGTTGTTTACGTCTCCTGTCCATGGATAGCAAGTCAAGCCCGCTGTAGCTTCCCCTGTACGAAGGCGAATCTCTGTCTCCTAGCGACGAATCACCACCACCGGTAGCGTTATTAATGTCGTCATACGGTCTGAGGAGTGAAATTCTTTCTTTGATATCATAGATGGACATTGGTGGGGAGTTTGGGCAGCAGCAGCAGTCCGAGTGCCCGCCGTCGCCCATGTCCCTGCCACCGTGCGCAATTACGCACGAGCAATCCGGTGCGTCATCGTCTTCCAAGCCCAACGTCGCTTTGAGAGACTCGGTGATGGAGTTGGGGCTGCACGGCGGACCGTTGATCTTGGTTCTGGCGACAAGTGTGGACAGGCCGAGGTAGTCGTTCCAGAAATTAAAGGTGTAGTCATACGGAGACCGCGCTTCCAGTTCCAGGTAACCGCGGTCCAAAAAATCCATCCTGTCCCAAGAGTAGTTTAATGTCCACCACAGAAGAAGAAGTGTGTATAAGTAGTAGTGGTAGTAGTTAAAGGCGATTGGGACGGTTTGTCTACTCTGCTGACAGCATGGGAAGGCTAGTCTGTGGTGAAGTGGTAGTGTGCTCTCGTCTCTCGCTCGGTTCCAGTATGCAGAGCGCTCAACATGTAGGCGCTGATAAAGCCCCCGGAATAAAACAAGGGGGCGTGGTTTGGTTCAAGTTGATTATCTCTGTGTGAGTCTCCAGAGCGGAACAGGGAGTTACTGCAGCTGGGAACATCACTTTCCCCCTCCCTCAATATGACTGTAATCATGGAAACAGTCGCTCTTTGTTTACAAGGGAGTTATAGGTGTATACTGTTGGTTAAGTATGAATGACATTCATTTAAACTCTTAAAGCATTACACTGCAGTTGAATAGGGTAACAGTTTTAACTTATAGACTTCACATGGAGCTTTTGTCAGTTGATTACTAACATTACAACTGTTTTTTTGCATTTCAACTTTTTTTGAATAAAAATGCAAATTTGGCAACATCTAACAAAGCCTCTTACAACAATGTAGATGTTGGATAAAGCCAGAATATTTTTATTTTATTTTGTACAACATATTAGTGTCCAACGTTTTTAAAAGAACAGATTTTGGATACTTCCTTTTTTAATTTTATAAATCAAAAAAATACTAGGCTATGTACAGGTTTTTAAAAAAAATGCATTTTGGGCATGTTTTTAAGAATTGTTGCATAAGCCAACACCTTGACCTTTTGTCCCTGGTTTGGCCCAAGCTCCAAAAAAAACACTGGATCCAAACATTTCTCTCATAGCATGTGATCCCAAACATGTGGTTTAGAGACAGATATTGGTCTAAGCTAAAATAAGGTTTTGTTTCTCAAATTTGACAAAGACGCTGCAGAGCCACAGAAAATATCAACGCATTTACCATGACTAGTAAACTCATCTCTTTGTGTGTGAACTCATTCACCTTTATAGATTTTTTGATAACAAAACAGATACATTCCCAGAATTTGCAACTGAATTTTGCTGGAATTATGGGCCATGAACAAGAATTTTCCTTCTGATGTTTGCAGATCAGGCTGGATCAAGTAGCCAAGTATCAAGTATGCAGAATTGGAACATTTCTATCATATGTTCTTTTTTCTTGTGAATTACTTCATAGTTTCACCACTTCTGGACTCCAAACCACAATGTTTGCAAACCACAATGGATTCTACAGAGTTTTAGATTATGAACAGTCTTAAAAGATAAGTTCACATTCTTATAAAGTCTATGAACAAAAACCTTACAAGGACTGTGGATTTTTTCTTAGTACCACATCTGCTCCATTGGAATCGCATTAGAAAGGGAACTCTTCTCTTCACGGCCAGTATTAAGAGGAAGAATGATTACAGTGACCACAAACTGTTTCAATGTGCACATGGATACGTGCGCATTGTTTTAAGACAGACTTGAACTTGAAGAAATATGTGAACCGATTGTTTAGGCTAAGTGTTTCCTTACATCCATAGAGTGAGTATTTTAGGATAAAGGCATGGTCATCACATGCAATTTTAAACAACAGAGTGGGAATATCAGTGGCCTTGTAAACAAAGAAAATAGCGGTCAAGTTCATCGACAATAACATCAATGAAATAATGTCCTACAGGCCTCCTTGTTTGGTTTAAAGGACATTTCAGTTGCACCACAACAATGAAACTGTGCTACAAAAAAATTCGGACAAAAACCAAAATGGGTCATTTGCCCACATCAACAGATCTATTCGCTTACTGCACTGATGAACCTATAGTGAGTCATTCCACACGGAGCTGCAGTGTGTGTGTGTGTGTGTGTGTGTGTGTGTGTGTGTGTGTGTGTGTGTGTGTGTGTGTGTGTGTGTGTGTGTGTGTGTGTGTGTGTTTGTGTGTGTGTGTGTGTGTGTGTGTGTGTGTGTGTGTGTGTGTGTGTGTGTGTGTGTGTGTGTGTGTGTGTGTGTGTGTGTGTGTGTGTGTGTGTGGTTGTCGTCCCTGCACCTGTTCTGCCTTCCCCCGAGTCCAAGGCTTTGTGCTCACACTGTGCTCCTCTGCTCCATTGTCTGTGGGCCGTTTAACTTCATTAATATGCATTAAAACGGAGTGTGCCACATGCGTGTATGTGTGTGTGCGTGCGTGTGTGCGTGCGTGTGCATGCGCGTGTGTGTGTGTGTGTGTGTGTGTGTGTGTGTGTGTCTCCTTCAAAGCTCACTAAGACAGGCTCTCACAAAAAAAGAGGGAGACAATGACTATGTTACTATTTTTGGCACACTCAAGTGAAATATTGTATTAAGAACGGTCAAAGTTGAGGCAAAAGTCATTTGCATGTCTTATATTTTAAGATTGGAGCTGAGATCCAGTGTGCCATGGTCGTAGGGGTGTGTGTGGGGTTTGCAAGGATGAAATAAATCCATATTAGTCTTTCATAAACTCAAAATTCGTCTCTGAAAATGATCCAGTAGTTCAGTTTTTTTATACAATTTATGTAAACCCTAAAAGCATAGTTTTATCTCCCTACTTCTGGATTCATAGTAATGTTTTACACCTCTATATCACTACTTTATATGCATGTTTTTACGAGTTTTCCTAGGTTGGCAATCCATATAAAATGCTGAGGTAAAGAATCTGGCATTTGGTGTTACAAAATGCATTGAATTTGACATTAAAACGTGCTTAAAATCCGCCCCAAAATTTGCATTGGCCTATAAATCCTTAAAAGGGATTCTTTGGAAGGAAAAAACGCTGTCTGCTGCTGCTGTAAAAGTTTACAGGGAAGGTAGATGGCACCGAAAAACTCATATTAGTGAGACAGTTGTATGTGGGGAATAAATTATCATCACAATAGTACACCACACAGTTCATTTTCAAGGTCACCTCTGGCTCTCTGTGTGCACAAAGGAAATCATGAGAGAGCATTTAAAAGATGAATAGCTGCCAAATCTCAATAGATAAATTGCACAAGGGGCCGATATGACATGTTGCTGCGCTGCTGCTGCTATAGGTGCATATATATCGCTCCAAATGCAAAACATGCTTGGAGGCTAAACAAAGAAAAGTATTGATACCGAATATGAAATTGGTTCACTTTTGAATTTGAAGAGGTGTGTTCAGAGCATGATCAGTGGACGGACAGAAGGATTTCTGGAATGAAAATATAATTCTGGAAGTTTATATTCCAATTTATTATGTACACATAGTTTAAACTAATATATTCTAATCCATCCATGAAAGTTGCCATGTTTAATTTTTTCTTGTGGTTTGATTCAACTTTGAGGCTGAATTGTGTGCATGCTGATACTTTATTTATGGATTTTTGTTTCAGAGAACACACACACACACACACACACACACACACACACACACAAGAAAACTGACAAAAGGAACACACAAACAAAAGACACCATAAAAAAATAACATGCCATACTCTACTTTACAATTTTCTAAGGACTTCCAATTACAATGT
>NC_137219.1:4729935-4879935 GCF_949987685.1 Ammodytes marinus
AAAAGTTCTTTATAGATAACAACAATTCATTGTAGGTAAATAAGGGCCGAGAAACAGTCGCTATAAACTAAACATGACTTTACAGCAAGGAGAGTAGAGGATGAAGAGGGAGAAGGATGAAAATGATGTGAGCCATGACATTTTTGTGATTTCAAAGTTGTATAATCTCTTTTATTGTTATTCAGTATTTGAGTCTGGACCAGAAGAATTTTTACATCCTGTACCAGAAAAATTTCAATACATTTCAATGAGGTGGGAAGTTGTATGTCCAAGTCCACAGCTCAGAAACTTGTTTAACTCGTTCCAGAGATCTTGCAGAGAGGGAGAGAGAGATTAGAGTTGGGAAGTGGTCAAAGGGTTTTAGGAGTGTATCGGTACAATGGGGGCAGAGGGGATTAGAGGGCTGGATTCGCTGAGCCCCTGTGATGCCCCTTCATCTCTGGGGGTCCCACAGCCAGAGCACCTTTGTTGGGTTAACTAACGGCACTTCCCATGAACACACTGAACTCAACCAATCCCTTTTTAATGATGCAGGGAAAATTCCATTGGCCCCCCCTGATAACCACAATGCTTTTTTTTTTTGAGAGAGAGAGAGAGGCCGCCATTGTCCCACACACCATGTCGAGCTCTTAAACTGTGCACTCAGGCGAAGTGTACCGCGGGGCGTTTGAAGTCTTGTTAGTGCTTCCGTATTATTATTTTTCTTTGTCTTGAAATAACCTTTACTGAGACAATGCGGATATGGGCATCTAGGCTACTTTATGGATGGCGCATAATAACGCTCACACTACAGTAGCACTGCCATGGTTTTTTACAGTAATCGCCACTGTGGCCACCCATGTCTGAAATATATGCAGTAGTACAGGGCTTTATGGGTTGTAACATGGCATTGCAATAAAGTGGTGAATGTGTGAATAAAAAAGGTAGAAGGTTTGATCGTAACTATCCAAATTATCTGACACAGTATCCTTGTAAGGTACCATTGTCATAATGCTGGTAAGCTACAGATTGAATAATTCTTAACATTCCTCAGTTGCACAGCAAAGAAATATAGTTCAATAGTCAAGAAGAAATTTAACAAGCGGAGCCAAAGAACCCTGGCCAATCCAAAAAAACTTTACATTTTTCATCAATTAATAAATGTTGAAGGTAGTTATTAGCTAACTAGCTTACTTATCAGTATTACAGCAGTAACAGTCCTGTTACTCATTTACTCAATTCTCAAAAGCATAGGACCGGCATACCGTATACCACAGACTCCCTGTCGCTTATGTTCCTTCACGAGCCCTTAGATCTTACACTGTTTGGTTGTTAGACAGTCAAAACCCTGCCATGAAAAAATTGGAGAGACAGCCCCCCCCCCCCAAAAACCCTCTTAGTATTTTACTTCATGCCATCTTTTTATATTCCACTCCACCGTGAGCCAAGGCAACAACATTTTGTTTAATAGGTGCACTAGTGCATTTACTAAATTACAATAAAAACAAGTCTTAGTCTAAGTCTAATCTAAGTCTAAGTCTAAGTCTAAAACAGTAGAATAGCCTACTGAATACCCAAATATATTAGAAAGGCAGACAGTACAAGGGAATACTAGATTTAATCTAGTCTAAATAACATATCTTTTTAACAAGTATTTGTTGAGATATTTCAGTCTGGACCACAGTAATGGACAGGCCTAGTGTACATTGCCATCGCACAGTTTAAGTTGTGCTCTGCTCTCAAATGATTTATTACCACCTCTGAATTGCCACATTATTATTCAATGAAACTGACCCAGATATGCAGTATACTGTTCATTTTGCACTCCATACTAAAATCCTCTCCTCACTGAATACAGTCTTGTAGAAACCCTTCCCATGTACTTCCAGCTCACGCACCATCGGCTCTCGGAGGCAGATGTGTCTTGTCTCATATTAACTAACGCTCGGCTGTCTCCTGTGATCTTTCAGCTATGCAGCTGCTTGTCACGTCTGCATTCTCTCATCTCACGTGTTCACTTTCCTCAAACTGCATTACAAAGAAACTGAACACCTTCGGGCTATTCCATGTAGCCTACAGTACATTTAATTACATTTTACATTGTGTTTTGTGTTTATTTGGTACACCTTATCACTACACTTGAATTTGTTTTTTGCACTATGCCTTTGCACTATTTTTCTGTTTTCTGATAAGGTCTCATATTCTCCCTTCCCTTGTTTTTTTATCTTAAAGGTCCCATATTATGCTAAATGCACTTTTTAAATGTGTTCCAACATATCCATGCGTCCACGGTGTGCCTAGAGACTGCCAAAATATCAAAAAAAATAACAATCTCTCCTTTTCTCACTCTCCCCTTTTCTGAAACCCCCACCCCTCCCCCCAAAAACACTCCAGTCAGAATTATCCCCTTTTCTGACCTCACAAACCGTAAAGCCAGAAGCTTCCACTGTGCAGCCCACACCCCTATTTCTTATTGGTCCACGGCCCTGACAGACAGAGGGCGAGGCGTATCTGGCTTCGCTTCCGGACAGGGGGCGGGGGGAGCTCAAAGATTGTATATTTACGAGGGGACCTGCAACTCTTTTTTTAAAAATAGGCCATTGTGAGATTAGCTGAACATCAGCATAGTACAATAAATTATCTGAAAGTTTTTTTCAGCAAACAATTAAAGAAAAACGTATTAGGGACCACTAAGACCATATAATATGGTGTATAATAGAACCGAAAAGTGTATAATATGGGAGCTTTAACATTTTTCTTCTTTTATTTTGCATTGTTGAAGCCTGTGACTCAAGCTTTTCAATGCCAAAGAATGCTGCTGTAATTGTTGTGCATATGACAAATAAAGCATCTTGAGTCTTGATGGATACAACATTTGCAAGAGGTGAGCAGATAGCATGCAGTCCCACTCTCTCAATTTGAATGTCTACAATACATTCACCTAAAATCTAATATACAGTAGATGTTTGTGTTTGGTGTCAGAGTTTCTTGATTTGAGGATAAAATCGTCGATTTAGATGACATTTCTTGTTTTTCTTCCATCATAGGCAGACGGTAGAACATCATGTAAACATACTTGCAAATGTCACGTTCGTGTGTTTAGGGTTTTGGTGCTCATTCTTCTCTTCAACACCAAATTGTTGTTGTATATCAATATGCAATGACAGTAAAGGATAATGTAATCTAATGGCACATTGTCTGTCTGCCCATCACGACACGTACTGTAGCTACATCACGGTTTGTTTACTCCGCCACTTGTTCCCTTCAGTGAAACTCCAACACTCGGGCTGCCAGCTGCTGTCAATCAAACCCAGATACAGACACGCCCCAACGGCCAGCTGAGACTGGAAAGAAGCATTTCTGATATTTCCCTACGGACTTTTCCTTTCAGTAATTATTATACATATATATTAAATTATAATGATTAACAAAAGACGGTATTAAAACCCGTTGACATGCCCACTGACTACAAAATGAGATGATTAAATGTGATTTCAAGTGGACTTAAAGGAATCGTTTTCGTTTTTAGGGTAGTGTGTCTAAAATTATACCATTCTCTGTCGTCAAACGTGACACCATCAAACAGTAAAAGGGTTTAAACTCACTTCTTTCACAGCACCACAAAACATCATGCAAGAATTTAGTGCGATCAACTCATCTTTTCTTATTTACTAAGGTGTTATCCATTTAAAGTTAATCAAGCTGTATTTAAAAAGAAAGTCTAGTAGTTTCGGGTCACTTCTGAACTTGTAAATGTGAGTTCTCCTGACTTAAATGAATGAATGTCCGGCTGTGGCTTTCACTCAACACATTAAATGAAGTTTTTAGAAGGAATAGGATCAGCGTACTGGCAGACTTCCCAGCATGCAGTGTTGGAGACCTTTCATTTTGGCAGCGTAAAGAAAGCAAACATGATTGAAATTTAAAATGAAATTGTGAACCATGTTGAAGGTTTTGTGTCAAATCCATGCCCTCATTACAATAATAAAGCCACAGTCATATTGCCTTCACACTCACTTTGGTTTATGAAACTAGCTTCAACAGGAGCTCTTCATGTCAAATAAAAAATAACAGTAACTCTTCAATAATGCAGTAAAATGGAAATGGGAAGAATATCTTAAATCTTTAATGTTTGTACAACTTAATATCTTAGGTTTATTGAACTCATTATCTCAAGTCTAGTGAACTACAGTTAATTCTACTTTTTCCACAACTTAAGAGACAATTTTAACTTCATTATTTAACCTACAGTGGTCCCAGTTAACTTACAATTTCAAACACAGCAGGGTGAATTTGATTTTTAGTGCTTAAATTCGGAGTGAATTTGACATATATATTGCCAAGTTTAACCAGATGCCCTCTCTTGCAACAGACCCTATAAATCCTGCCCATCTGTACCACACACCTCAGGCAGGTTGAAACAATCACTAAGACTGATTTGCTGCTATTAGTTGACTGCCCGTCCCATCTGCAAAACACACACACACACAAACACACACAAACACACACACACACACACACACACATACACACACACACACACACACACACACACACACACACACACACACACACACACACACACACACACACACACACACACACACACACACACACAGAGCTACTGAACCACCTCTGGGGGTCTCTGCCCAGTCAAGAACACACACACACACACCTGAACCCAGAAGACACACACACACACATACACACACACACAGAACCAGTGGACCCATGTGCAGTTCGACACACTTTCACACACACTCACACACACACACAGAAGCAGTGGACCCATGTGCAGTTCGACACACACACACACACACACAGAACCAGTGGACCCATGTGCAGTTGGGGACAGGCCTGGCAGTGTATTATTGGTCGATACCACACAGCACCACAGATGGGTCCCTGCACAGAGGAGCTGGTGGCTGGCGACGCGGACTGGGCCCTGGCCAGATGGGCCACCGTGAGAGGGGCTCAGCCTGGCAGGCCCAAAGCAGGCTGATCTTATTACACACACACACACACACACACACACACTCAGACCAGGATCATCAGGGGAATCCACATTACTATGCTTGCTATCGTAGGCTGGCTTCACCCTGTTGTGAGCATGAGTGTGTGTGTGTGTGTGTGTGTGTGTGTGTGTGTGTGTGTGTGTGTGCTTGCGTGCATGTGTGTGTGTGTGTGTGTGTGTGTGTGTGTTTCACCTGTGTGGTTTGTCAGATGTTTTCATTGCTGTTCAAAGCAGAATAATCAGACTCCATGTGGGTTTCCCCCGTTAAGATAACAAAAAACCTGAATCCTTAATCAAGGAAAATTGTGATTTCTAATGTTCCTCCGGAGGGATATGATGGATATGAAACCAGCTACTGCTACATAATAAAAATGTTAATTTTACAAACACTGTATTTAAAGGTACAGTGTGTAATATCCGATGTTTACAAGCATTTAATGGCGGTAAAAAAAAACATTAAAACAATTTCTACCAGGCCTATTCTGAAAGATGTCTACAACAATACAACCATTTCTACACACTGTACCTTTAAATTACTTTTTTATTGTTGCACCGTGTCTTGTGACTGTCCATTTTTAATGTTGTTTTTGCCAGTGTGCCCTGCTGCTTCCCCCCCTTACTACTGTATAATTTCAGTGAGGAACCTGCATCTTGTTAAACCTGTGGACCACCACTGTCCAATATTAAATATCTCATAAATAACTTATACAACTGGAAACTCATGCTCATGAATTTCTTATTGTGTTACATCCATTCAAAAGATGAAAAAAATAAAAATACTCCCAAGAATAATCAAAATTCAACCCTGTTATGTTGATCCTTAAATGTTAACAAACAGATGTACAAATTGAAATTGCTCTTGTAGATTCTCACGTTCTCATGCTGTGGTTCTAAACTATTTGAGATTTCCAAATATGGACGACATCTGCTGAATGTGAAGAAGGGTGTTAAATGCTCAGTATGCTCTGTATTACAAATCCCAGGGTGAATAAAAGTTTAGAAAAAAAGTAGAATTTTTACCTCAGATCAAAGGTTCTGACAGCAGTGCTACATTCCTGGTAAAGTGGGGAAAGAGGAATTTGAGGCTTTTTGTGTCCATATGGAGACCTATCTGCTTTCCCCTAATGGCTGAACTCAGTGGCCAGGTCATGTGGAGTTATTTTCGGTTTTCTGTGTCATCTGCTGTGCTGTTTTTTTTTTTTAAAGAATGTACACATGGTCAAGAAAAAGAGGTTGAAACTGAAGCATGTAAGGCATGAAAATAATAAATTAAGATAATAAGATAGTTTAGTGGTGCACCTGAAAATGTCAAAGTATATAGAGAACATATGTTTTGGTTTTAGCAGCATGTCGGTGGGTAAAACACAAATATCTAAAAAACTGTTCAATGCTTCGCTAAGAAATGGTGTTCAATCTATCTATCTATCTATCTATCTATCTATCTATCTATCTATCTATCTATCTATCTATCTATCTATCTATCTATCTATCTATCTATCTATCTATCTATCTATCTATCTATCTATCTATCTATCTATCTATCTATCTATCTATCTATCTATCTATTATACCAGCATGTCATGACGGTGAGCATGTTGTCATACTAACAGTTGAAGTACAGCTAGTCTTGTTCAGAATTTGAATACAACAATAAAAAGAAAGTTGAAAAGCAGAATCTCATAATGCATCAAGGAACAAATATATGAAATTAACTGAACAAATAAGTCGAATAACAACAAAAAAGCCAAACAAATAACAGCGTTTTACTCCATGTCTTCTCTGTTGTCATCTGAAGAAAATGATACATTTAGGTAGCGTGGACTGGCAACACAGAGTAAATATGTTTTCATCCAAATTTCAATGAATGATGCAGTCGTGATTTAACTTGCAATTACAGTGTGTGGAAGCTCGAGTGGCCAATTTATGACAAACAATGCGAGCAGCTGTAATCAATGTTGTGTTTTGCAAAACGCCAAAATCAGCTGCATTCAGTTGCCATTCACTCCAACCCTTAATTTCCCAGCTGAAAATAATGTTTGCATGTTAGTAATGATAGATTTGAATCCAAGGAGCAGGGCTTAATGTTGCATTCTGCCTTTAAAAAATAAAAATAAATGCATTTCCATTGTTTGGAGGCGAAACACTACGGATAAAAACACAATTGTTTTCAATCACTGGTACATTTTTTTTTATAATTTTGGCTATTTTGCTTCCATGACATGGATACTCTCATAGTATAAACACAAGGTGCAAAATTGCGTCTGTATATTCCTCCTATACAACCATCTTTAACGGACATTATCTCAACATGGCTTTTTTATTCTATTATCTTTCAACTCTGAACTACAAATCTCAATATCTAAAGCCTTTTATCCAGCATCTTGATTTTTTGTTTTTAAATAAATGAACAATACGCAAAATCAGTTTGATATTGCCAAATTTGCATATTTATTCAAACATCTTTGAAAAAAATCATTATACAAAAATACAATTGTTTAAATGTCAGTAATCAACTGGCAAAGTTCCATGATGATATCTACAAGTCAAAAATCTTACCCTACTCACCTGCATTGTCTCACCTCAGCCTCATAATGTCATTCACACTAATAAAAACCCATCCAATTTTTTTTGTCTTCAAACTGACAGCTCTGTAATAGGATGAATGAGAACCGTCTCCCAAGGTCAAGGTCACGCTTTGAGCTGATTTAGGCTCGGAGGCCCTTATACTGTCGGAAAGAATAATAAAAGACCCCGTCTTCATTTGAAATTCACACACACACACAGGGCTTCAGCTTCTGACTGGCAGCTAGAGGAGGGCACGTGGGGGTTTGTAATATTCATAGAAGCAAGATGGATAGACAGGCTTTTTTTCCCCCTTTCACATTTGGGTGATTAAGTTCATTATTGGACCCCGCGGCTACATTAGCATGTGATTATCTTGGGTATCATGCTGCGGAGAAGAGCATAATTAAAGGTGGAGTCAGTGATTATTGAGAACTATTGTTGCCAAAATCACCTTTGGATATCAAAATATCTCCTCTCGATCCGCTACCTTTATGCACTGTTTGTGTTCTGCTAAAAAAAAATACATTGTTAATACATAGCCTAGGCTCTGTAAAAGGGCATGTTGCTAACTATGGTGGGCCACACTTTTGTTTACATACCCATTTACAGAGCCTAGGCTGTGTAACACCAGATTATTTTTTTCCGCAAACACACAGTCCTGACAAGTAGGTAGATCGTGAGGAGATATTCACTCAATTTGACAAAAAGTGTTTTGACACGAGCGTTCTCCAGAATCGCTGACTCCACCTTTAACATTTGAGAATAAAAAGGCTTTGGGGTTTTTTGGCCTGGGACTGTGTGTAGCTCAGCGGTTCCTCTCAGTCTGCCTCCTCCCTTCTTTCTTTTCCCCCTTCTCTCTCTCTCTCTCTCTCTCTCTCTCACTCTCTCTCTCTCTCCATCGCCATAGCAAACACATTTCTAACCCCTCTACCTCTTTTGTTTGCCAAGATCCGGGTTGCCATGGCGACCAACTGGCACTTTTTATGAGCACCTCATCCCTCATCTAAATATTCCCTAGTTATCTATGGTAATGAAATGCACACACCATTATCCCAGGCTTAATGAAATACACGCCATTGTCTGTGATGTAGAAGAGAAAGCGTTTATTTCTACCGTGGTCTTCGTGTGTGTTGTGGTGTTTCCCCTTTAACAACTGCACCGCCATTGGAGCTGTGTGTAAGACTCTGTGAGCCTTAGATAATAAAGAAAACAATATCCAGTTGCTATGCGCGGCCCTGCTATGTTGCTTATGTGCTACAGTGGCTGTTTGATTGCACTAATTGGCCTGTATGCACTCTCTTTGCCTCGAGATGGGAATGCTGCTTCTTTTAAACTAATAATTTAAAAAAATTCGACATAGTATAGTCCAACGTTTTTACAGAACAGAATTTCGATACAGCCTTTTCTTTTCTTTTTTTAAATCAAAAAATACTATGCACAGGTCTTACAAATGGCATGTTTTTAAGAACAAAATATCTCATAAACCAGACAATTAACAATAAATTTATTAACTTTAGAATAGTGCTCAGAATGATAATGGAAAGTTTAGCTGATGTAAGTGCTTTAGAAGTAGAGATTTAGTATTGAAAAACCATATGTGAGATAATGGCCGTCAAAGATGGTTGCATAGGATAAATATACAGACCCAAACAGACAAGGTTTAGTAAAATAAACACCTAAATGTACATTTTGGACTATTTATTTATACTAGTATGAAAGAAGACTTATTATGGAAGCGAAATAGCCAAGAAATCTCAAAATTGACCAGTGCTTGAAAAAACAGTTTTTGCCTGCAGTGTATTGCCTTCAAAAAAAGGGAAAAGGAGACCTATTAGGAGAATACATTCTAACAGAGTATCCCCAGTTTTGACAAAACAACAACAGAGTCCGCAGAGAGCAGCAGTAGAACATCATTATCTAAAGGTATCTGAATTCAAACATCTTTCGCCTCTTTTGTGGTTTCTGTGTGTGTGTGAGGGAGCAAAAAGCCAAATGAGCTCCTAACCATACACCACTATTCATCTGTGCTGTAGCTTATTCCACGGTCTTTGAAATCCTCTCTAAAGCATCGAGAGCATCATAAAACAGATACACCGTTAAAATGTGCATATGATATCACTTGTTCCACCCTTAGCGATAAAACAGGAAAAAGTGTAAATAGCAGTACTTTCATATTGTGTGTGTGTGTGTATATATATATATATATATATATATATATATATGTGTGTATATAGTGTATGTGTGTGTGTGTGTGTGTGTGCATTTGTCTGTGTATGTGCATTTGTCTATGTGTGTGTGTGTGTGTGTGTGTGTGTGTGTGTGTGTGTGTGTGTGTGTGTGTGTGTGTGTGTGTGTGTGTGTGTGTGTGTGTGTGCCCGTGTCTATATTTTCAATTCAAGACCCCAGGATAATATCTGCAGATTGGGTGGTTAAGTCACTTTTGCATTTCATGAGCCGGGCCCTGTCACTAGCATTTATCTCCTCACTGCCCTCTGAGGAGTTGTCTCCAGGACGGTGAAACGATTCTCTCAAGCTCTGAATAATGCATGAAATTACGTAATGCAAATGGAGGGGCTTTATTTCCCCTGCCTCCCTTTCTTTCACAGACACAGACACACACACACACGCACACACAACCACACACACACACACACACACACACACACACACACACACACACACACACACACACACACACACACACACACACACACACACACACACACACACATACACACACACACTGTATTACGAACAGCAAAGCAGAAACACTGTAGGGAGTTCCCTAGAGTAAAAAAGGAGCTACAGCTATAGTGTGAAAAGGTCAAAGATAAAGAAAAAAAGAATGGGGCCTTCCACTCCTACAATGCAGCTCTATCAAGTATGAAGCCGGAGTTATTGCACAAATTGCCAAGTGGGACGTTACTCACATACAGCTGGGGTGGGCTATCATCATGGGGAGGCTTATTGTGTGGAGGCAGTGAAATATTCATTAAGGAGGAGCAGCACAGGCCTGGCTGGTTTCCCCCTCATTGGTGTCTGCCTGTAAACAGAAGCCCAATCAAATATAAATAATAACAGGAGAGAAGGCGAAGGACAGAGAGAGAGAGAGAGAGAGAGAGAGAGAGAGAGAGAGAGAGAGAGAGAAAGCAGCGATGAGTTTTATCAGATTAGGCTATTAGGCTACACTAAACTGTTGTCAAGTCGAGAGCTGGGTATTTGCAAGAATTTTGCAATATATTACAATACATATTGGGATACAGAGTTGACTATAATATTGGGATACTATGTATTGCGATTTTCTTATAGTCTTTTTTTTAGAAAAACTGTTTTACTTATAAACAAATAGTTATTTATATGCATTTGCTTTGATTGATTTACTTGTTTTTATTGACTTTTGAACACTTTTTATTTATTGACTTTTAACAATCTGTCTGCCTGTTTTCACTCTTTGTTTATATCACCTCTTAAATGCTATATCAATATTTTCTTATGTCTTGTCTTTTGTATGTACTTTTATGCCCCTGTAAAGCACTTTGAATTGCCTTGTGTCTGAACTGTTCCACATAAATAAACTAGCCTTGCCGTAATATTGCTTCAGCCCTTCTAAGAATCGATACAGTATCACTTCTATGACATCATTAAATGTCGCAATATTTAAAGAGTAGCGATATTTTCTTACACACCTATAGTCAAGTCCCTGTTTCAACAAGTAGACAAGCGTTCCCACCCTCTCTCTCCCTCTCTCTCTCTCTCTCTCTCTCTCTCTCTCTCTCTCTCTCTCTCTCTGCGTAGTGGGGGAGACCTGAATGGCATTAATTGCCCCCTAAGATGACGGGCGGATGAAAGTGAGGTGGTGCTTTTGCTTTGGGACATTGGGGGCCGGTTACAAAGAGAGAGAGAGAGAGAGTGCTGGCAGGTCTCACAGGCTTCAAAAGCACAGAATGGACCTTTTTAGACACAAAGGATCCTCATTTTTTCCCTCTTTTTTGTGCTTAATCTTCAGATAGTGTGGGGTTTATTCGTGCCAGCATCCTCTCTCCTTTGTCTACTTTGTGTCGAGGGTTTTTTTTTTTTTTTAACGCCAGAGGATTAAATTGCTGTTGCGGAAATCATTGTTTGTGTTTTTCTTCCTATCGGCTGACTTCCCCCATTGTGCCGTGACATAATCGACCGCTCTCGAACAATATGAGAGGTTCATCTCTTTTCCTTTTTGTGAGAAAAATGAACAGCGGATTGATCTGGTCACCCCTTGTTTGTCCCGGGCACAATATGTTGTTTTGTTTAGGAATAGAGTAGAGTGCTCTTAACACTTAACTCCTTAAGTAGTTTTTTTTTTTTTTAATGAGGTATTACTTGGAGGAGCCTTTAGTGCAGGGAGGGGATACAATGAGCTGACAATGGATATAACAAATGTGAGGTCTGTTCACTGCAAACAAAGAGGTCTAAAAAACACAGCAATAACACATTGGTCCAGAGGTTCCATATATTGAGTATATTTAGTTGCTTTATTTGGTCAATTAACACAAGGCTACATTGAAATGTGTCTTTTTTTCGTATATCCCCTCTCAAAACACTACACTCAAGAGGGGGTCCTCGCACAGGGTCAGCCATAGTACAGCCAGCGCCCCTGTATATGTACAAAACATATTCAGAATTGGGGGGGAAATTGGGGCTCTTACACACAAAGAAAACATGGCAAAAAAAATATTTTTTTTTCCTGCTCTGTCAAGTCTGTTCTGTGTATCCACCCGGACCTTCACCTACAGCCCAGATTCCTGTCATTCTCCAGTGAAGGTATTGGACTCCAGTCGTGCGCGCACACACACACACACACACACACACACACACACACACACACACACACACACACACACACACACACACACACACACACACACACACACACACACACACACACACACACACACACACACACACACACACACATTCACACAGCCAGCCCCCTCCATCTGCCCATGAATAGGTCCAGTCACATTTCTGATAGCATTTAATGAAAAATCCACCCGGGCTTTGGAGAGACGGATGGGGGTAGGGGTAGGGGAAGGGGAAGGGAAGGGGGGGATGTGAAGGGAGGGTTTGGGTTGAGGTGGGAGAGGCGGAGGTAGCGCTCAACAAAGAGTGTCTTTCACTGGAGTGGAAAGCCTAGATTACTGCCTCTCCCTGCTCGCTCGCTCATTTTGTCTTTTTGGATTCAACATCAAAAATGTGCCAAATGACTGGGCTGGGCAGAGACCCCCAGAGGTTGTGCAGTAGCTCTGTGTGTGTGTGTGTGTGTGTGTGTGTGTGTGTGTGTGTGTGTGTGTGTGTGTGTGTGTGTGTGTGTGTGTGTGTGTGTGTGTGTGTGTGTGTGTGTGTGTGTGTGTGTGTGTGTGTGTGTGTGTGTGTGTGTGTGTGTGTGTGTGTGTAAAAGCGTCACACAAAGGGAGAGGTGTTTAAGGTGGCAGCGGTGAGGAGGACACAAAGGTTAAAAGCAAACTGGTTAAAGATGTGACTATAAGCTGGAGTCAGCGATTCTGGAGAACGCTTGTTGTCAAAATCACTTTTTGTCAAAATCAGTGAATATCTCCTCACGATCCGCTACCTGCCCGCACTATGTGTGTGCTGAAAATACACAGCCTAGACTTTGTAAACTGGTATGTTGCTAGCTGTGGTGGGCCCCCTTTGTTTACATACTCTTTGTTTACATGCCAAGGATGACACATTTTTCCTCCCCAATGATTTTGGAACAGGCATTCACAACTCTACAGACAACATTTACAGTATGGTGATGTAGTTTATAATTAAAAAAAACAGCTGTTTTTCTTATAACAGCCCAATGTGCAGGTGTATCTGTGTATATGCTTATGTCCACACACAGACACTGTATAGGCTCTGACAGGGAGGATAATGGTGTTGACTCCCTTTGTTGTCTTTCTTGATAAATGACAGTTTAAAGGTTAAATCTCAGGATCAGTTTGTGGCTGGTGTGTGTGTGTGTGTGTGTGTGTGTGTGTGTGTGTGTGTGTGTGTGTGTGTGTGTGTGTGTGTGTGTGTGTGTGTGTGTGTGTGTGTGTGAGTGTGTGTGTGTGTGTGTGTGTGTGTGTGTGTGTGTGTGTGTGTGTGTGTGTGTGTGTGTGTGTGTGTGTGTGTGTGTGTGTGTGTGTGTGTGTGTGTGTGTGTGTGTGTGGACAATAAGACTGAGAATACTGTTGAGAGTCATTTACATCAATATTTCTGCACCCAATTTGGACACCACACCACTTTTTGCCACTCTCAGTAAATAGACATTTCAAAGGGAGCATTGGACTGTGTTGGGAGTCTACCATGCAGCACACACAGTAACGCTCTGTGAGCATCGGGCTGTGAGACGAGAGCACAGGGACCATCTGCAAAGGGCAACATTGAAAAAATATTCAATAACTTCACTCTGATACAGTGCAGTGCAGTTACTAGTGTGAGGAAACGGAGTGTTTCGCCTCCGTGAGAATGGTGACTGATTCACTCACTGCAATCAGGTGTGTGCACTGATTGGCTGATTGAGCCCAGGTGTGAAGAGGCTATATCTGCCCTGAGACCCCACTGCTCTGTGCTGCTCATTGTTTGCTCTATGCGATGGTGAGAGGTTCACTCAGAGTGCCCTCTGAGTTAGTAAAAATAATTGTTCAAGTTTTGGTCTTTCGTTCAGCTGCTTGGCAGCAGTGGTTTGGTTCTCACTTTAGTTTTGTTATTAAAAGGTAGCCTGTGTGGCCCTGCACAACTTTGTGCTTTTTGTTTTCTGCCCCCTCCCAGTGTCGCGTTGCGATTTAGTGGTTATCCCTCCGGGGATAACTTTTAGAAACCCCTTGGTCCGCACCTGTGTCCCTAACTCCCCCCCAAAGCCTTACAGAATGAGCAGCCCAATGCAGGGCACAGCGGACCCCACTAGTGCTGCTGGGGACAGTTTAGAGGTCCATAGACAGGCAATTTCGGCTCAAGGAGCCCTATTGGGCTCACACGATCAAACGCTACGTGCCATTGTGGAGCAACAGGCCTCGCAGGACTGCATGCTGCGGGAGATACTGGCCCGTTTACAGCCACCTGGGCCAGCCCCTACCCAAGCACAAGCACCTCCAGTTCCACCCCATGACCCTTTTGTAGGCCAGGAGACCAAGTTGGCAACCCCAGCCCGCTATGACGGGCATCCAGGGAGGTGTAAGGGATTTATAACCCAATGCAGTTTAGTGTTTGAGTTACGACCCTCTATGTTTAGCACAGACCGAGCCCGGGTCGCATATATAATATCCCTTCTTTCAGACAAGGCCCTTGCATGGGCTACAGCCTTGTGGGATAAACAGACACCGGGCTGCGCTGACTCTGCTCTCTTCATGGCAGAGATGAGGCACGTGTTCGACCATGATGTAAGCGGCCACGAAGCTGCCAAACGCCTTCTTAGGTTACGTCAGGGCTCTTCAAGCGTTGCAGAATTTTCAATTCCATTCCGAACTTTAGCTACAGAGTCAGGTTGGAACAGGGAGGCTCTAGTGACCACTTTCGGTAATGCCTTATCTGAGAGGGTTAAGGATGAGCTAGCTTCCCGTGAGGTTCCGGATTCTCTTGAGGATTTAATATCATTGGCCATTCGAATTGACAACAGAATTCGTGAGCGCAACAGGGAGAGAAAACCGGGGTACCCCCGCCCTATGTCGGAGGAGTCCAGCATCTCTTGTGAAACAACTAACTTGCCTAAGGGGCCCCTTAGCAATGATGACCATGAACCCATGCAGATAGGACGCACACGGCTTACCTCTGCGGAGAAACAGAAACGTATGAGCAGTGGAGCTTGTCTATACTGTGGCAGGGGAGGTCACTTCATTCGCCAGTGCCCCTCAATGCAAAAACCCGGTATGCAGGGAAACGAGTAGACTCTGCAGACCGTGGGGAGGCCTCGCCGAGTCTTAATATTTCCCCTTGTGTGGATAATCACACTTACTTGCCCTTTGAGTTATTTTGGGATGGAGACTGGCGCACTTTTTCGGCATTTGTCGACTCAGGAGCAGCAGGTAGTTTTATGGACTCAACCCTGGCCCGTAATCTCAAACTACCAATTTTTGATCTTCCTTGTCCACTTGCAATCACCGCAGTGGATGGGCGACCGTTGGGTAGGGGTAGGGTTGAGAAGGTCACCTGCCCGATTTGCATTCGCATTGGCAATCACACGGAAGCGATTAAGTTTTTTCTTATTGATACACCTCAGTTACCCCTCATTCTGGGACACCCATGGCTCAAGGAACACAACCCCCACATCAATTGGAGGGCGGGGCAGGTGCTGAGCTGGGGCCCAGACTGTGCTTCTCACATGAGGGACTCAGACTCGGTGCGACTCCAACCTTTGGGCCTGGGGCCTCCTGCTGCTACCACCTCCTCTGCCTCAAAAACTCCCAGTTCATTAGGCCTCACCTGTGCTACCCCCAGTGTTCCCCTGACTCTTGGGGCTCTCGAGCCCGTGACTCCTTCCAACTCTTCGTCTTCTGTGTCTAATCTTCCCAGTGGGGTTCCGGTAGAGTATGTTGAACTTAGTGAGGTCTTCAGTAAACAGAAGGCTTCCACCCTTCCTCCGCATAGGCCGTATGATTGTTCCATCGATCTCCTCCCAGGCACTACGCCCCCCAGGGGCCGCCTGTATTCGTTATCACAACCTGAAACATCAGCTATGGCGGGCTATATTGATGAGGCTTTAGCGGCAGGTTTCATTCGCCCCTCTACATCTCCAGCTGGAGCCGGGTTTTTCTTTGTGGGGAAGAAAGATGGGGGGCTTAGACCCTGCATTGATTACAGGGGCCTAAATAGCATCACCGTTAAAAATCGCTACCCACTCCCTCTCATGTCCACGGCATTTGAACAACTTCAGGGTGCATCGTTTTTTACCAAGTTGGACCTTAGGAATGCCTATAATCTGGTGCGCATACGAGAGGGAGATGAGTGGAAAACGGCGTTCAACACTTCACGGGGGCACTATGAATATCTGGTCATGCCCTTTGGACTTTCGAATGCTCCTGCAGTTTTCCAGGCGTTGGTCAATGATGTCCTCAGGGAGATGCTTGAACATTTTGTCTATGTGTATTTGGATGACATTTTGATTTTTTCAAAGTCCTATCTGGAGCATGTGTCTCATGTTAAGAGGGTTCTCCAGAGGTTGTTGGCGCACCAACTCTTTGTCAAGGCGGAGAAATGTGTCTTCCATGCCCCCACAGTCAAGTTTCTGGGGTATATTGTGGAGCAGGGCAGTGTCAGAATGGACCCAAGCAAGGTCAAAGCGGTGCAAGATTGGCCTCGACCTGACTCTGTCAGACACGTTCAGCGCTTTTTGGGGTTCGCTAATTTTTATCGACGCTTCATTAGGGGCTTTAGCTCGATTGCTGCCCCTATTTCAGCACTGGTAAAGGGGCCGCCTTCACGATTTCATTGGTCCCCAGGGGCTGAGAAGGCATTTACGGAACTTAAGAGAAAGTTTACCACCGCACCGGTCCTGATTCACCCAGACCCCTCCATACCATTTGTTGTCGAGGTGGATGCCTCAGATGTGGGAGTGGGGGCGGTTTTGTCCCAAAGTTCTCCAAAGGACAAAAAGCTCCACCCTTGCGCATTCTTCTCTCGGCGTCTTCTACCAGCCGAGAGAAATTACGATGTGGGTAACAAGGAGCTGCTGGCCGTGAAGTTGGCCCTGGAGGAGTGGCGCCATTGGCTTGAAGGTTCCGAGCATCCGTTTCAGGTCTGGACAGACCATAAGAATCTGGCATATATCCAGCAGGCCAAACGCTTAAATCCTCGCCAAGCTCGCTGGGCCCTGTTTTTCAACAGGTTTGATTTCAATCTTTCATACCGTCCAGGTTCGAAGAATCTGAAGCCGGATGCCCTATCTCGACGATATGAGTGTTCAGGTCGTGACAGTTCCCCAGAGACCATTGTGCCCCTCACTCGCATCCTTGCCCCAATCACCTGGGAGATTGACACAGTGGTTCAGGGGGCTCAACAGCAGGAGCCCGACCCAGGAGGGGGGCCCCCAGGCTGTCGGTATGTTCCAGCAGGAGTGCGACCACAAGTTCTTCAGTGGGGTCACTCTTCACGCCTCACCAATCACCCTGGTGTTCGTCGCACTATGGGTTTTCTCAAACAGAGATTCTGGTGGCCCCGGATGGCGAGAGATGTGAGCGAGTTTGTGGCGGCTTGCACCATTTGCGCCCAAAACAAGACGTCACAACAGCCGCCTGCCGGTCTGCTCCAGTCCTTACCTATCCCGAAACGCCCTTGGTCTCATGTGGCCCTGGATTTTATTACAGGACTACCCTCATCGAAAGGGTTCACTGTCATTATGGTCGTAGTAGATCGGTTCTCAAAGGCAGCCCATTTCATCCCGCTTCCTAAGCTTCCTTCTGCCCTAGAGACCGCCCGACTTGTAGTCAAGCATGTCTTTTGCTACCACGGCCTCCCCCAAGACATTGTGTCTGACCGAGGTCCCCAGTTTGCTTCCCGTTTCTGGAAGGCATTTTGTTCCCTTGTGGGTGCTTCGGCTAGTCTCTCGTCAGGGTTTCACCCCGAGACCAACGGTCAGACTGAGCGCACCAATCAGACACTCGAGAGAACACTTCGTTGCCTGGTGTCCTCCAATCCTACCACGTGGAGCGAACAACTGGTGTGGGCTGAGTATTCTTATAACACTTTAAAGAATGCATCCACTGGTCTCTCTCCTTTTGAGTGTCAGTATGGATATCAGCCACCGTTGTTCCCAGAACAGGAGAGGGAGGTAGGGGTGCCTTCGGCGGCTCAGTTTGTCCAGCGGTGTCGTGCTACCTGGAGGCGTGTTCGTGCTTCTCTTCAACAGGCTGTGGCACGGCAGAAGCACTATGCTGACCAGCATCGCCGCCCAGCCCCAAACTATCGGGTTGGTCAAAGGGTGTGGCTCTCCACTAGGGATCTCCCATTGCGGGTTGAGTCTCGCAAATTGGCGCCACGTTTCGTTGGTCCCTTCAAGATCATTCGAAGGATTAACCCTGTCACTTTTCGCCTTCTGCTTCCCCGGTCAATGAGAATCCACCCCTCGTTTCATGTTTCCCGCCTTAAGCCGGTCCGCTCCAGTCCACTGGCACCTCCAGAGAGGCCTCCGCCTCCACCCAGGCTGGTTGGGGGTCAACCAGCGTACACGGTTCGGCGGATATTGAACAGTCGACGTGTGGGACGTGGGATTCAGTACCTGGTGGACTGGGAGGGATATGGGCCTGAGGAGCGTGCCTGGGTCCCAGCTAGGGACATTTTGGACCCAACTCTGGTCCGGGACTTTCGCCGCCTCCAGCCTGGGGGTCCTGTGGGAACGTCAGGTGCCGTTCCTTAGAGGGGGGATCCTGTGAGGAAACGGAGTGTTTCGCCTCCGTGAGAATGGTGACTGATTCACTCACTGCAATCAGGTGTGTGCACTGATTGGCTGATTGAGCCCAGGTGTGAAGAGGCTATATCTGCCCTGAGACCCCACTGCTCTGTGCTGCTCATTGTTTGCTCTATGCGATGGTGAGAGGTTCACTCTGAGTGCCCTCTGAGTTAGTAAAAATAATTGTTCAAGTTTTGGTCTTTCGTTCAGCTGCTTGGCAGCAGTGGTTTGGTTCTCACTTTAGTTTTGTTATTAAAAGGTAGCCTGTGTGGCCCTGCACAACTTTGTGCTTTTTGTTTTCTGCCCCCTCCCAGTGTCGCGTTGCGATTTAGTGGTTATCCCTCCGGGGATAACTTTTAGAAACCCCTTGGTCCGCACCTGTGTCCCTAACTCCCCCCCAAAGCCTTACAACTAGTCGAGCTAAGAGGACGTCATTTAAGTTTTAATAACATTTTGCTTATGAATTATTGATACCGGAAGTTCAAATCTGTCATATTTTTTCACTGCAGTCTTGAACTGTCAACTTTATTCTCAACATTTAGTTTTTTCCCTCAAAGTACATAATGAAAAAAATACTTCCTCATCTAATTTTTATTTCTCTCTCGTGGCCCTAATTATGTGAAAAGGAGACTGTACCATTTCGATATTTTCCTTTTTCTCTGTGCATGCATGACTGAGTGTGCAACCCTGGATGACGACACTGTCAAGACATCTTCCTCCTTTGTAAACAACACACGAGCCAACAGGTGCTAAATTGAACCTGAGAAAAGCCTTTCTTCCTTGTCTGACATCAGAAAACAATCCTTGTGCCCTCACTCATTTCTCAAGCCTGACAGATAGGGCGAGTCAAATGTCTCCAGCATGCTTTGCCATCATTACCATCTCTGGCTTTTTCTCCTTCTCTTTTCTTTCTTTCTTTTTGATCAAGCAGAGCAAACAACATGCAGCGCGGCCTTGTTTGAGTTTGCTTTTGTTCTCCTTGAAGGAAGAGGTCAACCAAACTGAAACAACTCTCATCTTGTTTGCCACCACTAACCCTCTAAGCCTTCTGAGTTTATCTTCATTCAAATTACACAAACAAACAAACCGCTTAGGGGCACGTTTTTTTGCTAATAGCACAGCACGCATTGATCCTCTTATTAGCTCATTGTCTAAAATGTTAATCAATATCCCTGAGAGCTTGGGGGGCTGGTCTTTAGAGGAATGTGCACTTGTGAACTGATGAAGAGTCTTCTCCATTTTTCTAGATGCGTTTTTTTTTTTTTTTTTTTTTTTTTTATGATGACGAACTGCATTTTCTATTGGGAACAACAGAGCAGAAGAGTTGCTTTTGTAAACATTTCTAAAAACTGACACCTACTTATTACAAGGTGACTCATAGCAACAACAACACTGTGCAATGCTGGATGTAGTTTCAAGATAAGGTTTGCTTCAAAGGAAAAGAATCCTGCCTGAAGAAATAAACAGTAATAGTAAGAATCTGAAAGTTTTTAACCATTGTGCTTCAACATTCAACTGTCAGAATTTGTTGTGACCCTTTCACACATTCTGGTTCATTTAATCTCTGACAGACATCAGGTACATTCTCAGGGTGAAATGCATTCTGGGAAACACAGGTGATCAGCTCTTTTACATACAGTCTATTATCACCAGACGATGCGGATAAAGTCTCAGCTCAAATGTAACACCAAAAAGTAAAAATGACAACATTTACATCAGTGACTCTAACGTAAGTTTCATTGATGCTATCTATCTATCTATCTATCTATCTATCTATCTATCTATCTGTCTGTCTGTCTGTCTGTCTGTCTGTCTGTCTGTCTGTCTGTCTGTCTGTCTGTCTGTCTGTCTGTCTGTCTGTCTGTCTGTCTGTCTGTCTATCTATCTGTCTGTCTATCCATCCATCCATCCATCTATCCACAGCAGTGTTGCCTTGTCAGATAAAGGAGTAATATATTAATTGTTTTAGCCCTTTAAATATAAACACAAGTTCTCCATGTCTTCAGTGATAGGAGGAAACCCTGGGTGATGAAGTCATCCGTCTGCCTGGTCCCTGCGCTCCACACAGATGGTCTGTTTCTGCTTGTTGCTCCTGAAAATCATCCATCTTGTAATCTGTCCATTAATCACCATCATAAACGGCAGGTGAACAGTAGGCTCCAGTAACCGTGGTGCACCCGCTGACAGCTGGGTAGTGTAAATGTTTTGGAGGAGGGTTGGGGTAAGGTGTGTGTGTGTGTGTGTGTGTGTGTGTGTGTGTGTGTGTGTGTGTGGAGCTGGGTTGTTTTGCTTGTTGTTTGAGGCTTCTGCACTAACTGGAGCCAAATCTTAATGGCCACAATTACCAAAGCTCTTTGCGGTTTTTGGTTTCCAGGACAAAAACAAGAAAAGGAATGAGGCTACTTTATGGTGCAACTGACACAGAGTTACAGTTGGAGGGTGTGTGTGTGTGTGTGTGTGTGTGTGTGTGTGTGTGTGTGTGTGTGTGTGTGTGTGTGTGTGTGTGTTTGTGGCGCGCAAGTACACAAATATTTGTGTGAGAACCAATTAGACCTTAAGAGTGAGGACATTTTTGGAAACTGAGGACATATTGGCTAGTTCTCACTTCGGAACAGGCCTTTAAAAGGGATGTTTTAATACTAGGTTTTAAGGTTTAGTATAGCTGTACAAATGTGTGCGTGTGACGCGTGCATGTGTTTGTGTGCCTGTGTGCATATGTGTGTCAACAACAGTGTAACAGGGTACTGCTTTATACCCTCACATGGAAGCCACTGAGGAGCCCGGGGTCTCCATGTGCTAGCCTACGTCCGAATGATGATTAACTGTAATTACCAAAGCAGTACCTGGCCCGACATGCCAGGAGGCAGCCCCAATATTAATGGATCTCTGGCTGCAAAACGGAACAAAAGCTCACATTTCCGAGGTAATGAATCGCTCCGGTACTAAGGCGGCGTCTTCACGTGGTGCACCGACCCATGGGCCCCCGGGGAGGTGCACTACAACGGGCGAGAATAGATGGATCTCTCTCTGCAGTATTTTCAAACAGGCAGGCAGGGCAAGAGGAAGTCTTAAATCGTCCCAGACATCCTGGTTGGATGGTTGCTACATACATAACCATGGCGAAGAGACAAACAGCCCTCTTTGGAGCTTTCTTAAATGGGTGGTAAACATTATAGCCTACACAGCAGCTTAAACCACCGTGTTTGCCTTTGTCTCGCCACGTACACAAGGTGTTTAAACAATAAAAGCTTTGGCGTGGTGGTGCACACTGGTTACGTAATGAGGGTAAATTGATGCCTCTGAGCTTTTAAGTGACAACAAAACGACTGTGGGTTATATTGCCTTAACCAAGTAAAGAAATAAACATAACAGTAAACAACTTCTAGTTAGAATGTTAATGTTTTTTTAACCCTTTTGCTTCAACATTTAAATGTCAAAATGTGAGTTGTGACCCTTTAAACACATTCTGGTACATTGCTGTGCTTACTACATTATCAGAACCTTTTAGCAAACAAGTTATATTCACAGGGTGAAGGGCATTCTGGGAAACACGGTTTATCACTAGTCTAATTGACGCAGAGGTTGATGTAGTTTCAGGTAAAATTTTACACCAGCAGTAGAAAACTCAAAGGTATTTGGGTAAACACCATAGGTTAACACATGCAAATGTTACATTTTTAATGATTTTTTTACTTTAAGTTGAATTCCCTAACCCAGTCACGATCACCAAAATCCTTTTTACTGGAAGTGTTTGACTGAGCTGACATGCCACTTAACATTATCTACATTAAAGGAAGCAGGTTTTTTATTTGTACAGGAAGTGTGCAGTTTGGTAAAAAGCCTGGAGGGCCACAACATTTTATTACAAGTGTCTCCTGTTATAAATCACTGTCCACAGGAGTAAAGCCGCAGATTAATGGTGACATTATGTTGTTTCGGTGTCGTGGAGGTTAATCTAAGAGGGTTTGTGTTGAGAAATGAATGAATGACACCAAACGGAACACAAGCCACTGGACAATGTGTGAAACAAAATGGTGGACCCTGGTGATGTATAGAAAACGGGCCCATCAATTATTGGAAGTCAAAAGACTCCTTGAGGCAACAATGAGAGAAGATTTACAAGCCACGACATCTCTCACGTCCTTGAACATGTTGCCTCCAGATAATGTGGGTCGGTCGATGGCTAAGTTGAAATACGAACCCTGACGCAAGGTTTTTAATGATTTCAACGCATACACACACACACACACACACACACACACACAAAGGCCAGGGCCACATATTTCTTTCCCCCATTAACTCACATAAACACTTGAAAGGAGGAAGCACAAGTCGAGGCATGTCCATCTTTACATAACGGTGTGTGCACTGATGCCATAAAAAACTCAATAACCTTAGATTAGTTTTTTCTCTCTGCAAACTTCTAATCATTTGACATGGGACACTTTGCTCCCCATTTCGAACGATTTCTCAATTGATTACAGAGACAAAGACCAAAATAATTAGACAACAACAAGATTTGTGCCCATGCAAACTGATGGGAAAGAGATGTGAGAGTCAATCTTTAAATGGTCATTTATCAGGGAAGACGACAAAGGGAGTCAATGCCATTCTCATCCTATACAGTGCCTGTGTGTTTGTATGGACATAAACGTGCACATGTACACATACACATACAAACAGGCATACCTGAATAATTTATTCAAATGTAGAGAAACACTATACATTATGGATGCAGTTACAGCTTTACTGAACCTTATGTACATGCAGAAACATAAAGAATGAGTGTAACATGCACTATACACCAGTGTTTTAATGTTAACCCTTCTGTGAGCATACCACTCTTTAAACAGGGTTTCCGCAGGTTTCAACACGTTAATTGTTTGTAATTGTTACATTGTGGACGTTTAAGATTATTTTGACTCAGTCACATACTGTACAATATAATCCTGATGTACAAATTTACAGTACATCGATTGTGTATTAATCCGCAGCTGAAAGTAGTCCCCAACTTATCTGAGACTTACTTTCATTTGTTATGCACTCGCTGAAACTACAGTTCTTGGCTTTTGAAAAAATAATACTTGTCTTTTATTAGAATGAAAGTAATATAAAGATTAACATTATGTAGGAATTTGCCTGGGGGCTTATGGAGACGAGAAGAAAAAAAGGTTGAGAGACAAGCCTAATCCATTGTTGGCAATAACGTACACCTCTGCTGTAGGGTTGTGTGAACGAGCTAAAACATGCATGAGCGCTGATATTACCCTTTGAATGATGCAATGAATTACCTCATTTACATAAAACTGTTTTTGTGCGACAGTGTCAAAGAGTGAGAACTGGATTTCTGAAGGCGGTTAACAGCAGTTGATGATCACAGATGAGTTTGTCAAGGATGGACAAAGACTTTTTCTTCATTTCTAAGCTGTATAGATAGTCCATAAGCAAGAAAGACAGTGGGCACAATAGACTCGACATCCATTTATCTTCCCTATATGACCCTGATGCAAATGAGGCAAAATGAAAGCAAGCAATCAATTCCCTAATTGGGTTTGCGCTATTTTAACTTGTTAAGGGGGCCTCCGTCTAGATTAAAGGGAAGGTCAATTTCTCATTGTGACAATTACTGTATTCATTTCCACACAGTGCTAACAAAGGAATACTGCAAAAGGTTCTGGAAGAGACTGCAGTTAACCAGATGACTCCCCCCATTGTGTGTGTGTGTGTGTGTGTGTGTGTGTGTGTGTGTGTGTGTGTGTGTGTGTGTGTGTGTGTGTGTGCGTGTGTGTCTGCTAGCACAACATCTTGTTGATCTCAGCTGTCATGCTCATTGGCCAAACTGATGTCATATTCATTTTATAAGTTATATAGCCTTCATTTGATAGCCTTCATTTGTATTTAACAATTAGGAATACTGCGGGTCAGTTTTTAAACAATTGGCCGTCTTGGAATTTCAGAAGACACACATAAATTTTTCAAAATGTTCAGTATATCAAGAAAATGTAGGATAGCCCTGCTAAAGAAAGGGCACAAGTGTATTTTTTTAATATATGTTAAAAACCTTATAATGCTAAATAAGTAGTGATGTGACTCCAAAAATAACCCCTGGTAATATAAACAATGCTCAATGCTTGGTCTTCACTCTTGATTATTATCGCTATAACTGTAAATATTTATTATCAAATGAACTTAAAAGTGGATACAAGGAACTTTCATTCTTGTTGATTCTAGCGACACCTCTGACTATAAAAATAACATTGTTTTCACTGATGGTCCCTTTTGCTGTTACAGGACTTATGATTGTCAGAGGACAAATGAGAGACCGTTTCATGAACATTTAAAACTTCTTGGTAGGAGGTTTGAATACCTCAAATAATATCTGAACACAGCTGATCCGCTTGTTCAGGACTGCGTGGGTGTGTTGTCATCACATTTGATTAACAGCATGAGATAACAACTCTACAACTGTCATCATATTTTCATTTTTAATATTGCCATATCTTGACTGTCTGTTGCACAGAAATAACAGACTGACTTTGAAACCAGTGAGAAGAGCACAGACTAAACAGCACAGGCAGAGATTTCCCCTGTGAAATAACCTAAATGCTCGTAACTCTGGCAGAAAATTGCGAGCTCACATAGGACCATATCACTCATAGTAAGAAGCTGATAGAAAAACTTAAAGGTGCACTTTGTACCTTTGGGTGTGTCAGAGAAGTGAATGTATATTCTCAAAACTGAATAAACTTTCTTAACATCAAAATTGGATCTGTGGAACACTGTTTGAAGTTAGAAAACTACCTGTAAAGTTGCTGTTTCACGGTTGTTGTTTACAGCAGCAGCTAGGGCCCTCAGTTTTGTTTTACGAACATTTTCCTGTCTTACCTTTGGTTCCAGCCAGGTGCCCCCAAAATAATTTAGTTTTGATTTATGATGATTGAATTATTCAAAACTAAGAATTACATGTAGAGTAAATATATTTTGTAAACTATAGCTGCAGGCTCTTAAAATGTAAACAAATAGAAATCCCCCTTCCCCCGAAAACTACATAGTGCGCCTTTAAACTGCCAAAACAGAATTCCTGCGAGAGTTTTGTGTGGAACTGAATATACAGCAAGAAAAACATTTGTGTGTTGGTTTAAATAACCCACGGACATGTTTGCTTGTCTACTTTAAAAGGAGCAACACTTCAAACGGCAGAAGCCCTGCTGGGAAAGGTTATGAAGTTGGAGCAGAGCTGTGAGAGTGTGAGTGTGTGAGTGTGAGTGTGAGTGTGAGTGTGAGTGTGAGTGTGAGTGTGAGTGTGTGTGTGTGAGTGTAAGTGTAAGCTGAGAGGCTACAACCCTGCAGTGGAGCATTCATTTTTGCTTCCTTAAATGTTTTGCCTTTACCAGCGTTCATTAGGTTTTTTATAGATTTTTTTTTTTTAAACTGTAGCCTATACTTTGTTGTTTGATTTTTTTTGACCGTAAATCTATGAAGTACTTTGATTTGCCTATGTGTATGAAATGCACCATACAAATAAAGTTGCCTCGACTTATAAGCAAATCAGACGTGTATGTTGATATACAGCTGGAGTCAGCTCCTCGCCCATATCACATCAATAGTTTATTTACCAGCGCAGGGGAAAAACTCACAGAATTAGAATAAATATTAGATTATGTATATGCTATCCTTCCTGCGCTATAAGCAAAGTATTCAATTACTCCAGCTCAACAGTCCTCTTGGAGGGGGGAGTGAGGAAGATTCTTGCTGCATAGCCATATATCAAAAAGCAAAGAGAGGGAGAATAACTAAATTATTCTATAAAATGTTTGTTCTGCTCGAAAAGGTTTTTAAATTGTAAGTTTTTCATAAAATCATGTTTACCGGATGTGACTGTTAGCTTGTAGCCTACTCTTCCTATAGGCAGTGTGTGCATGCATGTGTATGTATACACTTATAAGCGTATATGTGTAGTATATTGATGTGTATTTGCATGAACAAGTGTAGTAAAATGTCTATATAATGTCTATTAATAATGATCCTTTTAATAAACAACATGTCATGTCTTCTGGTTGGTTTGTGTTATTCCCTCCTAGAGAGAGAGAGAGAGAGAGAGAGAGAGAGAGAGAGAGAAAAATCTGTTAAAAGCTCAACAAACCTCAGCCACAGCCTTTTAACAAGATGCACTTAATCTTTTTCCCGGTGTGTTTGCTTTAGTTAAGTCCGGGATCGGCTTTGTGTCCGGGGGCGCGTTGTGTGGCAGAGTGCTTGACTCCAGCCGGTGTGTGTGATCCCTTAACCTCTTATCACTCCTTTATCTGCATTCGAACAGGTTTTTACTTCCAGCAGTGCAAATCCGAGAGAGAGATTATAAACACAGACCCATTTTCTGCAAGTCGGTAATGTATCAACCCGCATGTCATCCCCTAGTGCTTTTGCCTTGCCCGCCTATATGGGTTCAACCAGAGTTCATGTTATTAGTATTACAGGCTTTTTCATGCGCTCAGATCTCACACAGATCAAAAGGGGCTTTGTGAGGAATGCCACCGACAGCCAATTAATGCCCACGACTACAGCTGCTACCTCTCCAGGGTCAAAATGGAACTCTTTTCACAGCTTAATGGCTTCCTTTTACCGGTCCAACCTTGTTTTTTAAGGTAATTATTCAGCTCTTTGGAAAGCCTTTGTAACACACACCCCAAACATTACATAACAGGAGGTTCAGGAGAGTTGACCTTGAGCTGTTAAGAGTCAAATAACAAACTTTCTGGTGCTTCAGCGAAGAGGGATCTGCACAAAGCCCACCCACATTAAAAAGGTGGACTCAGCGATTCTGGAGAATTCTTGTTGCCGAAACCAGTGAATATCTCCTCACAATCCTTTATCTGTCCATACTGTGTATGCGCTGGGAAAAAAAAGTCTGGTGTTAATACACAGCCTAGGCTCTGTAAACAGGTATTTAAACAAAAGGGCCCAACCATAGCTTGTAACATGCCAGTTTACAGAGCTTATGCTGTGTATTAAAACTGCATGGATTTCTTTGCAGCGCACACACAGTACGGACAGATACCGGATTGTAGGGAGATATTCACTGATTTGGACAAAACGTTTTTTTTTTTTTACAACAATCGTTCTCCAGAAATACTGACTGCACCTTTAACAGCGTGGAGAGGGGGCACACAGTGAGGGAGATTGAAAGGGAGGCTTAGAAGAACCTTGCTTCAGATAAAATCTCAGGGACAATAGTTACTATGCAGGCATTTAATTGGCCCGCTGCTCTTAACTCGGGCGGGCCTAAGACCACTGCAGACAGAGCGCTCCTCACTCAAGGACACTGCAACCGGATACACAGCTGCTGCCAGGGTTAATCTGGTGGTGGGGCAGAGAGAGAGAGAGAGAACCACTGGGGCTTCAAGGATTCCTCTGACCTCCCAAAAGCAGGATTAGGGACTATCTAACCAAAATTTAAATATGTTAATAATATGTTACTAAACATTGTATTTGTTTGTGTTGTATTTCATGTTTTAAATGTGAAAGTGTTTTAATGTGAAATGTGTATGTTTTTCTGCAGCTTTCTTGGCCAGGACTCCCTAGGAAAATACATTTTCATATCTCAATGGGAATATTCCTGGTTATATAAAGGTCAATGAAAAAAGAAATGTACACACTTAAATGCTGAGGCTTGAATAATCCTTCTTACAAATCATGGAGCTTTTCATGAGGCTGACTATTATGGGTTTTAGTGAGTAAGTTATATCCATCTATATACTGTTCACTCAAACCAACCCTGTGTTCCAATTTGCGTACTATTTATTTTTTCACTATTCTACATACTACAGCTGATCAACAAGTATTAGCATGCATAAGACACACAACTGGGACATACTTTTACTTATTCAGTTCTGCATCTGACTACATCTATTGGGACATCCTTAATCGTTTCTGTACTAAATAGCAGGGAAGTATGGGAACTGGAACACAGCCCAAGTTCGGTATTGACAACAAAATGTTGGACACAATGTTATCTCTTAAAGTTGAGGCTTTAATTCCAAATTATAAATTGCAGGCACAGTGCAACTGAAAGGCACTTACTCTAGGACAATTTGTGTGCAAACATCACCACACTCAAACGAGATTCCCCAACACACAAAAAGCATTACAGAAATATACACATAATCTTCAAAGCTACTGAATTAGCCACTCCACACTTTAAACAAACCAAAATGTCCCAGAAATAAAACTTAGAGCATAGTTTAACAAATATAAACATGGCGCCTTAAATGTGCAGATAGTATAACTCAACAAGCACAGCCTTTAAAATGAAAAGCAGAACAGTTTGTAGCCCCAAATGTTAAGGGATAAAAAGGTAACAGTGCCATCTACTGGTGACTGAGAAAAACAATTAAAATCTGATTTTTAAAATAATTTCTAAATAAAAAAATCAAGTTGTTTTGCACAATCTTTAAACAGATTAGATAAATCACAAAATATCCCTGATAGATGATTTCAAAAGGAATGCTCTGATTTTGATACAAATTAATTAATACGACAATACAGATAGTCATTTACGGTGGTGTGTTGCATCCTTTGTATTTGTGCATCAATGGTGGGTCCTACATACATAGTGGTGCAAACACTTCCAAATATGCAACACATTGACAAATCCGAACAAAAATTCTTCTTTTTTTGCAGCAAAAATTTCACAATAATCAAAAGTTAAACAGAGGTAACTGAAAGCAGCCTATAGTTTGACACCACCACCGAGTCAAATATATAAAAGGAGACGATGCATGCTTGTCATTTTGCACGAGTTCCTACATTTGAAAGTTTCCCATCCTACTGGTGAACTTCTCCCTGTCAATGTTCTTGTTTTCGGGGACATGTCTGAAGGTGCAGTCCTGTCTTGTGCACCCTGTGGTTCTCCAGAAAAAGCATTCCTTCTTGTACGGGCTACGACAAACAACAACAAAAACCATTATACCTCACTCGACTATTCCTTTATAGTGATATTCTGCAACGCTTAAAGAGGGGGGTTATATACTTCAAAGCATCACCTTTTAGGAAATTGGAAAAAAGAAAAGAAAAATAATTTATATGAACCGAATCAAATGCTATTTGAGTTTTTTCCAGAACATGTTTTGCACTGGCTACTACAAGTCGTCATAATGGGACTCTAACCATTAGTGACTTCTAGTTAGTTCACCATGTTTTAACAATAAGATACAACTGACAATCTTTAACACATTCCTCTCACTTCAACGACTTCAATCACTTTACACTTGCAGATATACAACCAACAACAATATCAACTGCATATCATGCAAGCTTCTTTGAGTATTTTGTTTTCTGTATTTTGTGAGTATTTGTATGTCAAGCATCTTTGAAGGTCTAGAAAAGCCCTATATGATTCCTATCAATTATTAGTAGTAAGTATAAGAAGACGTTCTTACCCGGGGCGTGAAAAGGGGTCAGCGCTGGTGGATTTTGGCAAAAGTCCTGCTTGGATGGCTCTGTTGGGATATCGCACTGAGAGCGGCGCTCCCTCTACCACCATTCCCTAAAGAAAAAGAAAAAACAAAAGCAAACAGCAGGTCAAGTTCAATTAAAAAAAAATCCATTTAACTAGCCGATTCTGAACATCTGGGGCCGTGTCCGGACTGCCATACTAGCGTCCTACATACTCACCATCTATATACTGCATACTCTCTACTCAAAGATCGATTGTGTATGCGAGTTGCGCCGAAACGTTCTAAGCTGAAATATACTCAAGCAATGAAGAATTTCTTCTTCTTCTTATAAGATTCAGGCAGTTAAGACGCTGTTTAGCGTATAACCGCCCTCTACAGGTTAGATATTGAACTAGATTTTTACAGTCCTGTGTTCATCATCTGTGTTTTAGACCTCTTGTTTTATAATTATGTTTTGAGGCGGAGGATCCCTCCGACGCTCTCTGTCCGGCTCATCAGCACTCAGCTGTCTGTGAGTTGAGCTGGACGAGCCGCGGTGTGTGGAACAGCGATCTGTTCTAATCTCTCTCCACTATCAGACTCACATCACTCATTTCACTTAGTGACTCTAATGTTGTTAGGTATTTATCTTCATCTCTTATCTATTGTAAGAGTTTTATGAATGACTGCACGTACAGTTGTCAGATCGCGGACCCCAAACAATGTCGTTGCCTAGCAACTTGCTCGAAAATATTTAATTTTCCTGGGCGGGTAGAATTGACCCAGTGCATTGTGGGGCGGTTGAGTAGGAAAAGTATACAATCGATTCATACCCAAAATCTTCCCGGAAGTTAGTACTCATCCGGGAATTTCTCGCATACCCAAACTTGCATACCCAACCGTCACATACTCAAATTGAAGTCAAAATGAGTATGAGTAGGACGTTAGTATGGCAGTCCAGACACGGCCTGTATGTATGGATAAGTATTATGTCGTCTTTGTAAGGAAGCTGGATAATCAAGCATGGACACACTTGTCTTTTCCAGCTCTATCTACACCGATGCATTTATTTCTGGTGTTTAATCCATGGCTACAACAAACAATTAGTACATTATCGATTGATGATAATTTATCAATCATTTGGTCTATAAGAAGTCAGAAAATGACAAAAAAAATGTCCATCTCAGAATCTTCAGAAGTCCAAAATATTCCATGTATTATTACAAAAAGAATATTTATAAAAAAATTCAAAAAATAAAAATAAAAAAGCAGTTGCCCATGCTTTGGATTAAAAAAAATACGTTAAAGTTTAAGTCTCATAGTTGCGTCGACACATCAACTAATCGTTTCATGGCTTGGCAAGTACTAATATTACACCCATATGTAAACAAACATGACTGTGTGAAAGCATTGGCTCAAATAAAACGAAGGCTTGAATTCAGTTGCCAGTACTTTTGCCCAAGACGAATTTCCTTTGGGACATCAAAGTTAATCTTATCTTAAATAACTTTGAAATGTTATCATATTTTTCTTGCATACTGTAAATTCCCTGTGTTGAGAAATAAATGCTTTAACTGACAGTAAACACAGTTGAGCTGAAGGCACACAGCTTGGGAAATAAGGAGAAGTTTTCACAGAGAAACAACAGATTAGATTTATGTCAGAGTCGTTTTGTATAATGGGGAAAAATAATGCTACAGTTTTCGAGAAGCGGGCTGACTTTGAAGAATGAATAACAATAATATATTTTTTTATGTCTGAGAACAGTTTTGATTATTTTCTTTTGTTTGTTTTTGCTTTCTTTTTATCTTTACTTCTTCTGAATAAATACTTTTTCAATTCCAACTGCAGGTGATTTAGTAAGACATTCAACTTCTCTGCTTGCTGCTCCACTGAGAATCTGTCAAGTTCTCAAGTACCGGCACTAAAAACCTAAAATATTTTGCAGGAACATTCTACATTCTTTTGTGAACATAAATCCTTTGATATTTGTTATATCAAGTAAATCTTCACTTTTTAAAGTTCAAAATTGAGTCAAGCTAATATAAAACTTGCTGAATAAAAATGTGCTGCGTACAGTGGACAACATGCATTTCTGATTCAAAAACTGTTTACAATGAAATAAATATTAAAATATGTATATGTGCCATGACATAAGCTTATTCTACCATTTGATCCAATGTGAGTGTCTCAAAATTGACAATATGCCAAATAATAATGCAGATGTCATTCAAAGACAAACGTATACAGTACATACATTGATACACTGGATGGCCCGGTCACAGTCCTCCTTTCTGGTGTAGTTGACAAAGGCACACTGTTGCTCCAGCAACATCTTGATCCCATGGACTGTCCCCGCTCTGAGGAGAGGAGAGAGCGTAAACACATGAGCTGAAATCATTAACACTGGGGAGAGATTTGATTTGTTCTTATTGACTATAAGCTGCAAGTCTACACATCAATTCAGCAGAAATAATGCCTAAATAATGCATTTCTGATGACCACATTTTTAGAGCAGAGTGAATTTGAAATATTTCACTGAATTATTAAGTTTTTTTTCCCCCAAAATATTTCACTGAATCTACACGTTACCTGTTTTTTTATTTTATGTTTTATTTTATTTTCAAAAACCTTGTGAATCTAATGCAAAAACTCAGACAGCATCTGATTATGACAAAGTGTTGAATGACTTTTTCAACACAGAAACATGCTTAGGAGGCATGAATGAGATGAGTGTGTTACCTGCTGAAGACCTCATGGAGTGTGGTGTAGGTGACGGTCGGGGACAAAGATCCAACCCAGATGGAGAAATACCCACTTTGTAAATAAGAGAAAAAAAAATATATACTTTACACGCCACTTTAAGACAAGAATTGTTAGAAACCAATCCATCAAATTGTTTTTTTAATTTAATAAATGTCCATGTTTAAAAAAAATAAAAAATAAAAAATGTAAATGCTTCACATTAAACTTACACATTTTTAGCCGGGGGAGTCGGGGACTGTGATTTGGGCATGGCGTGGTCCATATAATCCAGCACTTTGGTCTGCTGTGGTCTGGGGCGGTTTGCTGCCTGGAGGACAGTCCATTCTCCGTCATCCTCCTCTTCCTCCTGCAGCTGCATCATCACCTGCTCTGTGATGTCACTACTGGTGCTGGCTTCTGGAGAGAGAGAATAGACAGAGAGAGAGAAAGAAAGAGAAAGAGAGAGAGATGAAATAGCATGACAGCATTAAATTGACAAACTCAGCTTTCAAATTTTAAAGCTATAGTGCGTAACTTCTGTCGCCCCCATGAGGAATTCTGAGGAATTACAACAACACTGTCTACATGAGGTAAGCCTTTGGTGATCGCTCATGGATTTTATTCATTCTGCTGTACGTCCAGGTTTTTCTCTTAGAAGGTAAAGTCAACAACTGAAACATTTCATTAGCGCTTCTTGAGCTCCTGTGCTATTGACGGGAGGCGACAGGCTAAATTTACTTAGTGTCAACTTATTTGGCAAATGCTTGAATGTAAGGAACGTTCATTTATTGAAAAGAAATGACGCACTATAGCTTCAAGTAACATTTTTGGACATTTACCTCTAGGACCAGGGTTACCACCGAACAGAGCTTCGACAGCTTCCTCTAACGTGGCGTGAGCTTTCAAGGCCTCCGAGCTCTGTGGCCACGTGAATCCCATTTCCTAAAAATGAAAGTACAAAAAAAAAACCTTAGCTGACGTCATACTTAAAAATTAGGGCTGAAACTAACGATTATTTTGATAATCGATCAATCTGTCGATTATTTTCTCGATTAATCGATTAGTGGTTTGGTCCGTAAAATGTCAGAAAATGGTGAAAACTTTTGATACATTTTCCAAAGCCCATGTGGACGTCCTCAAATGTATTGTTATGTCCAAAACACACAGATATTTCAGTTTACTGTCATAATAGGATTAAAGAAACCAGAAAATATTCACATTTGAGAAGCTGAAATCAGAGAATTTGGACATATTTTATTAAAAAATAACTCAAAACGGTTAATCGATTATCAAAATAGTTGGCGATTATTTTAATAATCAATTAATAATCGATTTGTCGATTAATCGTTGCAGCTCTAAGAAACATGCAAAGTACGTTACCATGAAAATGTTCTCATATGAGCTTTGACATATCTTAAGTGATTTTTTTGGCAGTGTAATCAGTTGCACATTAAAGGTACAACGAGTAAGTCGGCACGTTGGCGACACCTTTGAACAAAAGCGGTAGTATTTTTACGACGCCAGCTGTCGTGAAGCTGTTTTCTAGCTCGTGCAGGGCCTCAAGATTCAAATAATCAGGAAGCAATATAGTGCGTGTCCGTGTGTTGAAAGTGTGAGGGCACCGGACTCTTTTCGGCTCGGTGAGAGTGGTTAGTGACACAGCATCAACTACACCTGACCTGATTGCAATGAGTTGATCCATTGTCACCTCTCACGGAGCTGAACGAGTATGTGTCCCCAGTCCCCACACAAAGCGAATGAACGAGAGACGGCAGTTAGTTATGGATCACGATGAGGTAATGTGTTTATGTTGTTGTAAATAATGACTATTTCAGATGAATAATGGTCATCTGATGATGCTGGTGAGGCAAAGTAAACTTTGTTTTAGTAGGCTACCGCTCATTCATTTAGGAGTAAACACTGCAGTCTAGGTTCGCTGCGTGAAATTGTGTATACGTTGCTTGGCAACGCCCTCCCGCCCGCCTATCACTCTCCCTTTGAGTTTTTCTTCATTGCATTTTATTTTTTTTTCTTTGATGGTTCAGCCCCGTTATCAGTCATTATGACGACAAATAACTGTCTCAAACAAGGCTCCCGCTCCCCTTCTAGGATGACCAGATCGCATTTCCATTACTTTTCACACGTCCCGCAAATTGAGACGTTGTCCCGCATTGTTATTGAAAGTGAGCCCCCCTTTTTAAATGCGTGTTTTATAATCTGGCATTAATCCGATAGCTGTCAGGAGACAGCAGTCTCCGTTTGTCTGTGTGTGTGTTTGTCTGTGTGTGTGTATCGGGCTGCTGGGCTCAGTGGCTCTGTGAAGGTGCTGCCTGCAGTGCTTCAACGTTCACTTTCCTGTTACTTCAAAATAAAAGCCAACTCACGTTTGTCAAGTGAAATGCTAATGTGAAGCCAGTGAAATGCTTTTAATGTGAAGCCGCAGCCTTAATGCTCTATTTGTTTAACAGTAGCTAACTTAACTGCTGCACGCTGATCTAAAGATAGTGTTTTTTTAATTTAGAAAGCCGTGTCTCTGGCATTACCGGTGGTGACACGAGTTTATTTTGCTAAAAAAACGGCACTTTGTCCCGCATTGTCCCGCACAAACGTAGTCTTTGTCCCACATCTGGTGAATTGGGATCTGGTCTCCCGCTCCCCTTCCCTCACCTGGAGTGATAGGCTTTTCAATTCACGTTCCTGCGCCACACTGAAATCTGCGACCAATACGGATATGTGACCATAGAGCATGCACGCGTGAACCGAAAATCGGACTGGGTGTACGACCAGATCAAATGCAGTAATAAAAACTATATAAAAACGTCTTTCTTTGCACTGATGGTCTCGTTTGCTGTTAAAGGTAATTTATGATTATCAGAGGAAAAATTAGGCTGTTTAAAAGATATTTAAATGTTACTCGTTGCCGCTTTAACTTCTCCTACCATGAGGTGCAAAGTCTGCGCTCGTTTCAGCTCTGTCGTGGCTTCAGCGCTTGTACTTTCCAACTTCAAAACTTCCTTATAGATCAGCGAGGCCTCGTAGTATTTCTGGAAGGGGGATGAAAAAAACATAAAAAAATCGTTCCAATTTTACAGGTGTGTGTTTACCACAACTATAAAAGAAAAAAAAAACATGGTCCAGAGAATTTGAAGAAAGTTAAAACATGGAGACAATGAATATGAAGAGAAAACACAAACATATATAAAGTTAAAAACACAGTGTTTTTACTGTCTAGACCGTCTGTCTGTGTGGGAGTATCAAACAGTCCACATTGCAACAGTCATTGTTTTTATAGAACGTTTGGATCAAAATACTTATTGTGCAATAAGAACCGCCTCGTTTAACCCGAATTTCTTCAAAGTTCATCAAATTTATATGACAATATATTTCATTTGGATTGAAAAATATGCCTTACTCTCTTTTCAGATGTTTACTATCATGCAACTAACTCAGCAAATCACAGTGTTAGATGGATTTAGTGGATTGAGAGGCTTTAAGTATTAGCTAGATAGAGGAGCAGTTAATTACCTTGAGCCCACACAGCGCTTTCCCTTTTCTAAATAAACCTTTTATCCAGTTTGGCTCCATGCAAAGCGCCAGATCGGCATCCCGCAGAGCATTCTCACATTGATTCATTCTTTCATAACACAGAGACCGATTTCCAAATAACCTGAAAAATAAAAGTAAACAAGTTAAATGCGGTTATTCAAGGGCATTGATGCTACTTAGTGATTCTGGGAGCTTTAATTAAAAGCCTTAACTCCGTTGAAGTCTGTGTACTTACTTATATTCCTTTGGGTTGTATTTAATGGCATCAGTAAAGTATTTTACAGCCATCTCATACTGTCCAGAGGCTGCCAGGCGATTTCCAACACCTACAAGGAAGAGCAAGGACATTACTGCCTGGTATAGTACCTTCACTTTGTTTGTTTGGTCAACTTTTCAATGAAAAGGAAAAAATATATATGTAAATTTGAATTTACCAGCAAGCTCTCTGCTTCTTTTTTCATACTCTTGTACAGCAGGATCTGATATTGTCTGTTGAAATCAGAGGTATTAGGTTAAGACGATATGAAACTAGTCTGTGAATCATGCACACAGCACTACATTTGAATGCTACTTTCTGTCAATCACCAACGGTTGATTTTAAAGTTACTGATACTGATCAGAAAACAGATTTGGTGGAGTGCTAGAATATCTCTATCAAATTAGTAGTGATACCAGGTTAAAATGACGTAAAGAAACATGTATAGTGTGTGTTTAGCGTCCCCACCTGTTCATCGGGTGTAGGTTTCACTTCCGTTTTTGGAACGTCAAGTTTTCGCACTTTTGGCTTTTTCTCACTGGACAGCAGAAATTCCACGCCTTTCATTTTTTCCTTTTTTCTCACTTTCTTAGACTTCTGGATAGCCGTCTCCTCGGGCTCCGATTTAGCCGTAACAGCACATGAATTATTGAATTTCAATTCCTGTTTAGGATACTGAAAAACACAAAGGGTGGCATATTTAAAAGATAATCATCCACATTTTTGTTTTGTCTAGATAAACTGACATAACAGAAAACACGCCGAGACAACCAAAGCTTCAGTTTTTTCATCAGCAGGTTTTAGAAACCGACTTTGTCGATGGCTTTGATCAAAATCAGTCATTTCTGAATTAACCTGTGTAACAATGCAATTTCTTGAACATCTTTACTGGTTACTAATTTGCTGGGAATTCTTGTAAAAACTCAAATTTGCCTTGTGGAAGAACAACTCTTACAAGGACATGTGAATGGAAAACTTGAATAAATAGTAGACCAATGCAAAAAAAAAAATTGCATTTATTTTATGAAAGTAGTATAATACATACATACACCTTCTATTAAGTCACTACCCGTTTAATTACTGGGGATATATTATGTCTGCTCTAGCCTTTTTTTATTTTATTTTTTAGATATTTTTTGGCATTTTTCATGCTTTATTGATAGAGACAGAGGTGAAATGGGGCAGAGAGGGGAGTGACATGCAGAGAACGACCGCGGGCGGGAATCGAACCCGGGTCTGCTGCTGGGCCCGGCCCGGGGTGGGGACGCCCTACCAACTGAGCTAAGGGCGCCCCCAAGCGTCTGCTCTAGCCTTAATATAATTGTAAAGTTTACAGGTAAATTTAAAAGGTTCCAAAACAGTCATTTTGTTCCACAGTGTGACAAACAAAGAAAAACATTCAAACCTTTTGCTCTTCTTCTTCTTCTTTCTTAATCTCAACAGTCACCTCCATTTTTTCTTCTTTAATTTCAGCGCTGCTCTCATCGGAACCAACTGAAGCCGACTCCGGTGCATTTTGTGTTTCAACAGCTGCAGGAGTTTCATTTTCTTCTGCATTGCTTTCAATAATTGGGTTTTCGTCCTGATTTTCTGAGGAGCCAGACTCGTCCAGGTCTTCTTGCTCTTCCTGAAAAGAAAAAAAAAAAAAACATATTACATGAAATCAGCAGCGTTTGTGAGTGGATTTCAAAAATCAAGGTTTGGTTATAACACATAATGGTAACGTGACTTACTTGTAAATTGTCTTCAACTGCAGTCTTCTTTTCCATACGCTTCTTTTCTTTTTTACGCTGTAACAGAAAGAAGAACTGTGTTGTGAGCAACTGTCAAAAAAATAAATAAATGAAAAATCATCATTCAAGGTTTCGTCTAAAGGTGGAGTCAGCAATTCTGGAGAATGCTTGTTGTCATAATAATTTTTTGTCAAAATCAGTGAATGTCTCCCCGTGATCCGCTACCTGTACGTACTGTGTGTACACTGAAAAAAAAATCCAATGTTAATACAAAGCCCAGGCTCTGTAAACGGGCATATTGCTAATAGCTGTGGTGAGTCTTATTTGTTGACATACCAGTTTACAGGGTCTAGACTGTGATTTTGCAAAAAAAGCATTCTCCAGAATCCCTGACTCTACTTTTAAATCCCCATGTTTACACCAACACTGACCAATTTCTTCTTCTTGTTCCTCTCAGTTTTCCCTTTAAGTCGTTCCTCTTCTTCTATCAATTCTCTTGCATGTCTATCAGCTTCCTGGGGGGAAAAACAAGTTGAACCAATGTTAAAAATAAATAAAAACCAATCTTACACTATTAAAAAGGTCTTGCGGTGAAATATAGTATTATTTACAGTTATCCAAAGTGTACTTTAATGTATTTTTTTTTGAGTCAGCCAAAAAGCTACACATAATTAAGAATACCTCTTCAGATAGCTGTCTTATGCTTGGATGTGGATCTAATGGTTTGGTATTAATATGATGTGGACAGTAGCTATCATCATCTTCATCATCAGAATATATGAGATCGTCCTCCAGGTTTCCTTCAAAGCTCCGTAAAAAATCTAATCCTAATAGAGGGAGAGAAAAGCATAGCACTTCAAGTACCTTTAAGTAGTTTAAAAAAAACAATAGTAGGCTACACCATTCTGTTTCCCATCGCAACTTTATTTAAATAAACAGAGACAGCCAGTTGAGAGAATGTTTTACCAAATAATCCAGAGGCAAAGACATCCAAGATAGTGCTGGGATTATGACGTCCATTTATGAGATCTACCATAGATTCCTGAGAAGGACAAGAGAACAGTGACTTAAAATGCCAATATCAATTTGCAACCATCTCATTATTGCTGTGTGTTAAGTTATTGGCTGTTATCTGCAACAGTAAGAGCTGGTATATAATATTTATACAGTAAACAGTAACATCGAGCCAAGATACTTCCATGTAATCTATGTTACTTTGCGCTAATAGAATCACTAGATATATGCATTCATCCAAAAATGTTGGTAGTTTTTCCTTTTACACTTCAGGAAAAAACTCAAAAGAATAACAGCATCTACAGTATCATTTTGAGGAGTTGCCTTACTTAATTTTTACCCCGTTGTAAATTGACTATCTTTGGACTATGGGACAAGGTTTGGCATGATGCATTTTCAATATGTCACCTTTGAGATTAGGGATATGTCATGGACATTAATCAGCATTTCCTGAGATATATTACCAAACAATCCTAGCCTAATCTTAACTGCATGTACGTACTGCTATAATACAATGTGTTCCTTCAGCTATTTTTAAAGGGTGTCACCTGAAGCAATTACCAGAACATCTGTGAGTCAATGTTGTTATAATGTATAATGACTAGATGTTGATGTGTGACTATATATTGTTTTTCTCATAAGGTACAATACACTATACATATATTGTATTGCTTTAACATGACTATTTAACTGTAATCTGACTGTGGTGTAAATTAATTACTAAAACTACCATTTAAATGCACATTTTTACTTTTAAATTACACATTTGTAATATCTTGCCTAAAAGTTTAGTCTATCTATCTATCTATCTATACTGGTGTTCACACTCTCAGTTGTGTTCCCAGGAAGGTGACATACTCACAACACCTTTACTTAAAACTGGATAGACCTGTTGTATCCCAACAATAATAAAACAATAGTTATAGCCAATGCTTGAATCATACTCACGTGAGTTCGCATAAGTCTCGAGCCTTCTTTGATCCTATTTATAGGTGCTGAGAGGTACAACAAAAGGCATTGTTAACTTCAAACACATAAAATACATGTTTCAACTTTTATTAAAAAAAACACTACTTAGCTATGGAAAAATCCACTGACTACGTGCTCATGACGTGTTCACCAAAAACCACAGCGATAGCTAGAAAGCTAAAGTAGCTAAACATTAGACGAAATAGGTCAAGTCCCCAGCGAATCAAAAACCAAGCTTTTAAAAGGAAACCGCTGCATTATCCTTACCTTTAACAATGGCTTTCTTGTTCGACATGATGTTGACGTTATTCCTTTGTACTCCTGTCCCGCGGTAATAGTTTTATTTTGTACCTTTAAAAGTGGCTTATGTTGTTGAAGCAAAAATACCATGTACTGCAGCGAGTGTGTTCCGCGTTTTAACAGTGGAGGCTTTTGGTCCCGCCTCCAAGACGCTCCACCAATCAGCTGCTATATTTTTTTCAGTTTAGGGCTGTGATTGGATATTGGGTCTGCCACTCGTGGTAAAGGCGGGATTTGACTGCAACATGAGGCCTTGATGGCACCGTGGCACCATAACAGTCATGTCCTGTTATTACAGAAATGCGGTCATTAAGATTATGAGTTACGTTTAACATTGATTTAATTGTAAAAATGACACAAGGAATGTAAAGGATTGTGCCTTTATACAATACAATCAAAAACATGAATTTTTGCAATTTGTGTACCTCATACTTATTAGCCTGTGTGTCAGTGAGTTCACTTCTTGACAGTTTTTTTTTTTTAGCTTTAAATAGTTAGGTGTCTGTATGTTTGCGTCTAAGTCTGTCATGTGGCTTGTTGTAAAATAATATGAATGAGTTCTCAGTGGTTCTCATTTAGAATATTATGGGGCTAGTAATAAAGTAGGCTATTCATTAGCCTACAGGAAGACTAGTGTGGAGGACAAAACATCAAGGAGGACGAATAGCATGGGTATTTGGGAGACACCGGACTGCCACTGAATTTGAATTTGAAAGAAGTTACACATTCCTCCTCATTAAAAATGCTAAGAGGAACTTTTATCGAACTGGATGGGATGTAGGCCTAATCTATTTAATTTATTAATCATGAATGCTACATCTACACATTTTAAGGCAGATAAAACATTTCAGTATCAAGATAGGGCTTGAGATCATTTTCTGGCAGGAGGAAAACAACTCCAATGTGTTATATTTGCCCATTTAAAGGTATTTCAGCTGGTAAAACACACTGGATGGGCTGCAATCTATTTAATGTAATACTACTGAAAGTTATCAAGTCATGATGAGCAGAAAAAACTGAGTAAGATAAGACTAGAATTTGACTGGATTCAAAAGAGAAATCGAGGCCTATAAGCTGGTAAAATCTACAGGAAATACATGTTTTATTGTATAAAAAAGCCACACTAATTTTCAATAATTTCAATTGCAGTGGTTTAAAACCATAAAGAAGGATAATTGACTAACGTTGCACATAAACAACCAATAATCAGTATGTCTAGCCTAGGCCAAAATGCTTCAATCACGCAACACAGCCTAACATAATGTACACATATTTCTTATTGTTAATCATTTGGATCAAAATTAAATTATAAAACAATGAAATTACGAGCGAGATCTGGTGCAACTTGGCTTTATGAATGTGAACATTTACTTATAAAGATCAATAAATCAAATGTTCGTTTTCTTGTTTCTTTTTTTTCATACTGTAGTAATACATCCTCAGCTTCCAACTGAGTTTGACGGACCCGTCCGTTTATACTATCTGATCTATGCCCGTCCGTTACACACACGATCTTTGACGTGCAATTCAAATCCCTCTCGCGGGAACTTCCGGGATATTTTTTCTTAGCAACGGTCCTTGGATACGAGCTGCAGGAAGCGCGGTCACCGTGGCGGACTGACAACAACATCAACAATATGGATCCTCCACAGGTGATTTGTTCAACTTTGACTCAATACCTGGTTTGGAAATAATGTTATAGCGCGTTTTTGTGTGTCTTCCTTCGGTACTCGAAAATGTGGCTACAGTTTACCCACCGTTGGCCGTTGTCAAGAGCTAACTAGCTACCTGCTAACCAATAGCCAATTTATAGTTTGACAAACAACGTTTCGTTTCTAAACTTAACTCCCTTTAAAAGTAATATCACTGACAGTTCCCGACCAAATCATGTGTTTCCAGTGCTAAAGATGGTATCCTGCATTACTGGCGGCTAATCGGTTGCTTATAAACGTTAGCATTTTTTATGATAGTGTAATCATGTGTCTCGCCAAGCTAACAAGTAACCTGTTGATCTTTTTCGAGTGTCAACTTATTGATAAATAATATATAATTCAATGTAGTTACACTGCCAATAGAAAAGCCATCTCATTTTCAGAGTGAGTTCTTTTAAATTGACTGTCCTTTTAGTAACATTATTGTTAGTTGACAGCAGCCAAGTACCATTCATCACAAAAACAGATGAAGGTAATAACCTACATTTAGTTTTAAAAGCCAAATAAATACACAATAACAAAAATATAAGGAAATTCTTAAAGTAGGACCATAACCTTAAACTCTTATATTTATTATATTTACACTGTTCAATAGTCATTTTAAGTGGAGACAGTATAGAATTTTTTATTATCATTGTACAGTGTACAACAGATTTAGCAGCATCCAAGTATACACAAATAGTCCTGGGTATTTAAATAGTTAACTATACAATACATTTAAAACATGATAAATATTATTGTCATATGTCATTGTACCAAACATACAACGACATTCAGGTGCACCTTTTTTTACATGTTGAACTGATGAGCGTCACAAGGATTATTCAAATGCTTTGGAGAGTATACTGTAGCAGTGAGTTACTTTGATGATTTGTTTCACAGAGTGTGGTCGTTTCTTCTCAGGTGCCAGCAGATGAAGATGTGACTCAGCACGTTGGACAAACATCCATAAACCAACTGGAAGCTCAAAGTCGTTCCAGTTTGGATCAGACAAAGCCAAAGCTGGATATGTATGACTGGGAGAACCAACGTCCGTGGGGAGACTATTTGCAGCCTGGTATGGGTAGTAAATAAAAACAATGAATTTCACTCTTTCTTCTGCTTTTTGTAATAATATTTAACAGAATGAGGTGATATAGGAACAAAACGTGTTATTGTTTATACTATTTGGTTTTGACTAAAAATATATGGTCTATATAAATATTTTTTGTTTTGTCTCATGATTATAAGTTGTAAACCTCTTTATAACTGTGAATAACTTTCCGTGTTTTCTGTATCACCAGAATTTCAGGACAGCAACATGTCTCCAGCTCTTCCTCTGTTGCATGGAAACGCTGGAGCTGAACACAACTACACTGAATATTCTTTATTCCAACACAGTGACAACGAATTTGCCCCTTTAAGGTAAAACATTTATGTATGGTTGTGCCTCTACAAGATGTCTACATCTTACAAGATGTTTGCTGTAGCCTTGCCAGAGGAGTTTAACGTGAAAGAAGTCAGAGCTTTTATTTTTATTTTCAATATTTTCAATAGGTTACAAGGCAAGCTATCTTATATTGTTTAGTTAGGTGCAGTTAAAACATGTTTGTGAAGTTAAATGTTTATATTTAAATGTGATTCAATGTTCTCTTATCACAATATGCTAATAAACAACATTGTATAGTTTAACTAACACTCTGGTTTCTTCAGGCTTCAGCAGTATCACACTATATATTGTGGTCACCGTCAATATCGACATCGATCAATATCAAAAGAATAATCGTGATAATATTTTTTGCCATATCGCCCAGCCCTATTTTAAAATGAGATGATGTCTTCTTTCTGCTACCTTGTAATGTAGATTTAAAAAAAGGGCTCTCTAAAATTTGTATTATTATTTATTATTTTCTATATTCATTTACTTTTCTAAAGGGGGTATCCAGACGTGTCCATGGCATCAGAGGCGTTCCACTGTCCAGCCCAGGATCTTACAGCTGGTTCCCTGTCCCAGCATCCTTTGGCCCAGGCCACCGTCCTGTCTGAGGAAGGGGCAAGCAGCTACTGCTCTCTGTCACAACACAGTTTGTCACCGGCAGACAAAGACAGACAAAACGAAACTGCTCAGTCCCCACTTATCACCACCACTGACAAACACAAAATGGCATCCAGAAAAGATGCAGGTATCGGAGGAAAAGACTCGGAGGAGGATGATGATGATGAGACTTTTTTCCTGAGTAAAAATATTCCTGCCCGGGATCTTATGAAAATCCTTCAGGAAGATGTGGGCATGGCCAGCACCAGTAGTAGTAGTGCCTTTTCCTCTGAGACCTCCGTTAAGAGCGCTGTATCTTTAACTGAAGAATCTAAAAGTGCTAAAGTTTGCAAACCACCGACCATTGACCAAAGCACAGTTAGAAGAGAAGGTCCTCCGGGTGAAGCTTCTCTTCCCCAACAGCAGAAACAAGAGCCTGACAAAAGCTCATACCTCGACCAATCACAGAGACGTATTTCCGAAGTCGGTAACATCACCATGGGGATACGCAGCACTCAGCCTGACGACAGCAGTGAATCGTTACAAAGAGAGTTGCGGTTTGAGGTGGAGAGGCGCAATAGCCTTCAAGCCGAATCTGAATCTAAAAACAGACCACAGAAAACTCCTACACCACCTGGTCAATTTCTCACACCGTATCCCACAGCCAAATCTGAAGGCAATCCAGCAAGTGTCGCCAGAACAAATGTTAGTCGCGTTCCGTGGACGGGGCAGTTTTCAGCAGGTGTGGAACAAGGTTTTAGAGGTCAAAACCTCTGGAACCAAACGGGGATTGAAGGGTCTTACCTGGGTTTTCTACCACAGTCTCAGTCCACTCCAGGGGTCTTTAAAGCCCCGCCCAAATCCAGTGTCAAGGCTAAATTAGGGGGACTCTCTCCTATAGAATCCTCATATCAGTCAAACACAAAGATCTCTCCACAGCAGGCTTTTCCTTTGACCGATGTTCTCCGCCAAGGCACAGCAAATCAGTCCCAAGAAGAAGCAAAAGTCCATTCTCTCCCCATTCTCAGCTATATGGAGAAAGTGGAATCATGGCGGGCCAACCAGAGTTCAAACAAGACGCCTGTATTTGATAGCTTGGCACTGCAAGGGTTTTCCGGCGTCTCTCCTAAAAAGAAAGCTTACGACGCAGTTTCTGACACACTCAATCGGCTCCTGAGTCAGCATGCAAGTAGTTTACAACAGCAGCAGACTTCTGTTTCAACTAGTGCAACCAATCAGAATGAGGCACAGAGCGTTTCCACAGTTCCCCATGGTTCTTTTACCAAAAGAGGGGAGGCTGTAGGCAGTGCTCCCAATGACAAAGATAACACCGGGCCTACAGCAAGACAGTCACAGTCCCAATCCTCTATTAACACGGTTGTAGCGGCGACCCAGAAAGATCAGCTGATGGAGAAACCTGCAAAAGAAGAACAAGTTCAGACTCAACTTGATGTTCATCAGAAGCAAAGTGCCACAGTTCAACCCACGCCTCGTATGAGCCTCGGTCAGTTCAGCGATTTCTCACTCGATACGACAATCTCAAGTTCTGAAGGTAGTAAAGACAGTGGGATGAAATTAGCAGCTTCCGTTGGAGCTTCTTCTGTCGTCAGCCTAGAGGTGGATAACTACGCCCCCTACTGGACCTCTAAAGTATCAACACCTCCACCACCTGCGCTCAGGCCACGAGAGCTCAACATTGACGAACGAATACCGGTAATAATAAAATTGTGTATAAAGAAGCATTATGCCAACTTATAAAATATTTTTAAATCTATGTGATTAAGTATTTCTTTTAACTGCATAATCAGTTTTAGCCTATTTACATTTAGCAGTTAATTTTATTCACCATGCACATTGTAGCTGACAAAAAAAATTGTATATTGGTGACATCGTCTGGTATTCATGATTCTCATACATTCCTGTATTTTTTCTTTTTTTTTTCTTGCAGCTGTATCTCCAAAACCTGGGTATTAACCAGTCCCCCTCTACAATCTTAACTCCATTTGCAACCAGAGGGCCAATCAGAGAGCCAGAATTCTCCCCCACTGATCTCTGTACCATTAAAGGATCGATTGGAACTCTGAGCGCCCAGCCCTCTGAAGGTACATCAAAACTGACAAATATTACTGATCAATATATCAACTGCTTATTGGTAACTGTACCTATATTACCCTATTACCGCAATTTTTTGTAAAGCAAATTGCCCCAAGAGACATTAAAGTTTTACTCTACTCTAATAACTCTCGTATTGTATTTTTTCAGGTGGCAGTCCCCATAAAGTCGAGCTTTCCCGGTGCAGTGTTCTGTCAGTGGACTCCAGTGTCTCCATACCTTTCAGCATGGACAGTCTCGGTCCAAATGCTGCATCAATCCCATACCGACCAAAACGGGCTTCACCTCCGTCGGATACAGTAGCTGTCCAGAGTCAGCACAAAATGGCGTCCTCCTCCCTGCCTTATCCCTCCACACAGAAGACCAACCTACAACAACAACAGGGGGACGGCATCCAGAATACCATCCAGCTAGCTACCAAGGCTGCCAAGTGTCTGGATATGGAGTCACCCATCATGAACCGTAGTATGGAGCAAATCGCAGAAACCTCTTTCGTTAGCTCCCAAGCTTTGTTGGAAATCCGTAATCTACTCGCTCAGGCAGAGAACATGGCCTCCACTGGTTCTTCTTCTTCTGCGTTTTCCTCTGCGGCGCCCCGTCTGCCCTCTGAGGACGACGACATATTCCTTTCAATGAAGAAGAAAAGCAGCAGCTTCACAGACTCTTTATTCTCCTCATCCTTCTCCGCTGCTGCTGGAGATTCTAGATCTCGCTCATCGTTGCCGTGGGCGCGGTCCTCATCCGACTCAATGCTACTCTTAGAGAAACTCCGAGACAAATCTATTGGTCGAGAGGGGATGACGTCATCACAGCAACCCAATACTACTAATAATCCATCCACAGTCAAACAAGCTCTTATCACCACACCAGCCACAGCTACATACACAAGGCAACCAGATAACACTGTCAGTCGAGATGCCGGTCCCTTTGTACTTTCCCAATCAGCTCGCCGGGCAGAGCCAGAGGGCTGCAGCGCCGCTCCCCCCGACAACGCAGTCATCACACCACAGCAACCAGTCACCAACCCATCGCCAGCATTCACTAGTACAGAAGGGGACTCTACGCCTACAGACATAGCAGGTAGCATAGAGGAGGAAACACAGACCATTTTGGAGGGTCCGGTAGAGAGTAGCGGTAGCGTTAGTTCCCCCTCGCCCGTCCTAGAAGACTCGGATCAGGCAGTGATGAGTGATGGCAGCAGTGGGAGCTCGCTGGCCGTCAGAGTGGCAAAGTTACTGCAGACTGAATCTCCAGCTACGATGGTTTCCAGTACAACCAGCTTCACTGACCTGGAGGAGAGCAAAGCCAGAGGTAAAGGGGATTCAAATTGTAATGTTGAGGGATAAAGCTATAGTGCGTAACTTCTGTCGCCCCCATGAGGAATTCTGAGTTATAACAACAACACTGTCGATGCAATGTTTCCGTTTGGCAGAGTGGCTAAAGCTGAAGATATCCGGACAGCAGTGTGAGCCTCTGGAGTTGGACAAAGAAGACAGAAGGCGGATTGAAGAGATCAAGAGAGAGCTGCTGTTAAAAAACCCTATGAAGGTAAAGTACTGATAAAAAGCTCTTTATCATTAAAATATCAGTTTTACTCATACAAAGAATAATTTGTAGCAATTTACTACATTTATGAATATTGTAAATTAACTGACAAATGTTTATTTTCATGTTTCAAAAAATTTGAACAAAACATTTTTTATTGTCATTTTTGATGTCTGCCTTCAATCTGTGGACAGCTCAGGTCTCATGCTTAAGGTAACTGCTGTGATGCAGGCATGGTGTGTCAACCTTTGGAAATATTGAATTTGAACAATGTTTCCAGAGCAATTTTGCAGTGAAAAAAGGTTTTTATTTGGATCTTTTGTGGTGTTTGAATTCATTCACAAAGTAACATAGATTGGACATTGCCTGCGATCACAGTTTAACACTCTTGTATTTTGCTTCTCCTTTCAGAGTCAGTTGAGCACGGATACAGAGAGCAGTGCAGCGTCCAGTGTGAGAATCCCAAGACGGGAGGATCTGCTTCAGAAAACTGAGACATTCACTGCTGTCAGTGATGCTAACAAGCAGCCGTCCCAGCCACTGCAGGGCCTCAGTACAAGTAATTTAACTTGTTTTAACTCAGTTTTTAATTAGTATTTTTTACACTTAAATTTAATTTGAATTTTTTTTAAGCAAAGTTTATTTAATTCTTTAAGTGTTCGACAGTTTTAACTTGACAGGGGTTGGTGTGTGTGTTGGGGTGCGTTTGGTTAATTTTGACATGTTGGTTAATATTTATGCTACTGGATATCAGAATTTTCCTTCGGGATCAATAAAGTATCAATCCATCTAATCTATCTACAGATCTCCCTGGCTCCAGCGCACCGCCTCCTCCTTACCAAGATCTGGAGGCTCAGATCCGTGAGATCGCTGTCAGAGAAGGTGTGACCCTCCCCAGGACAAACCTCCAAGCCCTCACATCTATCACCATCGCCACACGCAGACGCTCCAACTCTCCTTCTCCCTCCACCTCCCCTGCACCGGCTATGCTACACCTAACTGAGCTATCTACAGTTGACCATGCTAAAACTGACCGCCAGCTTACCTCTACCATGGATAAAGAGTATAAAACATCCACGGATCAGGCATCTGTGTTTGAACCAAGTCTCTACTCCAGAAACCAAAACCTGATTTTGCAGTCGACACCAGCCAATCAAAAGAGGCAAGATGCTGTTGGAGGCCATTTTGAAAAATCTCCTCCACCGTCACAAGGTTTAGACAGAGAGGAAGTGAACGCTAAAGTAAACAGCTCACAGGCTTTCAAACGAGAGTATGAGTTATTGGTGCAGGACAGCGCTATATCTGGTGTTGGACATGAAACCGAACAGGCAAGTTCATCCACCTCCGAATCTCCACCCAGCATAGGTCACGTCTCACACGTCCACCTCACTCTCTCCCCCAAAATAGCCGATCACAGCTACGGAAACACAGACGCTGGGACACAGCTGCCACGTAAAGAATTTGGGCCCCTAAGACGTTCCCCTATAGCCAGCAGTCCAGACGAAGGAGTGGGTTTGTCAAGTCCACCGGAGTGGTACGAGCGAGTGCCGGACAGAGTGGACACATCCACCCTGTTCAAACCGGCTGTAACCCAGGGAACGATGACGTCATCACAACTCTTTACACCAGTTAACAGAGGTGTGGTGTCACCAAGAACCACAACCACGGAAACACCAGGTAGGCTTGTTATGGATTTAATTTAATTATAACAGAATAATAAAAACTGTTATTTTTAGTTATGTGACAGTAGTTTAATTTTTCTAAATAACTATAAACTGAAAAAGAATATAGGCCTCTCGAAAAAAATTAGAATATGATGGAAAAGTTCAATTTAATTCAAAAAGTTCAACTTTCATATATGCTATAATAATAATTAATTAATATAGCGCTTTTCAAGGTACTCAAAGCGCTTTACAGGGTTCCAGGTTCAATTCGTTCACACACAGTCATACCGGTGGTGGTAAACTACGATAGTAGCCACAGTTGCCCTGGGGCAGACTGACAGAAGCGAGGCTGCCATTCCGCGCCATCGGCCCCTCCGACCACCACCTCAAACATACACATTCACACGAGGCAAGGTGGGTGAAGTGTCTTGCCCAGGGACACAACGACCATGACACAAGTGGCCGGGCGGGGATCGAACCGCCAACCCTAGGATCGTTGGCCAACCAGCTTAACCACCTGAGCCACAGTCGCCACAGTGCTAGATTCCTTACACAAAGTGAAATATTTCAAGCCTTTTTTAATTATTTTTTATTTTGATGATTAAGGCTTAAAATCTAAAATCCAGACCATAAGTCATTTGGATGATAAGTCCATCTCAACAACATTGTTTGATTCATTCGTGGACTGTAAAGATGTCTGTTCCCTCCCTCCCGTCCTCTTCCAGCAGTGCCTGTCCTGTTGCCTTACAAACCGCGTGGCAGTGAAGAGCTTTTCTACGTTCCTCAAACAGAAGCCGACGTCTCCTCTACCCACCCGTCTGACACCACCATGGAGAGCACACACACAGGTACAATCCACTCAGGTGTATCTCTGCTAAGCAACTTTGATGTTTACATGTCACTTTGAAAATAATTTGAACTGAATACATTCAGACACATACACACATTATTAAAACATTAATCAAATAAAATGTAAAAATCCAGTTCATCAAATTGTCAGTTGAATCTTGCAATCAATAAGGAGGCAGTGCTCTGATGTCCCTTGTGCCTGTGTGTGTAGCAGCTGGTCTATTGTAACATACACCAGGCAACACATTAATTATTCATGTTCGGGGGCTGAGCGAGACAAAGAGAGAGGGAGGCCCCAGCAGAGAGGTAGAGGGGACTGTGGGTGTCGGGCTGAAAATGAAGAATTTTTGGTATATTTTTTTAGTAGCATTGCAAATGAGGTAACACTTTTGAATTGTTCCCAGGCTCGGATGACGCTGTGCCTCCACGCTTCAACAGTGACGTCCTGGGACACCAAGACCCCGGGCTGGACCGTGGAGTCACTATCAGACACACAGAGGGAATCTACAGCAAGAGGTTGAAAACAGACACATTCAAGATGAACCAGCCTGCACACAGAGGTGAGCTGAACACACACACACACACACACACACACACACACACACACACACACACACACACAAACAATACGCATATACACACTGTAGTTACTTCCTTAAAGGTGCAGTGTTATAACATTGTGAAATCAAATGTGGAGAAACAAGCGTTAACTGTCCATGAATTGCAAAACCAAGTCTGTCATTGGTTATTTTTGGTAACACTTCATTTAAATTGTGTCAGTCAGGTAAAATTATTAAAAATTTCAGAACAGAATAAATAAGTAAATACTACATCTTCTCCTCATCACTTGATATTAACCAAAGACTTGATGATGCCATCTTTAGTTACTAACTTCTTGTCTTTGAAGGCTTCTGTAGCTTCTGTTATTATTCGAAATTAAGGGTTGCCTAGAGAGCGTTCCAATCTAGAACTTCCACCACTATATACAACTCAATATTCCGATATTACACACTGCAGCTCTTAACACCAAGCATGTCTCTCCTCACAGGTGCCTCAGTGTCAGCAAACAAAACCTCCCAAACCCATGTGAACAAGTCTAGTTCCCATGTATCCGTTGCCTTTACCAGCGTGACTTCATCTACCAACCAAAAAGCCTCAACCAGGAGAGACCAGGGAACCAGCCCGGTGCACTTCCAACGTTATGACCAACCCGGGCCGAGCCGTGAGAGATTCAGGCCTGTTAATGTGAATATGGATCCCAACAATGTGAGCCATCAACGGGACGAAAGCTCTCTCCCACCACGGGTAGGAGGGGAGCGAGACCAAGAGAGAAGGGACCCCAACCCCCAGCCACACAGCAGCACACTGGACCAACTGTGGGGGAGATTCTGTGATGAGTGGAGCGTGGCGGAATCACGACCGACCAACGGCAGAGATGCAACACTTCTGGAGCGACTAGAGCGTCTGTCTCGCATTATTCACAACACGAAGAATGCTGCGGATACATCGGAGGCTAGTGGTCGTCCAGGAGAAAGTACAGGAAGGAGAGGAAAAGGTGCTTCACGGGACAGGGACACGGAGAAGAAGGTAAGAGTGAGCTAGAATGAGATGAACATGATGTATGGGCTCAAGCACTTTAAAGGTGGAGTCAGTGTTCTGGAGAAGGCTGGTTGTCAAAACCAGGCTGTGTGTGTGCTGAAATAAAATCCAGTGTTAATATCCACAGGCTAGGCTCTGTAAACGGGTATGTAAACAAAGGGGCCCACGTAGCTAGTATGGACATAACAGGTAGCAGATCACGAATGGAGATTTACTGATTTTGACTAAGAGTGATTTTGACAACCAGCATTGCATTCTTTTAATGCTTCCTCTTTTTATGAAATTTGAATGTATGTCCATTTAAATTAATGCCTGATTTTATGTGTATCATACCCTGATCTATTGAGAACAATACATCTCTTCCTCCTATGCTGAATGTGTATTATAATAGTGACAATAACACTGATTTCTGATTCCTAGGTTGACGGTCCCGTGCGTCGTTCGGCCTGGACACAGAAGCTTCAGGAACATTCTCAACCTGCAGACGATGACGTCAGTGACTCCAACTCCTCCAGTGTCTCTGATAACTCCTCCCACAGTCCACACCTGGAGTCCGAGACCGTGTCCACCATGTCGGGCTCCATGTCCACCATAGACACGGCCCGGCTGGTCCGAGCGTTCGGCGCACACAGAGTCCAACACCTGAAAACCAACTCCGGCCTCAGTAAACTGTACAGCGCCATCGACAAGCAGAAAGAAGGGAAGGGACACAGGAGAGGAATAAGACAAGAGACGCTTCACTTTGTCACTATGTCGGAAACCACCAACACTGATGAATCCACTGTAAGTCTGCTTTTAGTCTTACTGTAATGTGTCAAACTTATTCAATAAAGGCTTATGCAGGAGAACAGAACAAAGTGAGAACAATGCAAATATAATAAAACTTCTAATGAAAGGTATTGAACAGCTCTAAATGTCTGATGTCATTGCATTGTTCTACAGGTCACTGCTGATTCTGCCTCATCAACCAGCACTTACACCTTCCCCTCTCACCACGGCCGCTCCAAGAAGCCTGTTAGACTGCTCAACAAAGGCATCCAGGCAGGTCAGTTAACAAACCCCGATGATGAGTATTGGTACTTTTTACTCGTTAGCTTAATTAAACAAACAACCCATAATTCAACTGGGTAGAAGCGGGTAGTACTGTCTACTGAAAAAGTCATCTGTGTCAAAAATATGACAGATGGATAAGAGACATTATAAATAGCAAAGTCAATATTGTATATAGAAAATGTCCTTTGTCCCTTCAGGTGGTCTGGAGTTTGTTCGTAACGGGACTCGACGCCACACCAGAGATGTTGGAACCACGTTTCCTTCTCCTGCGCCCTCCAAGACCCAGGGCTCACGCAAACAGAGGAGGAGCAAGAAGGTTCCCCCTAAGACCTACCCCGAAGGTACAGCACACTATACATGAGGCAACTGTGGCCATATAATATGCACTGTCCCTAACAAATAAATAAATATTGTAATACAGACCTTTCACTCCGGCTGATAAATGTTGTGTTCTGATTGGTCGATCATGGCCTGCTGATATTTCTGGATTAGCTGACCTACTAAGGATAATTCACCGTTGCTATGGGTAACAGAATGTTACTAGAGGGATATTGTTTTGTTCGATCACTCCCTATCATAACAATCCGCTGATAGATAGAACAGTTACTATTCCAACAAAAAACTAATTAAAATTAAGTATTTTGTTTCAATTAATTCATTAATTTTGCAGCCAGGCTATTGCTCACCTTGTCTGTCTTTAGTCATTACCTGTTAGCTATAGTACATGATCCTTTACATAAAACATATAGGCCTTCTGTATACATACCTAGAAGTTAGAACTCATTTCTCGCATTGATTTGACTGGTTTTGAATTCTTGTCTCCAGGTGTTTCTTGGTTCGTCTCCGCTGACGACATGAGGTCAGAGGCGCGGAAGGAGAACGAGGAGTCGTCGCAGCAACCGAGCACTTCCTGGTTTGAGCCGTACAGTCGAGTCCCTCCGTGGAGAGAACCGCTCAGACAGAGACAAGTCCATGAAGAAGAAAACACACAGCACAGTGACATCCATCAAACTGAACCAGAACTAGACCCAACAACTAAAACCATTCCCTCTGGTTTGGCACGGATCACTCTCCAGGTATTTGTCTTTTACTAAAACATCACTTTACAGGCTCCTGTGTTAAGGGAAAATGGGTTATTTGTATAATTAAGAAGTATGAAACTTTTTATTATGAATTGTCCTTTTGAAGTAAATTGTTGTTTGCGTTGGGTCAGCACATTTCAGGTTCCTCCTCTGTCCTCTTGAAAAGAACAGATGATTAATTTAAAAAAAAAATCAGTTTTGTACTTGTTGACCCTAAAGAAAAGTGTCACTGTCACTCCTCAACTGTCAATAAAGGTGGAAATACCTAAAAAAAAAAAAAAAAAGTATCTAACTTGTGGCCCTTCTCTCTGGTACACAACCCTGTTCCACCCTCCAGGAGGCTCTGCTGATGCGTCGTCCTGACTTTGTCTCTGAGTCGAAGCAGCGCGTGAGGCGTTTGGAGCGACAGACAGAGGAGAGGAAGCTGCAGGACATATTCAGCAGAGAGAGAGAGCAGCTGTACAGACCGCTGCCCAGGCACGCAGGTACAACACTACCAGCTTTATATACAACAAACCTAAATGGGGAGTCAAATCGGTCAGAAACTTAGTTATTGGCTCATAGAATCACAGTGGTCTCTGTTTTTAGTTTTCAGAGCCCCGTTTGAACAGTTTCTGCACATGCATTGTACATTGTACAGAAGGATCCATTACTTGTAGTATTTTTTAAAGGTGTAATTTTAAAATCTAGAGTATTTCTTTAATGTGTGTTCAGGCCCCGCTGTGCTGCTGAGAGCTGTTCCCAGGAAGGAGATGATCCAGAGATCCAAACAGTAAGAGATTTGATCTGACTTTTTGAATAGTAATACCTTGTGTAACACAGATGTTGCAGAAAAGTCGACTATAATTAATTATATTATAAAATGAATAATGATTATTTGCTGGTAACGTCGTCTGTTCTCCAGGATCTATGACAGTCTGCCAGAGGTGCAGAGAAGGAGAGAGGAGGAAAGAAGGAAAGCAGAGTATCGATCGTATCGGCTCAACGCTCAACTCTTCAACAAGGTACAAACTAAACAAAACAACATTTTGACCAGAAAAAACAAGATGATTCAGACAATCTCTGTAAGAACTAATTTTATATAAATGATTACTATGTTTAGGACCTTAAAGATGTTTTTTTTTACTACAGTTTGTGAGTTTGTATGAATAAAAATGATTTTTGTCTTTCAGAGAATCACCAACCATATCCACGGAAGAAGAACAGCGTGGCAGTGATCAAACTTCTTACTCTGTTGGATAAATCAATAATGTGCAAATGTTTTTAAGTATTTTTATTATTTTTTTTAGATTAAGAACATTAAGAACAAACTACCTAACTGAGCTCAAATTAGATTTTATTTATTTGTGACCAAATGTTTTAAAGTTGGTATCTGAAAGATAATGTTGAAAAGTAGAATTCTACTCATTAGATACATTTTATTTTGTAACTTTTTCTACCTACATACCAGAAGTGTCTTTTACTTTGGTTTTAACTTGAAAACGTCTGTATATTGTAAAAAATAAAGTAGATTTCTGCAGATACTCAATTGTATTCAATAATACATTGAAGGTTGACAGACACACACTGGCTTTAATAATGTCTTTATTGATCAGTTATCAGTTGTGCAAGAGCAGGAAGCCACACGAGGAAAAGGTAAGACGAGTTCAGAACATCAGCTGCTCACTCACACAACACATAAATAACACAATGAATAAATAAGAAATGTCTGCAGCCATTTTTCCCTCTTGAAACTACAGTTACGGTCTGTAAATGCACTATGCCCATTCATTAAATTAATCATAAATAAAATTCAAGTCATGACAACACATGTAAACAGTCTAAGAATCGGTTAAATAAAAAATGATTTACGGATTAATGATCTAAAAAAAGTATTTAAAAAAAAATCAGCCATGGCAAAAGTGGTGAAGAAAAACAAATATTCTTTGGCAAAGATGGTGGTTTTGCATTTAAACAAGGATTTTTCTAATCAAATCAGAAATAAGGCAGGTGAGTGACCGCTCTTTAGCACAAGGCTCTCTGCAGGTTTTTAAGGCTCGGACGACGTTTCAAATACAGCAACAGGAATCTCCACAGAACAAAGGTAACACACACGGTCCTTTCTGGATATTTTTTTTGTAATTCAGTAACTTTCCCAATACAACTGGTGTGTGTTCTATACCAAGCATGTAGACGTGGTTGACGTTAATAGCTAACTGGATTTCATTTTTACACCACCTGTGTATTAAATAATTAATAATTTAACTGATAAATTAGTTCTTAAATAAATAAAAACACGTAAAATCTCTTGAGAATAATTAGCTTTTCTTCTGTGCAGTCCACAAGGTTAAAATCAAATAATAAATCCACCACACAGACGGACATCTACTTAATTGTAACTTTATCTAAAAATCACTTTTGTCATCAGATCATTGAAGCAATAAAGTTACATCCAAATAAAGCGACTGTGCAGATTTCGTTCTCTATGGTTTCGTTATATGTGCAAAAAGTCTCTTTGACCAAATCACAGTAAAGTAAAATGCCCACCACTTTGAATGGACAAATCTATTATTAATATTCTTTTTTTCTAAATCACGTAATCCTCCGTTCCCTTTAGACAGTAAGGTTATAAAAATGGAGCACACAACCGTTGACACCTGATTTTAAATATTGTAGCACAGTCATGATCCTGTGTATTAACGTTAACACAGAAACGTGGAGCAAAATCCAATGTTCTTCTGGCCTAACACTATATAAACCACTTTGCGGGTTCCACACCAGGGCCAAAGACCAGTTTGAGAAATGATCTATGCAACAAAAAATTATATATACGATATATATTGGTGAAAATCTGGGCAGCATGCAGCAGTGCAGGTGCAAGTGTTTCTTCTTATTTTTCTGGCCATACAACTATATTGCTGTAAGCTACAATTTGTAGACCGGCCGAAGTGCAGAAGTTTCATCTAAGTCAATTTGAAAACCAAGTTGAGCTGAATTAGATTTTAAGACCAACTGTCAAAGTCCTTTTGAGGTTTCACCAAAATGAAAAAGAGATATTTGATAGTGTTGGTATCACTTAGTGTTACAGGCCTAAGTAAATATGATGCTTCATGGTCATGATCGAATTTTACTTTAAATTCGATTCAGAAAATAACACGTTATAAAAAAATTAGGTAGAATTACTAATCGAATTATTTAAACTCGAGTGGCCCAGACGAGTCCCAAATATTTAAAATCCAAATCAGACTGGTTTTAAACTGTCGCAGAATAAGCTGCGTTTCAAAGAAGACACAGGCCGTCCCCGTACACGTTTGTTCAACTAAAATACCTCCTGGTTTGACTTGTTTGGCCCTGGAGTGGAGATGTTGATAATGGGAGTGGGGGCTTGCTGTTGTTGCTGTTGCAGTTGTTGTGTAGATGCAGCAGGCAGGATAGTAGGGCAGGTGAAGTGTAGTTTAAGTCCTAAGCAGACTGAACAGGTGTGTAGTTCAGGTGCGTAGCAGACTGTGAACTCTCTGCAGTTGTGTCTGTGACAGGACGAGGCGATGGACCTGCTCCTGACCGCGGGGACACGGGACACTGACCCGCCCCACCAGCACCGTGTCACCGTGACGCTCCTCCTTCGCCTGGAAGCAGAAAATAGTTTGTTTTAGATCTTCAAGTTTCCTTATCCATCTAGTGGCGCTTGACACAGAGAGTCCTGCCAGATCCCCCATTGTGTCCTTTGAGACATTTAAATGTTTTTAGTATAAGTAGTAGTCTGCTCCTGGGACATCTAATTGTGTTTTCCTAATAAATGGAAAAGAAAAAAATAATCATGGAGCAGCTTTGTATTTTTTTAAACTAAAGGAGAGCTGATCAAGAAGCTTTCATGGGAATACAACAAAAAATAGTTTGAAATTAAAAAGCAACTGTTTGTTTGTGGACATTACTTTTTATTTAATGATTTTTTCCACAAATGTAAAAGATGATTTATTTAGAATTTAAAAAAGGTTTATATGAGACAATGAGCTCAGACTGACAGTGTGTCTGTGTGGTGCTGCTCATACCTTCACAAACGATGTGGAAGGGAACGTGGCAAAGTCTGAGGAGACTCGAGCTCCAGCATGATGGTTGACCACGTGCTCTCCTACTTCATCCTGACAGTGACGACATTGAAGAAGAACATTTAGATTATTCCTGAATTATTACCTGTAATGTATTTTAAGGATGTTAGTAGTATTATTATTATTAGAATAGTTTTCACTGTAGTGTGTTATTTACCTTCAGTCTGTCCAGAGTGTCTTTCAGGGACTGTAATCTGGCCGTCTGTTCCAGGAGCTGAGCACTAGGTGTCACTGCAACACAAATAATTACTACTTTAGGTGCTCTGTCAAACTAAAGGCAACCCAAATGAATGTATCAACATTTTATCACTTTACTCATCTAGATTTTGGCGGCTGGACTGTCAAGACCACACAGAGATTTTAGTGAGTGAATCAAATAGAAACAATAAAACTTTGGTTGACACAAAAATAGGATTCTTTGAAGACTTGCGTTGTGCTGCACGCACGCACACACACATGCACGCACACACACACGCACGCACGCACACACACACACACACACACACACCTGGGGTTTTCCCGGTGATGTCGACCACCTTGACGTTGGCGCTCATCTGCAGCAGCGTCTCCAGCAGCTGGTCTGTCTTCCGGTACAGAGCGCCGGAGACGACCTCCGGGCGACCGCCGTCTCTGGAGGGAAGTTTAGTCACGTGGAGAGGAGGCAGGGAGGCCAGCTGGGCACGCATCTTCTCCGCCTGAGATAGGGGAACATATGTTAAAAAAGCAATACATATATTGACATTACAGCAGCAAAGTGGATCAAATAAAATAACTAAATTACTATGATTGTATCAAGGTTATACATCTTCAGCAATGCCACAATGAGGTTTATGAATAACATTAGTTTAATAACGGCGGGTTGTTTACAAAAAAACTTATCTATCGAAATGCATGTGTGGCCGTCTTAATGGGCCAAATTCACAGAACAGATGTGCATGTGAATATATCCCAAGAACATGAAGAGATCAAGTTGTCATTAAAGAAACGGGCCAGTTAAAAACAAATGTATCCAAGAAATAGTTTTTAAGTGTGCATTTGTTCATTACTGTGCCGCTGTGTTCTTACTAATTTCAGTATCCTACTTCAATATGTTTCTATACAGTAAGTCAGATTTTGAGCTGATTCCCACCTTGAGTCTGTTGTTGTCATTCTTGAGGTGTTTGATACAGAGTCTCTGAGCTTCGATCTGATTGGTTAACAACGGAGAGTCTATCACCGTGACGCCCGAGCCTGAGCCCACTCCAGGCATCGTGTTAGCTGTAGGAGAGAGAGCAGAGACATGTTACCGGATTAGGATTTTAAAATCATACTGAACAGAGTTGCTCAATGTGGATTAAGACCATGCAAGGAGATGATGTACATTCGTATGTATGATTTGTTTCTCCAATATCACATTAATTGATATAATTTACGCACAAAAAATGCTTCATAAAGTCATATTGTTTTTCTAACAGGATTCTGCAGGTTCATCAAATTAAATGTAAAACTTTTTTTCTACCAGTTACCATACAATATTGCCTTGATGTATTTTTCATTATGTCAAAATAAATTCCAGCAGTACATAACAATAATTCACAAATATTAAATAAAATCAGTAGTAGATGCGGGATGTGTAGCCCTGGGCTTAAACCATGCATGTTGTATTTAACTGTCGTCAAACCATGCACAGCTTAAACATTTAATTTCAGTGTTTTGTTCTTTTTTAAACAAAAGTGATCATGCAGGATCAACAGCAGGCACCAGTACTAGCAGGTAGATACCTTGTTGTTCCTCTGAAGAAGGTAAAGTGAGAGATTAAAAGTCACAAAGAGAAAAGAGTAAAGACAAAGAGGAGGGTTATACAAAGTGGTTGGAGGTAAAATGATGATAAATAACCCCAAAAGTGTTTAAAATTACTTCTCATGATTTGTTTTTAGTCTGGTTAAGAGAAAAGTGGTTTTAAGAATGAGTTACACTTGCTTATCTAGAAACCACCACATAAGAACATGTAGTTCTCCACTAACCTCCAGTTCCTCCTGTGACTATGTTAGCGATCCCCGACGGTCCGGTCCCTCTCAGCCCGTCCACGGTGTTCTTTGACTGGCTGTTGATTCTCTGCTTCAGCTCGGCTTTCTCTGACTCCAGCTGGTCTATGTCGGCCTGCAGCGCATCCATCGTCTCCTCAAACTCCCTGTAAACATGGCACAGCTGTAGACAGTGGCGTAGGTTTGGTTTAAACATATTATGTGGGGCTTTTAGGGGCCCTACTTTCTTTTAAATTTGTATGCACCGATTTGTGCCTTTTCTGCATAAAATTTATGGTGGGAGATGTTTTTTTTTCTGTAAAGCAATAGTGCTTTTGAAAGTATGTCAATATGAAAAGTGGGAATTTACACAAGTTACTAGCAAGAAGACAACATTTTGTCTGTTACACTTCACATCGGGCCTTTAAAATTATCCTAAGGCCTCGTCTTTTAATTTTTTTTTTGAGGAAGACAAATCTACCTCTTCTACATATTAAGGGGGAAATATCCCCTGCATCCCCCCCTGAAAATCTCCGCCTATAGAGATCTGTGGCGGACAGTCATGAGCCTGAATCTACAGCCAGACGTTGTATTTACTTCTCTTTCTTCTTGAGCAGAGTCTGGGCCTCGTCCAGTCTGGTCTGAATCTTTTCAACTCGCTCGTCGGCGTCTTTAGACGAACTGTCCAGCTTCTTCTCCAGCAGACTGAGACGCACGTTGGCCTCACTCAGCTCCTCGCCCTGTAACACACACAAAGAATTCATGCTATTAGTAGATTTTCATTGAAGCAATTAACCAATATAGTATTTAACTGTGTGAAAGATTAGATGCAAGAAGTCCATTTGGATTTGCCAGTTGTGGTTTCCTGAGTGGCTTTTCTGGGTTTTTTTTTCTGTCCGACCTCGTAGTCCAGATCCCAAAGATACTGAAATGTTTTCGTATGTGGCTTGGAATCAAAGAACACTCTGCATCCAAACCCACCTTGATCTTGAGGGATTTCTTCAGCTCCTTGATGACGGTCTCTCTGTCTTCCAGCTTCATGCCCAGACCTTCTGCGTCAGTGATTTCAGCTCGAAGTGCAGCGGCGCGCACATCCACTGGAGCAGGGTTCTGACAAAAGAAAAACAGTGGAAAAAAATATTAAAAATCCAATCCTGCTGTCAATTCAATTCAAACTACTTTATTAATCCCACTAGGAGCAATTGGTTATTGGCAAACAAATCAAAAAACCTTAGCGATCATGTCCAGGTAAGAACTCAGACCTGTACAGTCATACATACATATCTATTTATTTTTTCACATTGTCACCTGGTTCTGAGGCCTCTCTGAGTCGTACTCTCCCTCCTGCATGGCGGTGGCCATCTTGTTCATGGTTGCTATGACGATGCAACAGGACTGTCGCAGTAACTCGTAGGGGTTGGCGCCCTGGGATCCATAGATCTGAAAATGATGTGAAGTTTGCTTGTCAATATCTGGAGCTGTAGGTGTGTTTTATTAAAATGTTTGAGTTCCCCATGGTCTCTTTTTCCTACGTTAGTTTCATTGCAGTTCATTCATCAATATGCGTCTGACTGTTTTAAATAAATAAATAAATAGTTTGTAATGTCGTGTGTACCTGCTCTCCTGCCTTGAAGGCCACGTCCTCCAGTTTGACGGCGGCCAGTCCCTCCTGTTCCCCGAGCGGCGACATCATCTGAGCTCCGGCCGCTGCCACCTCCTGCAGCAGAGCCACCACCCAGGTCAGGTGCTTCCTGCAGTCTGACAGGGTGTCTGACACCTGGGGGGCAAAGGGCAACAGTTATCATTACATTACAGTTAGCGTTACATTACAGTTAGCGTTACATTAGTTAACATTAAGGGAATTGACCAGGAATCGAACCCTGGTTTAGCGGGCTTGTCATATTGTGTATGGACTGTGAAGCCCACTGAGGGAAATGGCTATATAAATAAAAACTTGATTTGATTTACTGCACCAAATAAAAGTTAGCGGTGTTACCTACTGAGGTATCACTGAGTTCTTTATATTTGTCAATATTCTACTAAAAAGTTCCTAGTGATCAATCTTGATTTTTTTTTTTCATCTTCTGCAGGAATAAAATAAACTTAACTTAGCCTGAAATTATAATTAAATGTACAGTAATATAAGCTTTGACTTGAACCAAAAACTGTACAGTAAAGAGGTCTGGTTGCCATTGTTACCTGTTCTCCAAATGTGAGTGCTGCAGGTATCCCCGGTGCGTCTGTCCCCGGCATCCTGCGGCGGATCTTCTTACAGAACTGTCTGATGTCACTGCAGGACGTCTCCAGGTCTTTGAGCAGCACGGCCAGGTCGGCCTTCTCCTGACCCGTGTGAAGGAACGCACGCAGACGCCCCACCTCTACCGCCATGCAGTCCAGGGCACTCTGGGTAAACTGGACATGGACACACAACAGGGGAATGTTAAGCTGGTGAAGACACGTGTGTTAATGTTAGTAACCTGTTTAACAGAAAAGCTGATTGGGCTTGAAAGAAAAAGGCAACTAGATTGAAAAAAATAAATAAGTAAAGGAACTATTTTGTTAAGACATGTTTGGGGATTTTTATGAACATATTTTTAACACTAGCCAAAAAAAAATTGCAAATTCAAAACTTTTCCAAATTATTCAGTTCATTTCAAACATTTTCCAGGCCTGGTAAACATTTTTTCTAATTTCAAAACCTTTCCAGGCATTTCATGACCCTAGAAACCTGTTTAAAGAAAAAGGTGGTTCTACTGTTACTTTTACTTTGTGTATATTCCTCACAGCCGGCTGGTGCTGCTGGTACTCACTCTGATGTGATCGGCTAGCTGCATGGTGCAGTCCTCGTTCTGATCTGCCAGGTGGATGCTGTACAGGTGCTGAGAAGGGACAAAAGTTGTGTATAAAAAGTATGTCAAACTAATAAGCTCTCTAACTGTATGTTTGCAATCAATTTATTTAAAAAAAAAACAATAAACACATGGCGGGATGGACATTATTACCAAATAAATATATCCTCCTTTCATGTACATTTTTTGGCGAAATAATCGTGTGTGTGTGTGTGTGTTTACCTGATAGTATTTAATGGCCTTGGTGAGCGGCTCCACATTAACCGTCTCATCCAGCTGGTCTTTGTGCAGCAGGTCGATGAGGAAATCTAGAGAACGTTCGTGGACACACATCTCCGGGTACAGAGCGCCTATCTTCTTATAGACATCTACACTGCACTGAGACAGGGCCCTGAAACACACACACACAGATTTGTTAGAGCGTATATATACCATTTAAGAGTATAGAGTCACACAACAATTTTATAGCCTTCACATTTACATATAACCTTTGGAAATTAATGAGCATTTTCAGTTAATTTCATGCCTATATTCCTTCTTCCTTATGGTTACTTTTATGGTTCTTCACAGACGTAAGTGCAAATTATGCACAACAAGTCAATGTGTACTATTCCACTTTGTAATTCAATAAATAAATAATGGGTAAAAAGTCCAAATTAAGCGACGATAGGCTGAAAGGTCTGTGATATCTCCCTTGATGTTAGTGACTGTGGTTTAGACGTACTGTTCATATTTATGTAGCGTAGCCTGCAGCAGACTGAGGGAGTAAACCAAACCACCGGCGAAGCTCAGCTGCTCCCCGACTCCTCCCTTCAGCCCCGATCGATCCACACAGCTCTCATTCAGCTCAAACTTCTCCTGGGCCTGTTTACTGATCAGCTCCGCCTAAAGACAGACAGACAGACAGACAGACAGACAGACAGACAGACAGACCCACACGCACACACACACACAAATATACAATGAATTTAGAAACATATAAACAGTTGAGTGGCTTCTTTGCTAAGTATTAATGATTTGCCTGATGTTTGTTTCTTCATAAAGAATTATGAAATAGCCTTGTGTCCCTACATTTATTTTTTACATAATTTATAAAAATATAAAACTGACGGAGCTACTTAGTATGAAAAGATACTTATTTGATGCTAACTACTTTGTTTAACCGATATCTTACTGATGTAACAGAGTAATATATACAAAGTTGATTAAAATCCTTTCTGTCCTTTCTTCCCCATTCTTCTTTTTCTTACCATTCATTATCTATTAGAGGTAATGTGTTTATAAAAGTCATGTGTTTACCCTTTATATATACAGTCTATGGCAGGGGTGTCAAACATACGGCCCGCGGGCCGGATCCGGCCCGCGAGATGATTTGATCAGGCCCGCGACCTGTAGAGCATAAATTTCTGAGTATGTCAAAAAAAAAAGTAAGTCTCTAGCCCATTCCTGTGAGGAGTTATGAATTTTTAAAGAAATAACCGAAATGCTCACTCCTGCCGCTAGGGGGCAGCCTAAATAAAAAAAGCACATTTTAGCAACGTGGTAAATGGTAAATGGCAATCCTGCTTCACCGCTATTAATGTTTCCTACAGTGCTTTATGGCAAAGTAAAAACCAAAAAAAAAAAACATTTTTATTTTTAGTACATTTATTTTATTACTTTTTAATAAAAATAAAACTATTTTTATTAGCAGGAGCATGCTAGTGTAGGCCTACAAGATTTATTTCCTAATTTTCAATGCTGCTTTATTTTTATGTTTTAAATTGGGAAAAACAAATTCCAAAACAACCAATAACCTCTGTATTTAAAAATAAATCAAAACAGTAGAAGTTGCACTTTTATTTAATTGTATTTTGTACAGTCTGCATGTTTGCACAAAATGTGTCCCTGTACATATAATAAACAAAATTGGACAACTGTAAGGTCAGTGCCTGTTGTATTTGTGTATTCAAATAAACAGTTGTTTATTTCATTAGTGCACATTGGCATCTTTGAGCAAAATACCCCCAAAATTTTTGCTGCGGCGCTTCGCGCCGCACCTCCTATTCCCATGGCCAGCAGCAACCTTTACTAAGACATTTCCTGGGGGGTACAGAGATCCCTTGTGATCCGTGATAATGTAGGTTGCAAATGTAGGCTGAGTGATAAAGCATATTACTGAAAAACAAAGTTAGGGATTTGGAGTTATTTTGCCATTATTTTACTAGTCCGGCCCACCTGAGATCAGAGAGGCTGTATGTGGCCCTCGAACCAAAATGAGTTTGACACCCCTGGTCTATGGTGTTTACCTTGCATATGAGCCTGGGCATGAGCAGCAGCACCAGGATACAGTCGTGGTCTCCACCGTGACGCAGGAAGGACTCGGGCATGAAGGACGTCAGCAGAGAAACCTGTCTGTTCGCCTGACCAACCTCCATCTTCCTCAGCTCCATCTCAATGGCCTGCACACACACACAGGAAATACACATTAGAGTTAATACATAACATAAATTTGACAGTTTAAAATAAAAGATATACAAACAGGTCCAAATGTAGATGAGGTGCAAAATTGAAGAAGTTTCAGCTTGACTAAGAAAGCCTAAAGAATAGAGGGACTTTAAAAATACTCTTCTGGGCACTATTTGTGTTCAAAATAATTATTATCTGATCGTCTTTTTCATCATGATTTTCATTGTTTCAACTACCAATAAATATAGCTGTTAATTTAAAAAAATGGCGAAAAAGGATATTCAGACTAATACTGAATCACATTTAACGTCATCACACGACTGAGAACTACTTGTTATTCAGACCAAAGAGCTCTTATGGTGTCTGACCTTGGCGTAGGCCTTTGTCTCTGCAAACTTGATCTTGAAGTCAAACAGCTCTGCAGGCGGCTGCTGCTGTAGCTCTGCTGAGGCTTCCTGCTGGCTGGTCAGATCTCTGTTCACCTCCTGGAGACAACACAATGGAAGAGTCAGACACACAGAGACAGGTAGGATCATACCTGCTTCAAACTGGAAACTGGAGGGTGGGAAGTGCAGAAGTTACGTATTATAGCTTTAATAAACAATTAACATGCAAAAAGTGCTCCAACTAAAAACTATACCCAGTCCCAGTCCATTCTGTCTGTACCTGTAGGTGGGCCGTGAGCTCTCTGTATTTGGTGATAGTCTGTTGATAATCAGCGACGGTCTCCTGCGCGGCTTCAACTCGTTTCTCGGCCTCTCTGACTCTGGAGGCTCCCAGGTCCAACATCTCCCTCAGCTCCAGCTCCGTCTCTCTGCCGTTCTCCTGCAGCTCATCGTTCATCTCGTTTATAGCTTCCTGAAACAAACAGCCTCAGTCATTTACTCTAGTCCTTTGACGTCCATTGTTTACATTTCTAATAATTCAAATTAAAAAGATTTAAAATAGTACAAATATATTCTACTTTTATTTCAAATGTTAAACTATAATCATAATGTATATGATTTGAAAACCCATGATTGTAACCAATATCTCTTATTTATTTAGTAACAAAATCAGAACCCAAATGTTTTGAGAAATGCCATATTCATAAACATTGTGCCGACACTGTAAGTGACTTTATTTGGCCAAGTGAAGGAAGGAGCAGCGGGTCATTTGTTTGAACGAGGTCGATGGATATTGAAAGTGGACTTAATTCAAACAGTAACTCACTATTGACTGCAGTAACAAATCACAAGAGAGCAGTATGTACTGTACAAAGTAAAGAGTCAGTCTGCAAACTGTGGCACTTTCATTTTCTCTGACCTCAGTCCTATAAATACAAATAATTAGGCAGAGAAGGAAATGCACAAGTCTCAAGACATTAGCTGTGGATTTTATTTTTTATTTTTTTTATCAAGTTTTTTTATTTGTTTTTTATGTATAGAAAAGTGAAAAAGTTGTTAATTTGTTACAGACAGGTAGTATGAAAGAATAAATAAAAAACAACTTATGCCACTAACATCGAGACAAACAGTAAAATAAAATAAACATCAAAATACCCAAAAATAATCCCTCCCAAGTCACTGCCGGTTCACAAAGCCTGAAATGAGCCCAAAAAAGGAGCTGTGGATTCTTGAAACGAAAAACTGAATCAACTTTGATGTTGAATTAGTTTAATATGAATGAATGAATGAATGAATGAAAGCTTAGACAGTAGATTGTTCTCTCACCAGATCAGTGACTGTCTCTCTCAGCTCGCGGACCTTCTCCTCCAGGTCAAGGTTTCTCTCCGTCAGCATCTCCACCATCTCCTCTGCTCCCAACGCTGCATCCACCTGGAACAAAGCACATCTGAACTGGTAACTTAGACCCCCAAAAAGCGTGGTCCTGTTTTGTATGTACATTTGGGTTGTGATTTTCTTGTTAGAAAAAAAAAACATATTAAAAACATATAAAAATGTACTTTATTTTTTTATTTTAAACAGGCGCTAGTGTCGTAAAAACACTACCGCTTTGGTCCAAAGGGGGCACTAGGATCAACAAAAACAGAAAGTTCCTGGAAGCTACTCTGAAATTTTCTCTCTTTTTTTGCATTCCAATAATGAAATCATCAATCACTTTGCCAATAGGCTTTTAAAGTTCACATTACAATAGGTTTCCTGAGTCAGTTGCTGGTGGCCTGTAGGGTGATTTATGTCAATGAATAGCTGCAGAAGCCTCTTTTTTTTTAGCCTGTTTAGCCTTTGGTAATAATGAAACCCCCTCACACTGACCTGTTCTTTGAGCTCGTCGATGGTCTTCTCAGCCTGGCTCATCTCCTCCTGTAGTTTCTCCTTGGTGCTGCGGTGAGCGTCCAGCTCCACGTTCTTCTTCTCCATCTGCTTCTGCAACTTCAAGTGTTCCTGTTTCTCTGACGACGACAGGTCACGCATCCTGGTACACACACACACACACACACACACACACACACACACACACACACACACACACACACACACACACACACACACACACACACACACACACACACACACACACACACACACACACACACACACACACACACACGTAAGAGCTTTGTGGAACTTCTTATACTTTTATCTTTTAACCCTTTCTACTGTGTTTACTGTTAACTATAAGGAAGTACAATTAAACTTAGAAAATATTTAAGGTTAGGGTTGAACTTTTTCTTGGTGTCCTGCAGTGTGAGGATTCCATTTTTTTATTTTATTTTTTATTTAACCAGGTAAGTCTTTAAGAAAACATTCTTATTAACAAAGAACTCTACCTGACCAGAGCTTCCTTCAGTCTGCCGTTCTGCTCCTCCAGCTGTTTCACATGGTAACTGGAGGCAGCGCCATCAGAACCTGACAGGAACACAACAACACAACTGAACTTTTCTACTCACTTTTCAATTAATGTCACTAAATGATACTTTTAATCAAACAGATGTTGCTGGTGTTGTGAGTTGACTATTTCTGCTGCAGCTTTAAAAAAAACTATTTCTTATTGCAGAAAGAACACTCCATGTTGCCTTAAATTAAAAAAAATTGCAGTCACTACATGTAGCAAAAGGCAACTAATGCACACTGAACAAGAAGTTACATTTTGTTTTCACCTGCAGGGTGCAAGTCATTTTTAAACACGTAGAATGTAGAAACTAGAATTTAAAATAGATCTTAAATCCCAGCGTGTTTGTACCTTTCTCCTCGATCTCGTGTTTGAGGATCTCCAGGTCCATGGTGAGTTCCTCGGTCTTCTCCTTCATAGAGTCCACCTCCAGCTGCAGAGACTCGGCTCTCTCCTCAGCCATCTCTTTATCCAGCGTGGCCATCTCGATCGCATCCGCCGTGTCTGACATCTCCTCCATGTAACGCTCCTTAGCCTCCATGGCTTCCTTTGCCTCCTACGCAAAAATTCAATCATGTTGAGTTAGTTACGTCTCAATAAAGTAGACGTGGATGTATGTTCCTTTAATGAAAATCATTATTTCTATCATTTAATTATACAACACTCAAATTATTGATGAACAAATGATCAGATAGTTGGGGATATAATCATAAAAAAGGTCTATTTTTTGTGTTTTTTTAGGTAAACTCTCAGGCCTCAATTTTACATTCACTACATTGTTTTCAAAGGACTATCACTTTTACTCATCGGACAACGTATTTGGTGCTTCAGAAATCAATCAGCAGCACCAAACAGCCCTTGAACCTATCCACCATCTACCCATCTATACAGTACTCTCATAAACTCATCTACTCCCAACCTAATACTGATCCATTGTTAACAAAAAAAATTTCAAGACTTAAAAGCACCAAACAGTCTTTCAATCTCCCCTCCATCTATACATACAGTACTCTCATACACTCAGTAATAGTGTGTACAGTATAACACTCAGTAATAAGTGTGTATATACAGTATAACACACAGTAGTCTGCCTCTCACCCGCTTGGCCTCCTTGAGTTGCTTCTGCAGCTCTGCCTGCTGCTCCTGCATCTTGTTCTTCCACTCCTGCAGCTGCTCCAGTTGGATCTTGTGTTTCTCCAGTTCCTTCAGTTTGGCTTTGTCCTCCGTCCGCTTCATCTTCAGCGTGTCAAGCTTCTCCTCAAGATCTTTAACCTGGGAACGCAGGGACTCCTCTTCCTGGATGGATGGAGAGGATTATTCAACATGGAGGATTGGTGGTGGAGACAGAAGGGAGAAAAGGACACATTTAATTTAACTTTAAATATATATATAATTTTATTTTTTTATAGTTTCACACATTGCTGGTGCAGGATGATGAGAACAATCAGATGTTAAAAAAAAAGAAAATAAATGACACACAATTAGGCTACAGGCAAGATCCATTCAGATGGAAAGATAACTATATTGTCATGCACATGTCGTACGAAATTTCGTTTCACTTAATACATAATTGTGTTAAATTCACATATAAAATATTGTACCAAAATGGGTACACAGAAACATATTTTTGAAACTTTTTTCCCCACTCATCTTCATTCTAAGGTGGCAGCACTTTCATTTTCTAAAGTGTTAGGAGGGTTGCATTTCACTTGCCATGCAGTAACTTAACCTGTGGAAAGACTCAGCAAAACAACCACAACCACACACACACACACACACACACACACACACACACACACACACACACACACACACACACACACACACACACACACACACACACACACACACACACACACACACACACACACACACACACACACACACACACACACACACACACACACACACACACACACACACACACACACACACACACACACACACACACACACACACACACACACACACACCTTGTCGACTTAATGTGCTTGTGTATCTGCACACATGTAATCACACCAACTCTTAATTAAATCGTGCTACAAATGCGCACCTCACACACTAACTAATGACGAAAATCACAGCTCAGAAAACCTGTTAAAATGTTAGTGAGAAAAACAACACTTCAATATCAAGTGCAAAAACATCACGCCACACCACTGCACCTGTGTTTCCATAGTGACGTCCTCCTGGAAGGTTAACATAGGAATCAATCTGGTTATTTTTAACGCTGTACGGCAACAGATCGTTTAACAAAATGTTAAAATTATAACTTTAACCTGTAACCTGTAACCTGACCTTTACAACACATTAATATACAAGCTGCTGTTCTCAAATAACACACAAGAGATTCAACTTGTCCACAACCAACTCATAATTAAAGAAGAGTACACGGATAATTACGCCTCTTCAAATCAAGTAACATTTGGACACAAACTGGATCTAAATCTTAGCTTGATTGACCATGTGCTTGAGAGCTAATCACTTCAGCTATTACTGCTTGGTATAATTGCTTGAAAGATGTCAACTTAAAGCTGGGGTATATGATTTCTGATTGGTCAAAGTTGTACACTTCATACCAGACCGAGGCTCCGATTCTCTGTTCTTATTGGCTGTTGGGACTGTCCATTCACTTTGGCACGACTTTGTTGGTGTAGAGTGTGTCAGGGAGGGACCAAAGAGAACAAGTGGAGCGGTTGAGGTATTTGAATTTGAATCTCTATCCCAACTGCCATTTTCTCCAGGAATCCTCCACCCCAGCTTTAAATCTTTTTTGTTAGCAGTAGAATCAACAACTGAAACCATTTTTGGGCGCTTGTTGGGATTTTTCTGGGGTGAAACCATATGTGTGGTGTGTTGCGACGCTGTCAGCAACAGTGTGATCAACACAGTGAAGTCTTAAGCTGACACTGACCTTGCTTGGGACGGGGGGCGGAGGGTTTCCAGGGGAGTGGAGCGTTGGGATGACCGGAGCAGCCAGAGGAGTCTGGGCCGGTGTGCTGGGCTCACTGCTGCTCATCTCCCCGGCAGAGGCTGAGGCAGAGCCAGACGCAGCGCCCTTACCAGAGGCAGGGCGGGTGGGCTGCTGTGGAAGGATCAAGATGATTTTTTTTAAGAATAATTATGAAAAGAATTTGTAACCTCCATTGATAGGCCAAGGGCGTACTTTGGGACGCATTTGCAAAAACTACAACGGAAAAATAGTCAGAAATTTAAAAAAAATGCATAGAATCAAAATTAGGAAGAAAGCAAAGCATGTTAATATGCAGAAATAGCTCTGAGGCGGATTAGAACAAAACTAAACAAAAGCTAGAACAGAAAATAAAATGTTGTGTTAAAGTGTTGAATACATGATTTCTGTAGCTACATGAAAGGCTAAAATACTGAAAAAATAAAAAAGCATAAAACCGAAATCAGGAAGCAAACAAACCTTTAATGTGCAGAATAGCTCTGGAACTTATTAGAACAAATAAAAGGACAAAACTGAACAAAAGCAACTACAGAAATAATATCAAAATGTTGAAAATATGAATGGTGGAATACTGTGTGTAGACAGGACATAGTGTTCCTGCTGTAAATGTCAAAGTGAAGAATGTCAAAATGGCTGAACAGATTGAATAAAAACAGCAATGTGCAAGATTATGTTAAACTGAGTGGAAACATATTTGTGCTATGAACCAAAAACTCATTTCTTTTAGTGAAATTAAAAATGGATTTGGCATCATGTCTGGTGATGTATTGTCACTGCTGTTTGGCAACACAGACGCTTGCACACACACACACACACACACACACACACACACACACACACACACACACACACACACACACACACACACACACACACACACACACACACACACACACACACACACACACACACACACACACACACACACACACACACACACACACACACACACACACACACACACAGCTGCATGAAGCGCAACAACAACAATCGCAAATAGATAAATGTTGATAAAAATGGTAAGCCCTGAAGACTTTGGAGACTGGGCTCACCTTGGGCCTTCTGGCCACGGTCTGAAGAGGAGAGGAAGTAGGAAGTAGGAAAGGAGGGAGGGAAACAAACATCCAGGGTTAGTGATTCAAGGGCACACTTCATATTAAACTACACATCACAGGCAAATAGGACAATATGAGCGGATGAAGCTGACATGATATGAATCCTGCTACTTCTCTGTAAAGCTATTGTGCGTTACGTCTGTCGCCCCCATGAGGAATTCTGAGTAATTACAACAACACTGTCAGCGCATCTACATGAGGTAAAGCCTTCGTTGATCGTGTATGGATATACCTTCTGCCCTACGTCCAGGTTTCATTCTTATCAGTATAATCAAAATCAAAAACATTTCTTGGGCGCTTCTTGGGGTTTGTCTGAGTTCCTGCATTGTGTCGGGTGGGGGGGGGGGGGGGCGACACCAGTTTGTAAATACTGCCATACTGAGATAGGCTTAGATCAACATTGTATGAATCCATTGGGCGATGGCTTGAAATGTAACCGACATTAATTTATATGAAAAAGTTACACACTATAGCTTTAAGGCCCACAATGAAGCCATTATCATGTAACATCCAGATCTCATCTCTGATCAGTTTCTTTACGTCTCGACACTCTTGTTATAACTAGTCTCATCTCTTCCACCAAAAAACCCTCCTTAACAACATGGAGACTGTGTCTGGTACGGATGCTGTGACCTAAATGACTGACTGCATTGTGTCTCGGCCCAGTTTTCAAACTGCAGACAGCGCTGGAAGAATGGCTCGTTATCCACTGGCTGCATCCCCTTGTTTCAGTGAAGTGTGCAGAGAAAGATCCACACATTGTTCTTATGTAAAGTCTGTCCAGCAGACCTGGGTAACACTGCTGGTTGGAGAAGAAATTGGACAAACCAACCAACTATTATGTTCTCAAGTAAAAATGTGCCTCTTTAGTTTTGCTTGACTTTTACGAGGTGACTTATATTTATAGTTAATATTATTTCTAGACCTTAAGGACCATGAAATATTTTCAAATGTCAAACTGTATTTACTAGAACATGCCAAGGTTTAGGACTGGACCATAATTCTACAGCATTACCTTCAAATTCTCCATAAGATTTTCTGTTCAGAGATAAAATAGTCATTAGGAAAATAGTTTAGCAAACTCAATCTGTAGCCATAACAACTACCAGAATAAGTGAACGTTGTTATAATTGTATACTGAGATGAGTCATATTTTGTGCAGAATGTCTGCACTATATGGCGATCAAATTACGTTCAAGGCTTTCTTTTTTATCATCAAAACATGATGTAACCCAGGTCTGCACACTTCACTGTCCTTTGCATTCTCTCTCTCTCCTCTCTCTCTCTCTCCTCTCTCTCTCTCTCTCTCTCTCTCTCTCTCTCTGTCTCTCTCTCTCTGCTTGGGCCTGGGGCACGGCCGTCTCTCTGGCTAGTTATCGTCCTTTATTGGATTACACAGCCATCCCATTCAGCAGAAATGATCCCGGGCTAACAGCTGTACCAAAACAAGAGATGACAGCCGTCCTAAGTGTCATACTGTCAGGATGCTAGAACAGGCTGTACTCTAATCACATCAGCCTGAAATGATGTCATTCTCCCTTGGAGGGTCAAAAAAAGAAAAAAAATAGCTCTGACCTCATTAAACGTTGTGGTAAGCTTCTGCATCATGAGGCCAAATTAAAATATACACAGAGATACACTGATGTCCATTGAAATGACAGAAAAAGCCTACACACATTGCTGCAGACACAAGTGAAGGCAAAAGGCAAAGTCTGCAAAAATGTCACTATGAGTTTGCAGAAATAACATTGAACTCACAAAATTAAAAAAAATTAAAATTAAAAAAAACCTATTGGCACATTCAATTGTACTTCCAAACTGAGAATATCTAATACCATATTAAAAAGGGTAACTCAACAACAAAATTAAGAATAACTTAAACTTCCAAGCATGACCTTTTACAGCAGAATCTGCCCACAAAAAAAAATGGATGACGACAACAACCATAGCAACAACAACATCCCAAATGCATGAGGACGATCATAAGGAGTTTCTGTACCTTCCGGGGTGCCGGAGTCTGTCTCATCATATTTGCAAGAGGGGAAGACACACAAACACAGTCACCGAAAAATACACACAAACACACAGGAAGGTGATAAAACAGGCAGAGTCCACAGGAGCCGGGTTCAGGAGGACAGACAGCTAAAGCCGAACACACAGTCAGAAAAGCAGCTGCTCAGGCCAGGAAAGCTGCAGTGGTGCAAATGGCTGCAACGCTTTTTTTAATTCTATTTTCCCAGGCTCTCTCTCTGTCTCTCTATCTCTCTGTCTCTCTCTCTCTCTCTCTCTCTCCCAAGCCTCTTTCAGTAGCCTTCTCTACTGCGATCGTGCGTCCTCCCTTATGTCCTCGGCCTCAGCTCATCTCATAATCCATATTCCCATAGCCCTCGCTCTGTGCCTCCCTTTCCCTTTTCTGCTGCTATTACGACTATGACATCTTTCCGTCGCGAGCATCCGAACTGCTACTGTTCACGGGAGACGCCTCTCCTCTCCTCTCCTCCCCTAACCTCCCTCCCCCTCCTAACAAATTCTCTCGCTCCGTTTTCCTCACTCGGCTTGTTGTGATTTGTCAGCGCAGCCAATGCCAAGCTGCTGATGCATTACATCACTGTGCACGGTGCACCTCCCTTGCTCTCCTCCCTTTCTCCCTCTCTCTCTCTCTCTCTACATCTCTCTCTCTCTCTCATCAGCTGATGGCCTGTATAGGTCCGGTATCTTTGATGGTGCTCTTGCCCAACGACTTTACCAAACAATTTTCATTCATGAAATGTAAAATCAATGATGAATGTTTGTATTTATTTATTCATAGAAAACATCAATAGCCTTTGAAAATAAAGGTGTTTTAAAAATCAACTTTCTCTTTCTCTCTCCATTCTGCTCACCCACAGACAGACAGACAGACAGGGAGGGAGGGAGGGAGGGATAGATAGATGGTGCATGTGAATCAGTGACTGTGGACAGACAGAGGGGCGGGGTTGTACTGAGGTGAAGAAGGGCAAATGAGCAACGCCACTGATGCAAGCCCCTCTCTCTCTCTCTCTCTCTCTGTCATCTCCTAGCAACACTCACTGAGCCGTCCTATGGGCTCATTAAAGCAAGACGAAAACAAGGAGGAAAACTAACACCTTATCTGGTTCACAAATCAGAGTGCATTAAGTCATAAATGCCTTTCTAATTATTTTTTATTTGTTTTAAATTTACTGCATATGGATATTGTCCAATATAGGCATGAGACAATATACTGGCCAAAATAATTGTGACGAACAATATCATCCCAATAATCATTACAATATTCTTAAACCCCTTAAACAAATGGCAATAGAACATACTGGAACAACTTAACCTTACATTTAGTTAAAAATATTTTTCTTTCATTATTTTTTATTTACATGTCACTCGTGAGAATATTCACGATTATCCTGATAGAATGCCCCTTTAAATCCAGTGATGGCACGAAGCAGAGCTCATAGATTACAAGCAGAGATAATTACGGGATCGCTTCCCACGGTATTAGACGGATAATCTCACTGGAGGGCCATTTAATTTCGCTCTATAATCCATATATTAAACTACTGGAGCCGGGGGGCGCCTTTAGCTCAATTGGTAAGGCGTCCCCCTCCCGGGCCGGGCCCAGCAGCAGACCCGGGTTCGATTCCCACCCGCGGTCGTTCTCTGCATGTCACTCCCCTCTCTGCCCCATTTCAACTCTGTCTCTCTGCACTATCAATAAAGCATAAAAATGCCCAAAAAATATCTTAAAAAACAAAAAAAAAACTACTGGAGCCACAGAGGAAATCTGTAATGTGGGCCGCAATTCAAAAGGCCTGGACTACGCTACCATGGGCCATTATCTCATTTTGCCCATAAATAGTTTACTTTAGTTTATTCACACTTCATCATCATATCATTGAGAAACAATTTTACGGTACACTTTATGGCAATCTATGATGCGTACAATGGGTGAAAAGCCAAATAAGCTACTTAAAGGAATTCCTAGTAGTCATAATTGTTAAATACTTGTTCTAATAAAATAGACAGATGGGTTTAAATGAGTAAAAAACTATCCGGTATTCCAACAGCCAGAAGGTAAGACTGAAACAAAATGGAAGACTTTGATCTTTAGAGTTAATACTAAAAGGAATAAATGGTTTTTTAAAGAGGCCATTCCTTCCCTTACCGCCTAGAGCCAATCGAGTAGCTATCCTAATATCTTTTTCAGCTCCACTAACATTCTTCTCTGCACCAACAGCAAGAACAAAGAGAGTTAATCAGTGAGGAAACTACGCTTTAAAACCTGAACTCACATTTCACATTGTGCGCATTAAGATGGGCAGAATCTCTTGATATTGCTGTGATTACTTACTAAGTTAACAGTAAATAAAGACGATGTAGGGTTTCTTTGTGAGAGTCCTTAGGCAAGACTGACTAACTGCCTACCTCCAGTTGTACATCAATTTGGATTAAAGTGTCTACTAAATGACATGTAATGTTATAATAATGTAATGTGAGTACTATAGAAGAGTTTTTTTATGATGAAAAGATAGAGGCAGAAATTCATAGTGTGGGCCGCTGAAGCAGAAATAACAATGTGTTTAGGTGTATCCATTACAGAGCAGTTGAGGGAAATCTGTCCTGATGAAATATTCAACATCACATCTGCTGTGTAATCCTTTCGCCTTCTACTACAAGACTTAAGTGCTGCTCTGGGAAGCAGGGCTGGGAATCAGAGGAAACCTACACACACAACCAAAGACACACACACACACAACCCTCCCCCCACACACACACATGAAAAAAAATTAAGATGTAAACACACATACAGAAATAGGATGTGTAACATATTAACACTTTTTTGTATTATATTCGAGTTATTTCTATGATTACCATCGATATCATTACATCATTAATCTACATATATTTAATATCTTTAGTTTTGATTAATACTTCCGCTATTGAATTTGCATGAGTTGTTATATGATGCCTTGGCAATATTGGTTTTGAAAATGTATTGAATTGAGAGAGAGAAAGGGAGAAAGAGATAGAGAGAATTATTAATGTGTGTCCTTGCGTGAATATATGGGGGGTTGTTCTTATATTTTGTGAAATCCCTAATGCTTTGACAATACTATTTAATATAATAGTCATGCCAATACAGCTTTTTGAATTGAATTGAATTGAGAGAGAAAGAGAGAGAGAGAGTGAGAGAGGAGATAATGTTATTGGGCCATGGTAGAGATGTATCAGGTTCCTGCCTTCCCATCACACCCACCCACCCACACACCCACACACACACACACACACACATACACACACACACACAGGGCGGATGGACTGATGCCTGTGAGGTCATCGCTCTGCAGCCTCCAGCAGGACAACAAGGAGATCGAGTGACTGCACATGAAGCATCTACACAGCAGAACTCAACACGCTCGGCTCATAACTGCACTGTACAAAACAACAAAGATAAAATATATGTTTCTGTAGCTCTCTACAAGGAAGACTAGGATTTCTATTGTTGTTATTCTCATATTCTTGTTCTGAAACTCTGATGACACATTTACAGCCGTCATCACTCCAATAGATCTGGAAAAAAAAACAAAATGGAGAATATGTTTCAGACTGATCCTTGGTCTTGCTGCGGAAGGAGACGATAAAGGAGCTGACAGGTAATCTATACTGCAGGTCTGTTCTCTGCAACGCTTCACCTCAGTCACTGTCTGACATTTACAGAGGAACTCCTGCAGAAACTTTTATCCAAATCTACTTAAGACTGGAGGTATGTAGTTAGAATGAAGGGTCTTGCCTAAGGGCTCTTAAAGCTAACTGCACCACCCTGACCAGTAATCGACCCTAGTTTGCCGCACCACAGTCAGTGAGCTATTGAGCATCCCAGATGCACATCATGTATGGCTCAGCTGAAAAAGAAGACGGAGCTTCTTCTTGGAGTGTTTTTTCCATTTCTGTTGATCAACTTATAGTTTAAATAATCAATTATTCAGAGCCATTGCTATCACATGTGTCTGAGGCAGCCCCAGCACCTCAAACCACCTCCTTTACTGATGTGAAATGGCAGAGGCAAATGAAACTAGTTGACAAGTGCCTACAGCTGCAGCTTTTTAATACAACCTCCCAAAAAGAAAACTACTCTGAATGTCATTTTAAAAGCCTTCACAAATGCCAGATCTTTGTCATCCAGAGCATGGTGCTGAATGTGGGCAGAACTGTCTCTCTCTAAGCCTGAAGCTATTAAGTATTGTATTGAATTAGTAAATTCACTTCTTACCAACAGAGGTTTTTGTGATTTATAAAAGCTAGTTGATCATTGACAATGAGACACTACGGCACTGCGACTTCAACATGCTTTATATAAACACACGTAAAGCAGACAGACACGGCGGCAACAGACAACACACACACACAACACAGAGGCAGAGAGCACAGTTCAGGTGACAGACAGGAGGTGGGCGTGGCACTCTTGCGAACACAGGTATCATCTATTTGTTCTTTTTACTTTAACTTTCCATTCACTCTCACATAAACACAATAAGACGTTCGGAGACAAGACAAAAACAATGGCGGCATGGTGAGATTCGACGTAAAATCGCAAATAGTCGTACAATGAGGGAATGAGGTGGGCGCCCTGTTGCCATGCAGCAGCGAAGGCCATTCAGAGCCATGGTTACTAATATATATATATGGTCATTGTCATAACATTACAGCGGTACCGAGGTTAGAGAAACATGCAGCACCTTTTTGGGCTTCAGTCCTCGCTGCGTGGACCAAGGAAAGAAGGGAAGGAAGTGAGGGAAGGAGGGAAGGAGGTTAAGGGTTTGTCACAGTCATGCTGGAGGTGACTGGGAGGTGTAGTGGGTCTGTGCTCCTCGAAATTGTTAGTGGATCCAAGAAACCATATATACAGTACACACATACAGTAGTTTCACCAATATGTCTTCAGTTCACTTTCACACACATATTTCTTTTCAATCGTTCAGTTCATTTTGAGACAAACTGCATGTTAAAAAAGAAATATCAAAAAATTATTCATATTTACAGACCTGCATCCACAAAGAAATAATCAAAGCGTCAGTTGTAAAGGCTAAATAATTTTTATTTAAAACATTTAACTGATCTTGGGGGTGTCACTATTTGTTTCACTTAATAAATCCATGTATCACAAGTCATGTCTAGTGTACATATTTATAGGCAAACGTCTCCCTCTGCTGGTCAGATAGGAAAACACAGCCTTTATCCTAGATTGCCTCTGGAGTGCAGGGTCGGAGGTTCGATCCCCCGTCTCCCCGCCACATGTCGAAGTGTCCCTGAGCAAGACACTGAACCCCACATTGCTCCCGATGGGTCAGAGAGCGCCTTGCATGGCAGCTACTGCCATCGGTGTATGAGTGTGTGTATGAATGGGTGAATGTGGTAAGAAATGTAAAGCGCTTTGGGGCTGAGAAAATCGGCTAGAAAAGCGCTATATAAGTCAAGTCCATTTACCATTTATCCTGGATTGAAGAAAATCTGGTAAACTCATAGTTTCAGCGATTATTTGAAGAAAAAATTATCATTTTATAAATTGTTTCTGTATTTCAATTGTGGGGGAAGACAAGTCGTTATCATGGATGAAAGATATGATAAAGTATCTCCATTTTCTTCTGCATCATTACAGGCATGTATAAAAGAAGAGTTATTTACACTAGAGATTGTCTGTAACTCTCTTTAGCCTGAATTATTCAATGCTAATGAGCAAAACAAATGCACTTTAAAATGCTGAACATAACATTCAGTATAGTCAATGAAAGGCTTCCAAGCATCTTCCCACAGCTAGTACTAACACAAACCTTTTTTTTATTCAAGAAATGAATGAAAGTGTTGAATCCAACTGAAACAGCAGAACAAGTGTAGTCAACAGGAACGCACTTTTACTTTTAGATAACAGAGTTTGTACATGTGTGTGTGTGTGTGTGTGTGTGTGTGTGTGTGTGTGTGTGTGTGTGTGTGTGCGTGTGTGTGTGTGTGTGTGTGTGTGTGTGTGTGTGTGTGTGTGTGAGTGCATGTGCGTGTGTGAGTGCGTGTGCGTAAAAGTCCAGGTGTGAGCTCCTGACTTTCCTGCAGTGGAACCTCATATCTCGGTGCAGCGTTTATCTGACTCACCAGTTTGCTGGACTTGGGCGTCTCCAGGATCTCTGCAGATTAGAAAAGACAAACAAAAGGAAGTGAGAAGCAAAACTTTCACTTTATCATCAGTGTTATCGTCTTTTACAAGGTCTAAAGTCCTACTGAGATCCGGTTGCAAACACATTTAAGTCAACATGATTTATTTATTGTCTCTTTACCGGATGCTCAACACTGATACGGAGACACAGTCAGGTTGCTGAGAAATCACAAACACCTGACTTAGCCTACTCCTTCAAGTGAATCTGATGGCGATAAAACAGTAGTTGGTAGTCATGGATGAATAAGTATCCTGGTCAATTATAATTTTTTTTTTTTACTTAAAAAGTCTTACCAACTCCTCCATATAACTTTCAAAAAAGCAAAAGTCTGAGAAATACTAATCTTCATCTTGTATTATTTTATAACATCACTGTATTGAGCAAACAATCTTGAAAGTTTTGAATTGTTTTACAGAAAACATCATTCGACTGAACGGGACAATTCACAATTGCATTTTTTTTTGTAAAGGTGGTGTCATGACATACGTTTTTTTTCCTGTTTTTTTTTTAAATCAACTTTCAATATTTGGTGCAGGACAGTGTTACAGCAACCAAGGTGTCATGAGAACTTTCCTCTGTGTTGTTACTATAACCTGAAGATACAGCACATCTAACTTTGGGGCTGAACTTATGAATGAACTCCTTAGCCAACTAAAAATTGCTCAAAGAAGTGCAGAGTGTGTCACAGCTTTAACTCTCTCTCTCTCTCTCTCTCTCTCTCTCTCTCTCTCTCTCTCTCTCTCTCTCTCTCTCTCTCTCTCTCTCTCTCTCTCTCTCTCTCTCTCTCTCTCTCTCTCTCTCTCTCTCTCTCTCTCTCTCTCTCTCTCTCTCTCTCTCTCTCTCTCTCTCTCTCTCTCTCTCTCTCTCTCTCTCTCTCTCTCTCTCTCTCTCTCTCTGCGTCAGGAAGTGGAACCTTATGAAACTGAAAACAATGCACCAAACCGACACCCCCCCCCCCTATTTTAATGTAGCAGCAGTGAGGAGTTACCATGGAAACAGAGAGCAGCTCAGTCCATTCTCAAGAGGATGAAAACATATCGATGACCACATGTAAAAAGTAGAGACAAGACGACAAAATGTATCACAATTTATTTGAAATTGATTATGTATTATATATGGCAGTATGTATACAGCAAGAGTTATCATTATCAAAAGTGACCAAGTATTTTAATGGTTAAAACTTTTTTCTTCATACAAATAATCAAGCTGGTTGAGATTTAAGGTTTGTTTTTCGATTCAATTCCTATGATTACTGTGACTTTAATTTTGTTGATGTCCTGCAGAACTATTTGAAGGAGAGTTATTATAATTGTTAGCTGAGCTGGCTCTTCTGGCCCCAAAACAGCTCTAATATATTGCTTCTTTTTCACATTTATTATGTCTCTTGATGAACTTGTCGACACCAAACAGCTCTTGTTGACGCTGCAGAGAGTAAAACATAATATGTTTGCTGTCAACAGGAAACCTAGATGAAATGTTATTGTTCAATTTGACATTTATAGAGAATCAGTATTCAAGAGCTTGACTGCACCAGATGGGGCACACAGAGGGATTCAAACCAACAACCTACGCAGTGCTGGTGCAACACTCTGCTGCATCAGTGACTCAACATGAGACTAAACAGCGTCTCTGTAATGAGATATTTTACATAAACACATTTATATTTCAGTGCTAAAGCTGAAACTCTTACAGTGAGCAGGCGGGGGGGTTACACTGCCTTGCTTTAGGGCGTTTATACACTGATCTAAGACTTTTTAATGCCACTTTAAATTAAATTGAAAGCCAACGTCGAGGCCGCACTGGCAAATATATGAAGGATATCATTGAAATTCTGATGCATTTCAAGGAACTGTTAATAAAGAAACTTAATTATAAACTCACATTAATACACTCACATTGATATACTGTAACAATAGCTTTGTGAAGTGTGTGTGTGTGTATAGTTTTATTGCTTATTTGCCACATAACAACCTCTCCAGGTACTGTATTTATTTTATCTTACAAAAGGGCAATCAAAAATGTAAGACCTTTGTGAAGGAAGTTCAATACTTTGTCAGTGAAAGGCCTGATTTTAATGCTTTCAAGACCCCACGGTTACCCTGACTGATACACAAACACAGACCTGGCTGTAGAGAGACCAAGAGGTTCTTAAGATGTTAAAAATAATCAGTTTATTGCATGAGTAAAAGGGTGACAATTTGAAGACAATATGGAGACAGGAAAAAGCTTTTAGGCAAACAGCCAATCAGGAGAAAGGCAAAAATGATTGTGCGTCAGCAGCTACAACAATAGCCCGCTAACTCTGCACACTGCACACACACTATTATTTTATTTTATACTGTCATGTATAGCACATCACACACTTTACACAGTGCTGGAAATTGCATATATTGTACTATATTTTGTTATATCTTATACTGTACCTTACTGTTTGTGTAGGATGAAAAAAAAGAGTAAGAATTGAATTGTATAGCGCAACTACCTGTTTTACTGTATGCCATATGACAATAAATATTTAAGTATCGCTTAATGTTGTTATAAAACATATGACCTGTCAGTGTGTTAAGGTCACAAAAGGTGAGTTTTGTACCTCTGCGCTCTCATAGTACGGAACTTATTTGCTTTCAAATAGCAGCTCTGCATGTTGAATCTTCTGAGCGTGTGTATGTCCCCAAGACGACTTCTATTTCTTAAAAGGTCAGGATCGATGTGTTTGCACAGTTTGTTTGAGCCAAATCCTTTTCTACCACCTACAGAATACTGATGGGGACCGATGACCAAGGACAAAACCGTGACCGTCTGAAGGGGGGTGTGTGTGTGTGTGTGTGTGTGTGTGTGTGTATGTGGCGTATGTCTGTGTGTGTGTGTGTGTGTGTGTGTGTGTGTGTGTGTGTGTGTGTGTGTGTGTGTGTGTGTGTGTGTGTGTGTGTGTGTGTGTGTGTGTATGGTTGTGTCCTTACCTCGTTTGGGAACCTTGCCGGTGCCGGGCTCAGGTGTCTCTGGAGATGTCGTGTCAGCCCCATCGTCAACTAACTGGATCTGAGAAAAGATACACAAAAATATACAGACATTTAGTCACGGACTCAAAAAACATTACTTGCTATTGCTTCCAATTCGGTTGGCAGAGAGGAGGCCACAGCTGTTGAGACTGCAGCCACGAAGACAAATCCTTTTAATTGATGTTCATTCATTCGTAACACTTGTAATCTGTCCGTTCTCATAGCAACCTTTACGACTGCAGTGCAGAGGCAGTCGAGGTCAGACAGTCTTTTAAGGCCAAGTGGGAAACATAATGAAGAGGATTAGCAACACAACACCAGATCGATATACTGAAGCTTGAAGCTGCTGTGTGTGTGTGTGTGTGTGTGTGTGTGTGTGTGTGTGTGTGTGTGTGTGTGTGTGTGTGTGTGTGTGTGTGTGTGTGTGTGTGTGAGGTAACTGTAAAGCTGAGTCACTGGTAGCATTAACACAATCTACTCTCTGTGCTCACTTAACAGTAGGGCATAATACAACAACCACTCGGATAGATTTATTCCTAAGTGACAAGTGCAACTGATTTAAAAAATCCTTTCTCAAGATTTTGCTAAGAAAAAGTGGTCAAGGGCTGTCATACAAGCCAATGAAAGTTTTTAGTTAATAATGTTAGAAATATAGTCACTCACTGTAACATGCAGAGGTGCTTTGCAGTATTTTTTAGTTTTTGATCAAAACAACACAGATCTCATCCCAAAAGCAGTAGAAAGATGTTGACACCATTCACATAGCAGCAGAGGAAAATGTTAACCCCCACACAAGCCCACTGCATCATATATTTAAGAAAATCTTTAATTTATCTAATAGTTTAGAATACAATTTATTGAACATGTTAAAGCCATGGTGTTGCCCCCATGAGGAATTCTGAGGAATTACAACAACACTGTCTGAGCATCTACAACTTCAACTTCTTAGCAGTAGAATCAACAACTGAAACATTTCTTGGGCGCTTCTTGAGATTTTTCTGAGCTCCTGCACCAGTGTCAAGGGGGTGACACCAGTTTGTAAACACTACAATACTGAGAAATACAGAGAGAGTTTTGTAGAGCTGATAGGATTCAACAACTTTGTGTCAACTCATTTGACCCATGGCTTGAATGGAAACCGACATTCATATGAAAAGGTTACACACACTATACACTAAGTAAAAAAAAAAAAAAGAAAAAAAAAAAAAAGATTGTCAGCAACATATTACAAATTAGTAACTCAAATAATATAATTCATGTACAAAACAGGGTAGGAAGAAGTAAAACAGTTCAGTATTTACCTGTGATTGTCTCACAAATATCCCACGGTTCTCCTCGCATGTGAAGTAGCGCTTGCCCTGCACGGTGCCGTCGTTCTTGCCCTTGGCCTCGTCCAGGATGACCCCCACCCATTTCCCCGAGGCGAACAGCGTGTTGCCGATGTAGGCCACCGTGCCGCGCTGCCCCTTCCCTATCACCTCCACCAGGGAGCCCACCCGGACCGGACGCCCGCCCCCGTCAGAGCTCATCCTGCTGCTGCCGCTACTGGTGGTCTGAGTGGGAGACAGAGAGAGACACAGAGACAGAGAGAGAGAGAGAGAGGGAATTAATGTATGCTCTAAGTCAACGCTGTGGAATGGAACTCCACTGCATATAGTGGAGCAGATAAGTGCTACAATCTTTCAATTTCTGATACAAGCGTGGAAATTGTCATGAGCAGTCTCCATGTGTCAGTTGACAAGATAATCTAAACAACTGTTTACTAAATACATCACAAATTAAAACAATTAAACACTGTTTAGGACACAACTCCAAAATAACATTGGTTATGTCATTTTCTGAAGTTTTAATGCTAAATCAATATGGCTTTGGAGGAGCTTTGACTCAAAAGGGAAACACAACCTAGATGATGTCATCTTAACTTGGGCTTGGTGACAACAAAGTGAACAAAAGAAATGGAGTGCGGAAGTGGGGTTGGAAAGACTTGAATGTTCACCACCAGACAGTGTTCACCTACTTTAATGTGCAGGACGACACAGACAAAGTAAAAGTAAGGCTGTGTCCTGCACTCTCTCTAAATGTCAATGCTCCAACAGCACTGCTCTTTCTTTGTAGCTAAGGAGTCAAGTCTTTGTGATATATCCATGGTAACAATCAGTTGTGTTTTCATGAAGCAGTTGTTGTGAGTGAGTGTTGAGAAAAAATCGCTATATAAAACATAGTTTCAACAGGGCTGCGATATTTTGTAATCAAATAAACGGGCCTAACCTAATTTACTGTGTGATGCCCTAGAACTGACGGTGACTCAGCAGAGGAGCAGAGAGAGGCGCAGATATTATTAGAGAAAACGCTGCAGACTCTCCTTCAGCTTACTGTATAAACACACACACACACACGCACAGACACAGACACACAGACACACACACTTGATGTGCTGCTGTTTAACTAGAAACACAGAGCACTCTGTAGGACAGTGAACCAGCACACACACACACACACACACACACACACACACACACACACACACACACACACACACACACACACACACACACACACACACACACACACACACACACACACACACACACACACACACACACACACACACACACACACACACACACACACACACACACACACACACACACACACACACACACACACACACACACACACACACACACACACACACAACATAAAGGCAATTCAAATGTCAGCTAGAACGAAAACAATTGTAGAGCCGATAAATTGATATAAGTTCATAGCTGTTATATAAGTATATATGGTGGAATAAACAGTGTCAGCATAATATAACGCCTTTTCCACCAGAGAGCACTGGCAAGTTGATTTTTAAAACATTGCACAAGTTTTTATTTTTGTCGTCTGTTGTTGTATAAAGAAAAAATAAGAATATTGGCCATTGCCAATAGCCTATGTCATTATCAGATCTTTTTAAATCAGCCTCAGAAATCCAAGTTAAGGGCTTCATACAAACAAAAATAAGTAATTCATGTTTGTGCTTAATAATTTTGGGAACTTTTGTGTGGGTTTATAAAAGGTACATGTCGTAAGTTCTTAATGGACTCACACAACATAAACATGACCACAGAAGCCTGCCTTAAGTGTGACTGATGTGATAAGTGCACTTAACTAAAATGATCATACATTTGTGACATATTGTGCGGCCCTACAGTCAATGAGCCCCATGGACTTCCCGTCTGTCCACTGTCTCTGAGTCAGAATGCTTCTCTGTCACCAGGAGGGGTGACATCACTGCTAGCTATGTGCACTATACTTTCTAGCTTTGGCTCTGTTTATTTTCAAATCACAGAAAAAAATAACTTATTTATCATGATTGATTGGTCTTTATATATACACTTTTATTTTAGCCAGAGTAACATGGACTATCTATCTAAACCATGTGCATGACAGCATTTTGGTAAGCTTACTTTTTGGGGGGCAAATTAAGCAGTAGCATCTTCAGGCTAACATGTTTTCTCACCCAACACCAGTGCAGCAAATAATGTTTCATAACAGTTTTACTTTCATTGAACACGATAGTCAGTGTTTAAATGTGAGCGTGCACTGTGTTATAATATGAGTAGAGTGGCTCTAAATAATTCAGTACGTCCTCCTCGGGTCCGTTCCGCATCCAGCACGTGTTGGCAAACAGGTCAGAGGCAATGACATGAACAACGCTGAAGGCTTCGTTACAACTCTTTTCTTTTAATTATTTCGTGACTGTAGAGAAAGTGTCACTAAATAAACCAGTAACGGATGTACAGTATGCTTGCATATTGTTGAAATGTGCATTTGAGCTTTTTATGTGTCCCATCTTGAAGTTATTTGATGTTTTAAAATAAATGTTAGATGATGAATCGATGATCTTAGGGCTTGGCAGTGTTGTAGACACTAAAGATTCACGGATGCATTTGATTTACTGCACATGACAAGCTGAAAATGTCTCTTCCCGTGCTGGTTATGAATTATAAGCTAGGTTAATTAGAACTTCATGGGAATGCATGGTTGCCATAACTGCTGCTACATAGCTGAATATCTTAACGTGAATGTTCAAGATTTTCTTCTGCATCTGTGAATTATGTCTGGGTTTATATGTAAGCAGTAAGAGAGTGTTAACTAAATCCATCCAGCAGCAACTATGGTGGAGAAATGTAAATCGTTCAACATGCACCTTTAAGAAGTCACAACATCTTTGAGCTTATGTTTAAATATTTTCCAACATCCTGGCATTAACATTCTTGAAGTGATTTTACAGTAAGCCACAATGATACGATAGAGAGAGAGAGAGCCAGAGAGAGAGACAGAGAGAGAGAGAGAGAGAGAGAGAGAGAGAGAGAGAGAGAGAGAGAGAGAGAGAGAGAGAGGGAGAGAGAGAGGGAGAGAGAGAGAGAGATGCAACTAAACAGTCTTCATAATCCGACATTCCAACCTATACTTTGCTTAAGATTATTTAATACCTCCGCCTTATGGAATATTGATGGCTGACTGTTGAGGCATGTAGGAGGAGAGTGGGGTTTTACTTTTTTTTTTTTTTTTTTTCATTTTCTCATTGCATTGCTTTCCATGTCAGTGCTGTCTCCACTGTAGACAGCAGCAGGCCTATACAAGACGATTATTGTAAAGGGAAATATAGTATCAATTTCCTAATATCAACATTGGAGGTATACGTATTACAAAGAACTGCTTGAACTGCTATAAATGATAGCTTATTTGGCCTATATATTTGGCCATCAATCAGATGTTTCCAACCAGAAAATGTTGTAAAGGAACTGGGAGGCATGAAGATGACTAAAGTTGGAGTCTGTGATTCTGGAGAATGCTTTTTGTCAAAATCAGTCAATATCTCCTCCTGATTGTGTGTGCGCTGAAAAATGCCTGGTGTTTATACACAGCCTTGACTCTGTAAACTCTTATGTAAAAGTAAAGGAGACCCACCGTGGCTATAGCAACATGCCATTTTGCAGAGCCTAGGCTGTGTATGAACACTGGATTGTACCTATAGGTAGCGGATCATGAGGAGATAATCACTGATTTGGACAAAAAGTGATTTTGGACAACAGGCATTCTCCAGCATAGCTGACTCACTCCACCTTTAAGTATTTGTTTAATTATTGCAAGAGATATCGTATCACAACATTCAACAAGGTTATCGCATATTTGCAAGTTTTCCTGATATCGTCCAGCCCTATATTGTCAAGTCCAGTACCTGCTGATAACGGAAAAAAAAATGTCAACCTATCACCTGCCTTTCAAATATCGTCTCAACACTTCAGAGATCCTTGTAGTGACACTCTTTTATTTTGAAACATTGTACTAAACTCTATATGTTTATTCTGCAATCCTTCATTGGACAAACACTTCAATGGACAGTCATTCAAGATCTGGACTTAAAGGGACAAGCTGGGATGGTTGAGTGCAGGTTGGGGTGGGAGGATATCTGTCACATGTGTTAGTATTGGAATAACACAGCTATTGTATATGTTTGGTCCAATATGCAATGTAGACAATGATACATGGTTTAATGGAAAATCAATAAAAATTGCTTAACAAAAAAATTAGAAAAGAGGTTCTGCACACACACACACAAACACACACACAGAGTTGAGTCATCACTGAAGTCTGAACGATAACATCCAAACAGCGATTTTGGGAGCCGGAGGGGGGGCATCCTATACGAACAAAGAGGCGACAAATCCTGACAGAGGAATGCAGCGTTGAAATTGGGTTCAATTCTAGTCACAGTAGAAAATCGACCGGGCATTGATGACAGAGTGAAACAAATTGAAAAGACGTACCACGAACAATGGCGCACCAACTGACCACCAGGACTAACTTAAAAAAACATCACAGTCTGGCCAGTTCATTCATTCACTGACCTAACTGGGATGGTAGACACACACACACCTTGTTGTACACACACACACTCACCCGCGTGTACGTGTTCCTCCTAGTCTGTGACATGTTGCCTGCTTGCCCCCCCTCCCCAAACAAACGCCTGTGCTCTTGTGTTATTGGGGAGAGCCTCCGCCAGACAGAAAGGGGGTCGGGGAGAGGAGTGAGGTAAGGTAAGGGAGCGTCTCACACCATCTCTCTCATGATCTTCACAGCAAAATCTTATCCCTAAAAAAAAATACCCTCTTCCCCTATTTCTAAGATATGAAGAGTATCTCCAAGAGGAAAGACAGCCAGAGGTTTTAGCTCAGTTAAAAAAAGTTTAGGATGCTTTGAAGGTGACGAGTCCACTCCTCCGATGAATGGAGCATGAGGGAAAAACAGGAGAAATAACGTCCGGTCTCGGTGTGTGTGTTGTGCTGTTAGTGCATCAGCTGAGTGCTGCGCTAGTGTCTGCTCCGGCTCCCTGCAGGAGGGAGGGAGGGAGGCGGGTTAGGCCACAGACTGAGGGGGCTGCTGGGTCCTAAAGCCGGCGATTAATATCTCTCCCTCTGGAAAAAGCTTCTCAAAATAAACTTGACAGTCATCATCATTCCCATGCATGACCTCCTGATTTAGCATTAGGAAGAGTATAAGGGTCACAGGAGTGCGAAAAAATATATGAGGAGGAAGTTTTTATTTTATTATGCACTTCGAGAATGAGGTCGAAATGTCGAGAATAAACTCGACAGTCAGTTCAAGACTATAAAGTTGTAAAGATGTTGACAGACTTAAACTTTCGGCATCAATAACCCATAACTAAATAGTTATTAAAACACAAACGATACATCTCTTTGCTATAGTCATAAGGCAGACAATAGGCTCCAAGCTAGACTAATAATATTGCTCTCTATGTGCAGCAGGCTGTGAGACCAAAGCACAGGGACCTTCTTAAAGCCCAACACCGAAGAGAAAACTATACCTTTAATCTTATACCGTGCAGTTATTAGTGGAGCTTGGAGGACATAAACGAACTCTCCTCTCTTTGCACTGTAATCTACGTCAGATTTCTGACAGTTTCACTTTCTTTCTCCAGTTAAGAACCGTGAACGATGAGTGGAAGAATAACACATCGACTGTCTGTAACCTAAAAATTAAAAACAACAACACAGCATTTTTTAACCAGGGGGGGGAGAGTGAACCCGTTCCACTCAGTCTGATGCTGTTTCATTGTGTTTGAACACAAAGGGCCCAGGTGATGGCGTGTATAAAGCAGCACGCTGTAAGCAAAAGCCGGCAGAATGCATTAGGGCCCATCACACAGACAGGATTAGCTCTCTTTTATTAGCGTCGATCAGCTAACTGCAGGGCTATAGGGCTTTCTTTTTTTTGTTTACTCTCAGTCCTTCTTTCTGTATTGTCATCTTTTTGCAATGGTAGTTAACTCTGTCTGCAGGGTTTCTGAATTTGAACTAGTTCAGAGAGAAGTTGTAACAGAATGCTTTACAGTATCAGAATTAAAGAAACCCCAATCTTAAAGCTATAGTGCATGACTTCTGTCGCCCCCATTAGAAATGCTGTCGGTGCATGAGGTAAGCCTAAGGATTTTATACCTTAATTGCTTTACGTCCAAGTTTTTTCTTAGTTTTTTCCATTTGTAAACACTGTCATACTGAGAAATACAGAGAGAGTTTAGTGGAGCTGATAGGCCTAATCAACTTTGTGTCAACTCATCTGGCGAAAGGCTTGAATGTAACCAACATTAATTTATATGGAAAAGTTACCCACTATAGCTTTAAACACATTGGGGTGGGGATGTTTAGGAACACAGAATAAACCTCTGCAGTCTCCTTGCACCCGTTTATGCAAATCACAAAAGCAGAACTAAATTAGGGGGGTGGGGGGGTTAGGGAGGGAGGGTGGGGATTTTGTGGGAGGAAGGGGAGAGTTTGGAGCCCTTATCTCTTTTCAGTCACAATACAAGCCAGCAGCAGACAGCCAAAATCACAGAGCTGCCCTCCTTACAGTGAAGGAAAGGACAATAGAAGGAGAACAAGACGTCATAAGCTCAGCCAAATGGGTTTTGGATAGACTGCAAAAGGAGGTGAGCGGAACAGAGGTGTCGACTCTGCACCTCAGCCTGTCTGCTGAAATCGACGTCACTAAACAAGGTAAAGCTAAGCAATTCTACGTCCTACAAGCTGGCATTGATTAAGATTGTAGGAAATAATATGATATAATTTGACGATCATTTAGAGTTCTATTATAGGGTGGAACTGCAAACTGCTGTGTCAGGATTCTGCAGGTATCGTCATTTGGTCAAGGTAAGGAGTTTAAAGGTACGTCACAAAAGAGAGAGTTTTATTTAGGGCTGCCGGAGACAATTTTATTTGAAGTTTATCTTTTTAGTCCGATTTTTGCTTAAACATGTCATAATTTAATATAAGGAAATACTGATAAATATTGAACTATATTAGCTTCAAGATCTCAAAGTGATGTTGTCAGATTGGTGATTTGTGACCTGAAGACAGAAAACCAAATTATTCCGTTTATTCAGATATGAAACAGATCAAGCAACTTTCATCACTTGAAATTATTTTATGTGAGTTTTAATAAAAGCTGCAGATATGACTGTGACTGAGAATCAAATTGTGAATCACTGTGCCTAAGTCTAACAGCTGTAGGGCTATAGAACTAACGATTATCTATGTTTGTATTATTGTTTACTATTAATTAATTTTTGGTTCCATAATACACTGACTAAAATATTCAAATTATTTGTGTTGTCCAACTTTTTTTGGAATATACTCAAAGATATAAGAAGATTAAAAAAAAATTATTTTATAGTAAATTAAATTTCTTTGGGTATTGAATAATTGTTTCTTTATTCACGATTCATTTATAAATTAAAATAATAATCTGTATATGATGGTGACAACAGCTCTGTCTGCTTCCAATAGCGAATAAACATTAGCTATATTTTGGGCTTCCCACCACTCACTGCATAAATGAATTAGCCTGGTAACAACTGAAACATGCATGTATGAAAAATAGGTCATCCGAAAAAAAACAGGGGCAGGGTCTATTCAATCAAGTGTATTCACTCCAATGTGCATCACAATAGAATGAATTGCTCAATTTGAACTGGATAGTCAACAACAAAAATCTTTACAAAATATAAATAACTAAATCTGTGGGAATATTTAAAGGGCCATAACTGTAATTTGGTGCCATCTAGTGAAATGAAAGCCCAAAGGCTACTGCTCCAATCAAATCCTTACTCCTCACTGACCATAATAATAGTTGGTAGTCATTCAGTCATTCATCTTTCCATTTCAAAAATCAAAATGATAGGCTACTAATAAAAACATTTCTGCCTGTTATGTCTGGAGGGAATCCTAGGCTATTAAATCACAGCATGGGTGTGGCTGCAGCCTGACTGACATGTCATCCTGGCATGGCATAGTAACCAAATTAGATGAAAATAATTAGGTTAAACAATGTGGTTGGGAGGTTTAATTCATTTAAAGGATTATGAAAAAGCCATAATCTTTCCATTAAGAGCAAGAAATTCGGATTCATACTCCCTAAATAACCACCAACCAAAGCTCATTAAATAATTATAATGATGTCGACTCCATAAATGGTCGTTTATATGTACAAATGTCGCATTTTAACAGCTTAAACTGGCACTGAAAACAAAAATGTGAACGCTGGCATTTGGAGCTGTCAGTGGGACTGGGACACTCCCTGACTAGACTTGCAAGCACCTGCTAGCGAGGGTAGCCGTTAGCTTCGGCTGGTTAATACATAACAAAAAATAACCCTCTTAACGAGTCAATTTTAATCAAACAAACGCATATTTATTACCAGACAGCTTTGCGTGTGTATTCTTAATTTACCTCCCACTGTCCAGTTGACATACAAGCGGTAAATCTTACCTGTCGTAAATCCGGGTAACGGTTCAGCTTCGTCCCTGACGGGCTACATCCATCCATGGAGGTTTGACCGGAGACATCCGGCACGAGGTGTCCGAGCTCCTGCCTGACTGGCCCGCCTCACAAGAACCGAGACACCCCGCTGATATGTTTCATTTTAATGTTTGTAAATGATATGTATTTTATGCCCTTTGCTCTTAATTGTGCTTTTAATCTGATTATGAATTTGTAACTGTGTTTTGAACAGTGTTATTTAAATAAAGTTTATTATTAGCCTATTTCTCCCAAATTCCAAAAAATAAATAATTTTCAGTTTTTAGATTAATAAAATGAATATTTTTGTATGTGCTGCATTTGAGTATTTATTTTAGATATGTATTTAAACGTTTTAATTATTTTATATTTATTTTTAAACTTCAAGTTACTGTAAGAACAATGCATTCTTGGGGATAATTAAAATAAAAGTTGACAGCCCAAACTATCTTGATTTAAATAGCACATTTGATATGAAATAGAGATAATTGTAATAAGACAATAACCCGACAACTGTACACAAAACAATCCACTGGGCAGAACCTCAGTATTGCCCCAAAGCCATCGAAATCGGGTTCAGTTGTTTTCAGAATCCTTGCCCTGAGGTTTCAAACTTCCTCTGGCTCATAACAGAAGAAACTCACTCTTCCAGTTTGAGTGAACAGGTGCAGGACTGTTTAAGCCTCCAGCAACACAATTCAGTTTGAAAATGGTTGGAAAATGTGAATGGTTTCAGTTCCAGAGTTTTAACACGCACCACATTCAGGTGATCAGTAAAAATATGGAACGGAAATATCTGGAAAATAGCTCCCAGTCCATATTACACACCTGGTAGTCCTGTTGTGAACAAATCTAATAGGTTCATATCAATTGCTCTAGATTACAAGTAAAAGTTTTAAGGCCAGGGGTGAGGTGAATAAAATGTATCGACTTTTTTACTGAAGTTTCCTTTTTTAAATAAGATCAGTGTCTGATAGTCTTCCATATCGAATCATTGCATCACTTAAAAGCAGAGCAATTCAAAATTTAAATTGAAGGAGCATTTTTAGATGCATTCATTTATTCAATGAATTATGTATAAATTAAATCCTTTACCAAATCAATTTTACAAATCAATTTCAAGGAGCTCAAACAATACAAACTTTGAAACAGGCAGACTTTGGGTGAAGCAGATTTTCCAACTCGAACTAAAAAGAAACAAACTAAACAATAAATGATCAAACTGTTATGGCAGTTATTTGATTCCATTATCCCATGGTAATGAGAAAATGTTCAGATAAAAAAAAAGCTTGTTCCCACTTATCACTTATAATATTAGCTTGTTTCTCATGGTATCAACATAACTAACTTGAGATCTATAGAATAACCTTATATTTTAAGTAATGAGTGGAAACGATTTGTTATAATGGTATCAAAAACTATTTACGAGCACGGCCGTATTCAACTTCCCTAATCTCTAGTATGCGTTTGTAAGAATAGAAAACATGCCTGACCTTTTACTGCCAATGTTTTCTAGTAAACAGTTCCTTAAATGGGTACAGTCACTTGACCTGCCCTGAGTTATGGTTAATCTTAACAGCAATACATGCTGGGTAACAAACAACAAGCATAGAAGCCTTTTGAATGGACGGTAGTGTCGCCCTGAAATGTAACACAATCTTAGTGTCTTGTAAGTTAAAAAACTACTCAGTCCTTTTTCTTTAAATTGAGTCTATACTCAAAAAGAGTGAAGTTCATGATTTTGGCGGGAAGCTCAGGGATGACAAACTCCCGTATTTTCTCGTAGCCAATGTGTTCGTACAGCTTCTGCGCGTCCGTCTGCACCACAGAGGTGAACAGAATGACTGCTGGGTAGCCCCTGTCCTGAGTAAAGTCCGCTACCGTCTTACACAGGGCCTTGGCGATGCCCATCCCGCGGTGACTGCGACGCACGGACAAGCGTTTCAGCTCCAAGCATTCGGGCGCGCTCGCCGCCGGTAGGCAAGCCACCGATCCGACCACGCGACCATCCATCTCAGCCACCCAGAAAAAGGTGTCCTTGCCCTTTAAGTAGGTCTCACTAATGTTGTCCATGTCCTTTTTGAGCGAGGTGTCGATGTATTGTTTGAACAGGTGGACGACAAGCTGGCGGGCCCCGGCTAGGAGCAGGGTGATGGCCATAACAGGCAGCATGAAGGATCTGGAGCTGGTGATGAGAGCGCAGAAGGTGCACATGATCACCAGTTGGGTCAGGGGCTGTTTGAGCATGTGCATGAACGACGCCGGGACGTGCTCGCTCATCCCAACAGTGAACATCTCCTTCACCTCGTCAGCGTCGTCATCCGTGTACTTCCGGATCTGAATACCGGACATGGCTCAGCCCTGTGTGTGGAAAACAACAAGAGGTGGGAATGTGAGAGATAACACAACACTACATATGACTTGTTTTGCAATCTTTCTATCTAAAAGAGCAAAAAAAATATAGAAAAATGCATTAAGGTTTATGTTTTTTTATCGGAACTACTGTTAGATACATTTGCGGAACTTTTTTATTATGACATCATTTTTGACATATGCTATATCACGTAGCTATGGTCTTCAAATTTAAATTCGTTTCAGAGTTTAAAAAAATTTGATAAGATTTGACATGCTGAGCAGCATATAATTATCTCAACTGCTGATGAACCCTGATATACTGTGCCAGGCAAATGGCAAAACAGGAGGCTATATAGAAGCCAATATTTGACATAATTCCATTTATTCTTGTTGTTATTTCTAGTGCTTACAATGTGTAAATATTGCAGAATTATGTTCATATTTATAAACTTCTTATTCCTGGAAACGGAATTTCCCCTGAGGAGAAAGTATTTCTAATTATAACATATTGAGCATAATTCTTTGATAATTAAGATGAAGGATCTTCATCAATGAGTTTCTTCATCTCGTGTGTAATAATATTCAATCATGTCGGTCAAATGTGAACCACAAAATACAGACAATGCTGACAATGTAACCGACAGTGTTTATTTTTTACATGACTTTATAAATGCAGGCTTTTGATAGTGTAGCTTTACTCTTTGCAGACCTACCCCCACTTACACATGCCATTTAATATCTATTAATAAACTCAATCCATGCGAATAAAAACCAATAAGTGAGTTAACACACAGTGTGTGAATGATCGTTTAAGTCAGACGATGAGTTCAAAGATTATGTTAGTAATGCTAACTTTGCTAGCTCACTTTAGCCCATAATCTCTCACCTTCACAAAGCTACCGAGGAATTACATTTCATTTATTTCTTATCACCAGGAGGAATAAACGTGACTTACGTGTTGTATTTGTGATACTTGAAGGCAGAGTCTGGAGACGGCAGCAGAGAGGAGAAAAGTCTTTAATTTCTTTAAATCGCCTGGCTTTATTTGTCTCCTCTTCCTATGTTTGGGAATGCCGCGTTCAGGGAACATGGGCAGAATGGGAAAATCCATCAGCCAGTGTTTTCAGTTAGGGATTTACGTTATTTAAAACTATACAAATGTTGCCACAAGATTCATGAGATGTATATCATTGTCAAACAGACCTAAATGACAACTATGCTTCTGACGGTAAGTGTTTTTTTCTCATATTGTTACTGTGAATAACAATATTTACGATCTGTGCGTATGTGACCTGAACGCAGCTTGCAGCATTTCCTGTTTTACGTCGATTGGCTGCCAATATGCTGCCCACCTGGCTGCATCATTTTGGTCTACAGATAATAACCATTTTAACAAGAATAAAAAAAAAATTTATATAATATTTAATAGAGACTTGAAGAGGTACATTTTCCAATGATTCAGAAGAAAATAATTTACACTAAAATAAAGCCTAAATAAATATAATTTTGTGTGGAAAAAATATGATTTTCGGCCTTTCTATCATCTAACAACCCATCAGATTTATTTATCTTTATCATGGGAACCACTGGCCTACGGTACATGTTCGCTATATAGAATTTACCATTTAATAAAATAAGTCTGCACACATCACTTACATGCCATAAGAAACTGCATATTTACCATTTATTTTTTACCTTTACACATACAAATAGAAAATAATAAATTACATGAAAGCCAAAAAATATTTGAATTTTTAAAATTTGGTGGCTGTATTTACAAAAATACATAGTATGTGATTTACATACAATGAGATTGCAATTTTGAGTAAAATCAAACATAGCACATAGAATAAAGGTTCAAGTACCGGTACATTCTTGACAAATGCACGTTGTACATACAGTAATTAGTAAGTCTATTTGCACTGTGGAGAAGTTGTCTGGATGTTTGAGGAAGACGCTCTTGTTGTAATAAAAACCCTTCATAATCAAACAATGCACAATATAATACATATATGGATGCCTCTGATGTTAAAAGTTACAAACATTTGTAGACGTGGTGGTGATTTTGTTTTTTCTGTTACTTAATTTTGGTAAGTATCCAACATTTATCAATGGCAACTTAATAACAGTGTCTAGATTCTGACAGATAACACAATATTTGAAGGTCATAGAGTTCACAGAGCTCTGAGGTCAAACACTGTTGCCGTACAAGGCCAAACATGAACTGTTGTCACAATAACACAACCTAGGGTAGTTTACACTACAGCACCGTAGAGGTACAATCAATAGAAAGGTATTTCACACTATAGAAAGACTGAAAAAATAATTTATTATCCCTTCAAAACACAATCGACTAGAGTTCATACATTAAAAATGATTTTAAAGAGTTTCCCTTTTGAACAGTGTAAACATTCCACTAGATTGATAGTCAAAAGATATAAAAGCATAATTTATCCTTTAAAGCTATAGTGCGTAACTTTTTCATACAAATGAATGCCGGTTACATTTGAGCCATTGCCAGATGAGTTGACACAAAGTTGATGAAGCCTATCAGCTCCACAAAACACTCTCTGTATTTCTCAGTATGGCAGCGATTACAAACGCACGGAGCTCAGAAAAATCTCAAGAAGTTCTCACCAAATGTTTTAATTGTTGATTCTACTGCAAAGCAAAAACCTGGACGTACAGCAGAAGGTATAATGGGTGATCCATACGCGATCACCGAAGGCTTACTTCATATAGATGCACCGACATTGTTGTTGTAATTTCTCAGAATTACTCATGGGAGAGACCGATGTTACGTACTACAGCTTTAAATATTTGGTTTAGCTTGTACAAAACGATCACTTTACATAAAATTTCCGGCCCGGCCGAGTGAGCAGAAACTGGAACAGCTCATTTATATGTTCAGTGTGTGTGTTTTTACGTTTGTCTAGCCTAAGTTGATCTGTCCGGCATACATTGTTATTAGCAAGATTATGGCGAAGCCGGTGAGAAGCCCAGCATTCTGGATCAGGAAAAATATTATCTTGTCGGAGGTCTTCTTCTGTTCCTGTGCTATCTTGTCCATCTCTGGGAACTGAGAAGAAAAAGAGCGAAAAATCAAATGTCTGTGTGCATGCACTAAGGACAAAATAAGTTGGCTTCATTGGGAAGTAATAGTTTTAAAAACAAGAAGTATGAATCGGTCAGTTACAGTTCCCAGACAATGAAACTGGAGGAAAGACCACAGGTAAACAATCTCATCAACTGACTGCTGATGTCGATAAAACAAGTTCCCCCAGCTTGGTTTTTCTCTTTCAAAAATGTAAGTTCAAAAACAGGTAGTAATTCTAGCTTTCTTTCTTATTGTCATCTAAAGGACTCAAAATAAATCTGAGGGGATTATATAGGATCTATAGCCAAAACAATATGTATAGAATAACACTAAAGACCAGAAAACAAACAGCAATCTGTACATTTACAATTTTCTCGTAATCTCACTCACCATGTCGGCCAGTGCAATGTACAGGAACATTCCTCCTGCGACGGCAAAGATTGGGTTGGGGGCAAAGTTGCTCCCGAGCAGGATGCCGAACACCAGGCCAACGTAGCACGACGCTGCCGACAGTAAGTTGAAGAAGATGGCCTGAGGGACGCTCATGCCAGAGTTCAGCAGGATGACAAAGTCGCCTATAGAGGGAACAAAACACACATGGTTAAATGTTTAAAATGAATTGTCTGTCATGTTGTTCATTAATTAACAGCTCGACATCAAACACAATTTAAAGATATATTACAGGTGTTTCTACTTGGTTTAGTAGATTATTCAGTGTTTGGAGATGAAACAGATAGATACAAGTTTGGGTGCAATTCTGCAATGTGTCAGTAGAGGGCGACAAAGATTCTTAATGACACTTTTTTGTTTGAGTGAAAATATAAGCCATTCCATTTATCTATCTATCTATCTATCTATCTATCTATCTATCTATCTATCTATCTATCTATCTATCTATCTATCTATCTATCTATCTATCTATCTGTCTATCTGTCTGTCTGTCTGTCTGTCTGTCTGTCTGTCTGTCTGTCTGTCTGTCTGTCTGTCTACCATCCACCCGCAGTATTAAACACTCACCCAGTTCATGGGGGAACTCCTCACACACTATGGCGGTGGAGGTACTGAACCCTGCCAGTATGGACACAGTGAACGAGGCTCCGATCGCTAGACCGTCGATGAAGTTATGCACGGCGTCGCTAAGGGTGATCATCCACGCCACGGTCTTAATGCTGGAGACCTGTTTCCCCCGCAACCAGCTGCACATCACTATGGTCTCCGGGATGTCCTGCAAGAGTGACAGGACAGGTTAAAGCTAGAGTGCGTAACTTTTTACTATAAATGAATGTCGGTTACATTCAAGCCATCGCCAAACAAGTTGAGGCAAAGTTGGTTAAGACTATCAGCTCCACAACACTCTCTCTCTCTCTCTGTATTTCTCAGTATGGTAGCGTTTAAAAAACTGGTGTCACCCCCGCCAAGAGGCGCCCAAGAAATGTTGATTCTACTGCTAAGAAAAAGCCTGGACGTAAAGCAGAAGATATCAAAATCCATGCCCAATCACAGAAGAAGCCAACTTAATAGGCCTACTGCTACTGTTTGATTATACCAAAGAAATGTCATGTAAACAATGACGTATGTGGATTTAGTTGAGCCACAAAGATAACACACAATGATATCTCTATGACTATGGTGAAAACCCAAAGTTCAACTCATTCAGCAAATGAAGGTCAAAGTTGAACATCTTGCTGGCAGGTATCTGATCAATACCTGCTTAAGGAATTTTCTCATCAATAATGCAAATCAAGGAGCGACAATGTCTTGGTGTTTCAGATTAAGATTGTATCACTGCATTGGCAACACTTTTCTCAATTTGTAGATAAAGAGACTGCAGTCATGCTAGCAGCTTTGTGGCTGCTTCAAGCTACATGCTATGGCAATGCTAACATAATGGTGTTTAGCAGGTATAATGTTAAACCATTTTCACCTATTTATTTTAGCATGCTAACATTGGCTAATAATCACTTAACAAAAAATAGGCTAAGCCAAACCACCAAAGTGATCAAGAGTGGTGGACCGACCTACTGGGACCCTATCCAAACGGCTATGTTGCCAATTGGTCTAAAAATAAAGACTTTGAAGAGAAAACAACAAAGTGTGTCCATTGTGGATCCACATAACATAGGCCTACCAGATACTCATCTTTCAACCGCAGGAAATATTTTCCCTAAATGAATCTGCAGCATTTGCAACAGAACTCTTCGATTACAAACTTACTGGCGCTAAGTGTTTTTAATGGGAAACCTGAGTAACAGGCGCACATAGGCAGAGACATTGGGCCTTGAGGTTGTAGGTTGTAGCAGTGACAAAACGCCCCTGTTATTAGCAGCGGACAAACAAGGGGTCTTTGTGCTCCGGTCGGACAATTACTGCATTTACCAGGAGGCGAAGGATCCGAGGACTAAAGCCCGGGTTTCACTGTTTCATCCTTATGGGACAGGGGCATGACTGTTTGTTTAAGTATTCGGATCCCTTTCAAAGCAACACTGCTCCATATGACACCAGATATTTCACAGTTACATATTAACACTAACTCTAATTGCCCCGTGACCCTGATAACAGCCTAATAAATTACTCTTAAGTGCCTCAAGTCCACATTATTCCGAAAGCTCAAAAGTCCGAAAATTTCCCATTGGTCCAAAGGTCTGTTATTCCAAAAACAAAACCCATAGTAGGATTTGTAATTTCATGTTAAGAGAGAGAGAGAGAAATAGGTGGCTTTATCTTAAAGGTGTACTCAGTGATTCCGGAGAATGCTTGTTGTCAAAAAGGCTTTTTGTCAAAATCAGGGAATATCTCCTCAGGATCCGCTACCTGTCCGTACTGTGTGTGCACTGAAAAAATCTGGTTTAAATACACAACCCAGGCTCTGTAAACGGGCATGTAAACAAAGGGTATGTTAACAAAGTGGGCCCATCGTAGCAAGCAACATGCCTGTTTACATAGCCAAGGCTGTGTATTGACACAGTACTGACAAGTAGCTGTGAGGAGAGATTTACTGGTTTGACAAAAAGGGATTTTGACAACAAGCTTTCTCCAGAATAGCTGACTCCACCTTTAATTGTTTAATTGTGCTATACCTTGGCTTTTGCTGAAACAAAGCCACGTGGTTTGCGCGTCAAAATACATTAGATATATAAGGGTAAAAAACTTCATGGAGTTTGTGTATTTTAGGGATAAGGGACGAACAAAACAGTGGTGAATATGTCGGACTATTGAGCTGTTGGAATAATGGACAGTCCCTGGTGTACGTTGGTACTTCACTATATGCTTGATGCCCATAAAACTGATTAGATGTTTGAATTACAGTGCAAGCCATTAATTGTCCATTTTGAGTTCATGTCCTGATTATACTGAATATGACACACACAGCAAATTTCTATCAAGCAATTACATTCAGATAAGATTTTCCGACTGAGCTACCTGTTTGATAAAAGGTGACTGAGTGCAAGGTATACTGCTGTGTAAGTTAATGTGACCTGTGTGTGTGTGTGTGTGTGTGTGTGTGTGTGTGTGTGTGTGTGTGTGTGTGTGTGTGTGCGTGCGTGCGTGCGTGTGTGTGTGTGTGTGTGTGTGTGTGTGTTGCCATACAGATGAAGTGTCCACAGTTACCTGAAGTGTAGACTCCTCGTTGGGGCTGCTCTTGTCCGTAGCGATGGTGTTGTTTATGCCGGTGATGGCGATGGAATCCTTTTTCTCCGGTATGTCTCCGTTACTGAAGGAGGTTTGGTGAAGCGTCTCGGCCGAAGCGAAGTGACTGTGGCCATGCTAAGAACAAAAAACATTTTAAGAAATTGGTAAATAAAATAAAAAGTCTAAGACTAAGCCAAAAAGAACATTCAAATCTAGTTGCAGGATTTCAATACTTTCTTTTAGTAGACGTTATCATTCCAAACCTGCAGAAAAAGTGTGTACTAGCTTGGCCTATTGAATGACACCTTGAGTCAGTAGGCTATAAACTGGTGTTACTCGGCAGCACTGTGTGTTACTGAATGAATGTGGAATAAAAAGAATTGAATTAAGAGACTAGAGCTCATATGCAGCACATTGCAGCTCTGTGAAGCTGCACAATTGTGCTTTGAGCAACATGCTAACATGATTTTTAGGAGGGATGATTTATCTATATATTCATTGACTTTCATCAACTTGATTCGCCTTTTATCAAGTTGTTTTTTGTTTTCTGTACTGTTGCCTGATTCTAATACGTCTGTGTTAGTATAAACTGAACAATATTAGGATTACCTCCTATCATAAAACTCTTACATGACATCACAGCCGGTGTCCCTGACCCTTGTGCCAAATGTTGTACTTGTATTTGTAAATGCTAATACTGTACGTGACTCCCGTAAATTGTAAGTGTCCTCATGGATGTCACTTATCAGCTTTGAAATTAGCCAATAAATCACCGGTAGTAACAGGAATAATAGATATAACTCCAATAAATAATAGATATCAATTCAATAAAAGAAAACTCATTGGCACCTCATGAACTCCCTGACTGCAGCATTAGCTTACCTCCAGGTCCACCTTAAGAGCCATTATCAGTATCTTCTCCACAAAGAAGAGGAGATAGAAGCCTCCGAATATTCCAACAGCGTTAGCCACGTAGTTATCTGTTTTGGGATCAAACCCGAGGGCCTGCGGATCAACAGGAGAATGACAGTGGAATGTTAGTAGCCTGTAGGGCCTACTGGGTCTGCTTCACTATTTCATGGCCTAGGAAAGAACTGAAAAAACAGCAAATGAGCTAGTAAGACCACAAACAAAAACAGATAGTATATAAAAAACACATATATTTTGTTTAGAATTACTTTTATGAATGTTGATTATACAGTGATATAATGTTGGCATTTTCTACTATGTCTGCTAATTCACTTTGTCATTGCCTAATCATAACATTTACTGTAACCAGCCGCAGATGATCAAAACCATACAATTTACCGCTTTTTATAAAATTGATATTGAGCAGAATTGAATCTAGCCTATTGGACTAATCCCTGTTTCTTATGTGGCCCCTTAGGGAAAATGAATGGCCCACCCCTGGACTATATACAGTGGTGATTCTGACCCTCTCTCTCTCTCTTACTCACTAACCTCTGGAATGAGTTGGAGCACAGCGTTGGAGAACAGCGTCCCGATGGCGAGGCCGATGAAGTAGGTCAGAACTTTGGGGAAGTAAGGCTTCTTGGTGAAGGGGATCAGAAACAGTCCCAGCAGAGACGCCATGTTGATGATGGTGACCGCCAGAAAGCCATAGCCCCAGACTGGAAGGGCAGAAATGGAGGATTAACAGTTAATAACAAGTAATATTATGAACACTAATACTTTTTTTTTTTTGACATATTTAATGCTTCAGGCATTTTGCTGTGGTGTTCTGTTCTGGTAAATCCCCTGTACTGTAAACCCCAAATCCACACAATCCTTCTAATTATGTCATTTGGGGAATTAGTTGCATAATAGCAGGTTTCTGAGAAGAGTTAGGACTTTTTATTTGTCAATCCAGATTAAACATATTGTCGTTTAAGTTTGATAAACTTTACAGAAATTTGGTTTAGATGAGGCGGGCTTTGCTCAAGTTCTTATTAGGTAGTAATAGTTAAATACACATTCACTGCTCCTTCTTTTCTACCAATTCCTCTTATACTTTTTTAGAAACAAACAGTTATTGCCGCGGCTTGAAGAATGTCTATTTATGGAAATGTGTTAAAAAAACAACATACAAGGTTTTTTCTGAAGAGTTGTATAACTGTAGAGTGTTTAAGGTCATTCAGGTCATGCTGGTCTTGCCAGGCTATGACATTTAATGGTGGCCATATTGGAGGTTCAATCTTTTAAGTAGATTTTTAGGGCAATGTTTTAGCTTTATTGACAGTTTGAAACCTAAGAGGCAGACAGGAACAACGAATACGTAAATTAACAAATTAATAAAATCACTTAAGCGTAAAGTTATTTGATCGTTGCTTATTTGGTCTTCAATATTATATGTGTTATGGAGAAATATGAGATTCAAAGCCACGTTTTCTGGTGGCTTTAAACACAACTGACTGCTTTCATATACGTCTGACACACTTCACAAATAGGTGACATGCTGTAGCTGATAGATAAGAAGATTTTGCAATTTTATTTAGTTATAATTTTGTTCCAGATATTAAAACAGAGTTCCTTAACAGATGTTTATCTTTACAAAAGACACAGCTCTATGCCATTATTTATTTGCAGAGGAGAAATATTGTAGTGGAGCGAGAGAAGTAACAGCATGCCTCACGAACAAATCACTGAACAACAGTCACAGTTGGTTGTGTGTCTGTGTCAACAGCGTTTGCCGGTGGCTCGGAGAGTTCAGCGGCTCAGGGGAGTCAACCCAGGACATTATACAGTGTTACGTAACCCCGTCCATAGCATACAGTCTATGGTTCGAGGAGTTTAAGGGGTTTATTTCCACTTCTGACATATATTAGTGGATATAGATAAGTTTGATTGGGTGACATCGACAGGAGGCAGAGGACCAGAGGCAAAAGTCCAAGATTCTGACATTAGGACACACCAGGATGCTCGTATACACTTTCAGTTCTTATAGTTTTTCATTTACAACCAAATCAATCAGAGTAAACAGAAGTGACATCAATAAATCTATACTGCAGTAGATCCTGTTGTAAATTCCCATTTGACTTCACAGACAAGGACACATGAGGAGGTTAATGTACGAAAACCACACTGTTAAAATGGTCTGTTACAAGTACAAGTCTGAGAGTATATTTAGGAAAATTAAAAATTATTGAAGAAGACAAATTGCCCTTGTGCCTGTTTTACGATTCTATATTCTCTCATTTATTTGATTGATTGATTAAACTTTATTTCAGACATATCAAAAAAAAAAAAGAAAAACTAAAAGCATGAAAACACAACACAAAGAATATGTTCAAATGATTTCACAAATAAAAATAAACAAAATAAACAAAAAATAAACATAACATTGAATTGATATGCCTGAAAAGGAGTAGGAAGAAGTATAAACTTATTTAATCCTACCCCTTTTCCACAGCTCAATAACTTTATAATAATTTTTTATATATATATATATTTTTTTTTATATTTATACAATCCATATATCCATATATACTCGACGCCATTGCAAATGAGGGACACCCCTGAATTGGTCTCCCGAGGATAAACAAAAGTCAAACGAAAAATGAAATGAAATATCCACTACATACATCCATACAAAAATACATCCACCATATGCATCAACACAATTCATACGTCCATATCTCCATATTTGTACAACTCACATATCCATATCCACACATATACTTTCCGTCTTAAATCTCTCCCTCATCCCTGTACCTGTTAAAAATCATTGCTTTGAATTTTTAGAAGCAGGATTATAACTGTTGGAGTTGGTTTAGGTGGAGCTCATTGTTTACCTATTTAGTACCAGACTGCAACTAATGATTAAATTAATTCTGGCTCCTCTTGCTGATTATTTTCTCCTTCAGTTGAATGATTGATTGCTTTGAGCACAAAGTGACACCTTCACAGTGAAAACAGTCCAAACGTCAACATAATTACAAACAGAAAACATCAAAGTTATTCAAATAAAATGTGCAAATTTGTCACATTTAAGACGCTGGAGACATCAAATGGAACCCAAACATCATAAGCTCCTCAAAAAAAAATGTGTGAGCAAAAATCGTAATCTGTAAAGACGCGCTTTCAAATTGAGCCTATACTGAACCAAAAAGTAAAATGTTTCCCTAAAAAATAGGGAATAGGAGTAGAGAGTGGCTTTTTAAATGCTTTCCACTTCTTCTTTCTATTTTCTATATATTCTAGAATGAGAGCAACTGTAACAAAACTGAAATGCTTTAGGGTTTTAAAATGCCATCCACTTCCGTCCTTTAGTCCATCCACAGAGTGACTATGTAATAATCTCTCCTCTACCATTGGTCGAAAGCAATTGCCCAGACCTCATCCAAGGCCACAACGACCCAATGAACTGTGGGAATTATTTGAGTTGCAGGGGTCTTTACAAATAAACCAACAGCGGATTTTTTTTTTTTTTTTTTTTTAGCTTTTTTTTTTTTAGGTGATGATGAAGCAACTGACCGGAGTAGTCTACGGTGGGCTGCGGCTCGGGGGCGGTGTGGGGGCAGGAGGGCAGCAGCACCTGGGTCAACACGGCGGGGCAGATCCGCTCCAGTTCTCCCACCGTCAGCTGGCTGACATTACTGAACTCAAAGTGGGTCAAGATCTCCTGCAAAGAGGGACACTGAAGGGACAGAGAGAGAGGACATTTAATATACTGTATCTATTGGTGTTACATGTTACATAACTTTTGTCTCTTAAAACATTTCCTGGTGTTTTTTTCCTGTGTTCTTTATATGTTTTATAACTTGTGGGATATGTATAAAGTTGCGTTGTTATTATGAAATAACAGGGGATTAAACTAGATCTATGAATGACATTCATTTTGAAGTTAGCCTAAAAGTATAGTACAGTAAAGTCATGTAAAGTGTAATGTCGTTATATGGCCTATTCTATACAGAAATGCGTTTCTACACATGTGCATCTTCAAAGTGTCTTAATTACATCAAAAGGCAAAAACTAAAAATTACTTTAAATGTGCATTAATAACACAAAACCTAAGTCCAATAATTTAACTTCACATAGTTGCAAATAAAGTAAGTCAGATGAAATACAGGCTATAGAATGTTTCAAGCTGTATTGATGCATTTATTACAATACATTGTCACAACATCATATATAACAATATGTATAACGATATAATAAATGGAAACTTATCAAAAGAAGTTCATTTACTCACAAAATTTTTTTTTTTTTCATTCATTAAACTCAACTTCACACTATATGAAATAAATGATGAGGCCATTAAGTCTGGTTCAGTTCAGTAAATGGTTATAAATAAGTAAAAAACAGTAATCATATAAAAAGTTGCTGTGCTCACCTCTTTGCCTTCCAGCGGGTTCCCCTCACTCACTGACTCGGACCTCCTGGCTGCGATTATCTGCAGTAAATTCTCCAGATTCCCCGTGGAAATGGATTTATCTTCTCCATAAAAGCGCAAAATATCCTCCAGGAAAACGTGTCCATCAGTCGCATTCACATCCACACTGTGGCACTTTGAAACAAAGGCCAGGACGCACGCAGAGAAAGTTATTAACTTAAACATGACTGTTTTTTAAAGTGTTGTTCCAGTCAGTAAGTCAGAAGTCAGGATATCCGTGGAATTCGTGCGCTTTCCACGAATAGATCCATGGAAGTATAGTCGCAGCAGACACCGGGTTTTGTCCTTTAAGTGTTGTAAGCCAATCTTTTTTTTTTTTTTTTTGCCTCAAGCGTGATTAACTTATATCCTCCGTTCTGATTTGCTCCTGGGGCAGATCTATCAGGACTATCTGATGTAGCCTATATCAGGTTCAAAGATCAATCTGCAGGAGCATGAAAGTAAAAACATGGAGGTGACCCAACGAACGACCGACCGACCGCGTGCACCCAAGCAGGGACTCACTCGCTCACGGCTTTCAATGCTTTCTTTTGTGACTCAACTTTCTCACTTGGTATGCAACGTGCTCCCTCTCACTCTCTCTCTCTCTCTCCCTCTCTCTCTCTCTCTCTCTCTCTCTCTCTCTCTCTCTCTCTCTCTCTCTCTCTCTCTATGTAACACGCACGCACGCGCACACGCAGTCTCTCAGACGCACGCTCCTACTCGTGTCTCCTTTGCGTGTTTTAAAAGTTAAAGTGCTATATAATAGGCCTATGACAATTGCTTACTTTGTGTGTGTGTGCAGTTTGAGCACAAAAGTGTTAAGTGTGACTTAACAGGACGTGTAACTCAGTGTGCCTCACTCTACAGCTGTGTCTCCGTTAGTTCAATTATGAAACAGCTGGAAGCTAAAAAAAAAATCATAAACATCAGAACATGTGGGTTAGTTGATTAAAGGTCCATGTCGCCACCAAGTGACAGAGGGGCGTCATTGCAGGACAAAAAGCAAAAAAATTACTCTACACTTTCAAATTAAAGCTGTAACTTGACCCCCACTAGTTTGGGCTCAACTGCCTCCTCCCTGAAATTCAAAAAGTGCATCAACATGGGTGGTTCTTGGAGGTGGGCTTAGACAGTAAATGCACACCAGACAGCAGTGAGTTTTCACCAGAAGTATTTACATCATGTACTGGTATGTACATAACTAAATGTATCAATGGAACCATACAATCTGACTCCAGTACACGCACAAGTGCTGCATTCATTTTCAAAATTAAGTACGGAGGCCCCGAAGTCCCAAAAGATGATATTTTCTTATATCTTGTGCGCACTAGTTATAATCTTGGAGGGATTAAGCGCAGAAATTTCATTGTATGAAATTACTAGGTGAAAACAAAAAAAGCTAATTCACTGGGTTATCTCTATAATATGGTGGCTGTGTGTGGGTTGTAAAAAAAAGGAATGATTCTGAACAGATATTGTAAAGTGTTCAAGTTTTATTTAAGATGTGCAAAAAAGGCAGACAAGGAAAAGGTTCAGTGCACACAAACATTCATCAGTCAATCTGAACCCAGGTCAAGTTACATGATGTCTCTGCAAACGGTCTGATCAGACTTCAAATCAGTTTAGCTGCTTTTGTTACATATCAAAACATTTTGGCCTAGTCCTCGGTTTCATTTCCCCCAATAATCTGTGTTGCATGTCTCTCTCTTCTTGTGTTTCCAATTTAATAAAAAGGCACAATATCCAAAAAACAATCTCTAAACTAAACTAAACAAAACATAGCAGGAATGTGACAGTGATTATTGTGCACCTCTGGTTCGTTCAGTCAAAGCTGCAAGACAGCAACGTTTTATTTGATTTTGTTTTGTTCGAATAAAATCTTTATATTAAAAAGGGCTCTGATGTCTCCCGCAGTTCCCCTTCTAGTAAATGTGAACATTGATGTTAAGAGCCATTCTTTAATTTTCATTGCTGGATTTACAGTAAATGCCCCACAATCGTCTAAAATACTTTTTTTGCTCCCATAAGAAACAACAAAAAAGCATCTGGGGAAACAGAAATGTCCTCCTTCATTTGGCAACAAATCAAGTTTGGAAAATATTATCTTCCATCTTTCAATATCAGTCTGTCCTTTAAATCTCCACAAAGACCAAAAAGTCAGTGTCTCTTTAAAAATACACTTAGCAGACGACCAACAGGAAGACCTTAGTTTGTGGCCTTTCCACTTACAGTACAGCCCAAACATGGAGGCTGGCTGGTCCCAGGTCAGTATACGTCCGTTAGAGAAGTGACTGTGAGGGATTGGGAGAGTTCTGTGACGCTGGTGGGACGCCAGGGGATGAAGCTGACCGTCCTGTTTGGAGAAAGCATGAGGAAACCGTTGGAGCTGAAGCGCCCCGGGACCTTTCCCACATCCAGCCAAACAAATGGAGCCACAGAGGCAGAGAGCAGGGTGATGGAGTATCCAGACCCATCCTCCTGGACCTTGGCCTGTAGCGAGAGGGAGAATGAGTTTAGTGTAGTTTCACATGACAGACAATATAAGAACACCCAGTAATAAAACCTAAAAAGTTAGATGTGTGGGTGTGGCAAAAACTTGTACAGGGTTGTATGAAAACCATTTCAACGACATGCATTTTTAACGAATCATCATATTCATGTTGAAAGAAGAGAGTTACTGACTGCGATGTCCTTTTGGTACTGTCAGTGGAAGTGATGTAATGTGAATTTCCTAATAAAATAATTAAACATATTGACTTACTGTGATGTTTGGTGTGTGCAGGCCCTGTGCGTCTCTAGGGGAGCAGAGGTAGTGGTGGTTGGTGGGACCTTGCTGCTGCCCTGTCTGCTCCTCCACGTGGAAGGTGAGCAGACAAGTGAGGCGGGTGCAGTGACCACATCCTGCCAGCAGGGCGGGGACACGCTCTTTAAAGATGGCCGACGCGCTGCCCCCAGCAACAAGCAGCAGCTCTGACTTCACTGTGCACACCGGAGCAAGATCGGACCAGGAGTAAACAGTTACCTAGACGACAGACAGAGACATGAGATCAATATCAAACTGATGACACATTTAAATTAAATTAGCTAATTCAATTGCATATTTTTTATGCTGCAAGTTAGGGAAATAATGGGATGCAAGGACTTCATCAAGATACTTTTTATTTTTAATTTTTTTTTTGATACAAACAATTTTAGAAATTATTGGGCAAAGATTTTAAAACAAGGATGACCTGCATTGCAACCCTGTTTTTGTCTTGATTTTTTTGATTCCGTTTCTATTGCACATAGTAGTAAGTGAAAGAACTTGAACTGTCGCACTAAACACACTTTCATCTATTTGTTGGTCTTTGATTATTACACTTATTTGAAGTCATTTAGCCTTAAGTGCGAAGTGCAAAATGAATGTAATGTAAAGACAGAGTTAACCTGCACTGTGAACCCACCACAGCCCTGAGCTTCAGGTCCTGGCTCAGGTCGGAGACGGCGTAGATGAAGAACGTCTCATCATCCTCAAACCCAACGGGCAGAACGGGAGAGAAGAAACTCTGAGCAAAGTAATGAAGCATCTTCCACTTCCCACCGAACTCTGCACACACACAGGGAATTATGCATTTATTTTATTATTTTTTTTAATATATTTTGCGACAGTGACCTACAGTCCAAAGAAATTATATAAACATGTATTAGACAACAAAATTACTTATATTGAGAATGAATATATGCCCATTTACTGTTCAATGAGTGGAGTTAAAGGTACAGTGTGTAAAAGGAATTGGGTTTTGAGATTTGGTAGAAATGGAAAATCATCAAGAAATGCACCTGTTGTGGTACGAAGAAGAAGTACTATAGAACAAATAACTAAAAACATCTTCACCTCATCACTTGATATTGTATAAAGACTTGATGCAGTGGTGGTTGATGCCAGCTTTAGTAACTAGCTTATTGTCCTTGAAGGCCACTGTAGCTTCCTGAAATTCTCTGAAGGTCTAAATACTCCCATGTTACACGCTGTACCTTTAAGTTGAACCTAAATATGTTTCTGCTGAGCGTGCGTTGACTCACCAATGGATGACCAGGAGGGCGCCTGCCAGATGTCATTGAGCTGCCAGTACAGAGCGCCCATAGTCTGACCTTTACCCTCGATGATTTCACTCTGACTGCGCCGGTAGAACTCTGTCTGAGCCTTCACACACTGAGCCTGCATCACCTAGACATGACATATGATCTTTACTATATGAGAACAGTGTCTAAGGCGAGACACAGGTCTTAAATTAGCAGTTTCCGAATGTTTTTTGAAGAACAAAATTGATCATAAATCAGACAATCAACAAACTTATTAACAAATCCAAGACAATGGTGTTGAGAATGATAATGGAACTTTTAGTTGATTTCGGTGTTTTACAAGTTGAGATTTTAGGTTCAGAGGATTGAATAAAAGTAATTTTGAGATAATTGAAGACAAAGACAAAAAATGTGTGTGTGTGTGTGTGTGTGTGTGTGTGTGTGTGTGTGTGTGTGTGTGTGTGTGTGTGTGTGTGTGTGTGTGTGTGTGTGTGTGTGTGTGTGTGTGTGTGTGTGTGTGTGTGTGTGTGTGTGTGTGTGTGTGTGTGTGTGTGTGTGTGTGTGTGTGTGTGTGTGTGTGTGCGTGTGTGTGTGTGTGATTTTACCTGGGTGATGTAGAGAGTGTCTGTGAATCTTTTCAGAGGGTCAGTAGAGTTTGGCAGGTTGTAGTGTAAAGCCGCCTGCTGTAACATCTGCTGGTTCCCGTTGCCATGGTGCTGACGATGGGAAGAGAAAGAACTGTTGTAGCTCCAGTCTTCTTCCACAGACACCTGGAACATCACAAAGGAAATGGAAACTTTATATTAAAACTTGCTCCAAGGAACTTTCAGTTTTTTGTTAATTCTAGCGCCCACTTTGGGCAAAAACGGTAGTGTTTTTTACTATACCAGGTATAATTCCAGGGTGAGGGACCCGTGAAAGGCATAAAGAAAAACTATATAAAAATAGCATTCTCTGCACTGATGGTCTCGTTTGCTGTAACATGTCATTTATGATCATCAGAGGAAAAATGAGTTTCTGAAATATTTAAAAGTTCCTCGTAGCACCTTCAACACTTTCTGAAAAGAATGAAAAAAACTCAGTAAACCCTGAGTTCTGTGGGTGTGATGGACAATGTCAGAGACTACCCATTAGTTGTTTAAAACAGTAAAAGCATCTACAAGATTCAACTATAGTTGTATATTTGGAATTTAATCAATAAAAAAAATAATAAAAAAAAAAAAAAGGCTCTCCAGGGATTTTGTTAGAGTAGAGCTCAGATTTGAAATACAAATAAAAACATGAATGCAAGAGGAGTTTTTATTTAAATCACCGTCTGCAGAGTGGAGAAGGACGGCCAGGACTGGAAGCCGTATTCTGAGGCGAACCGCGTGCGAGGGAAAGTGTTCCAGTCCCAGCAGTCCAGAGTGTAGCTGTAGAAGTGAGTGTCTCCGTAGTGAGGGTCGTACGGGTTCTCTGACACCCAGCCCTCCTGCTCTGACTCTGCCCCGTTAGTCGGACTGGAGACCAGGAACGGGCGACTCTGGTCCTCCTAAAGGGGGATAAGTAGAGAGTTAGTGAGCCTTTTATTTGAACTTTTAAATATGATTATAAAACACATAAAACAGGTCTTCAAAAAGCATTTCAGGCATTTTTTTTAAGAACAAAATGTATCATAAATCAGACAATCAACAACACATGAACAAATCCTTCTGTAATAACCTTCAGAAGAGAACTAAGGATGATAATGGACATTTTAGTTGATGTCAGTCCCTTTAGAAGTTTAGGTTCCAGTTGATTTGTGGTCCAGAGTATTGATAAAAAAAAACAGATTCTGAAATAACGTCTGTTAAAGGATGGTTGTTTAGGAGAAATATACAGACGCAAACAGCAAAAAAGTTTAATTAAAAAATAAATACCTGAATGTACATTTTGGACCTCATGAAAGACGTTGCTTCAAGCGTGATTAACTTATATTATGGCAGATAAATTGCCAAAAAAACTTCAAATTAACCGGTGCTTACATTCGTCATTCTATTTCATAAAAATGAGACAGGATTTGACTCTCACCTGTTGAACGATGGCCCTGATGTTCTTCACATACAGAGTGACATAGTCTTTCAGGTATGTGGGCCTCTGGGAAACCGGGATGCCAAACCAGTCTGTTGCCAGAGCGGCTTCGTTTTCATTGTTCCCGCTCCAAATGATGATGGACGGGTGAGACTTTAAACGCTGAACCTGATGAGAGAAAACATTTAAAATCAGAACAATGCAATAACAAATTTCTAGGAAAACCTTTTGTCAGTATTTTTAAAACTGCAGGCCAAGGAGAGACAATCACAGCGGATGTCAAGATCGAAAGGAATTTGTCATTTAAATGTGTTTTGATTTTGGGAAGAATATGCAATTTTAAAAAAACAAAAAAAAATTATAATAGTTGTTCATACAACAATACATACATTGACATAGGACCTTCCTTCTAAAGTTAAACCAATGTTGAGAGGTTTAACAAATCCAAGTAAATGAATGGATTTCTGAATGGACTTCTGTTAAAGTTATGAATACTATCTAAAAATGCAGCATTTCAGCATTCACACCAATTGAATAAATACAAATAAATCCAGTGCTGACCTGTTGGATGACCTCTTCTCTCACTGTCTGTATGAAGTCGTCCTCAGTGGGATACATGGCACAAGCAAACATGAAGTCCTGCCAAACCTAAAAGACACAAATATCTTAACACATTGAGCATCCATCTGTTCTACAATGTGTTCATGTTTCACAGTCTAAATCATACAGAAATATATTTCTAAAACAGTCCTATTTATATACAGTATTTGTGTGTAACCTATCAAGTATAATCAGTACAGTCTGGAGCCCTAAATTTGGATTTTTTTTTATTTGGATTTGGTTATGCTAAATTTGACAAAAATCCCAATCAGTTTGTTCTTGAGTGCGAGTTGACATTTGCGCAAACTTGGCCCGGACAGACGGACGGGCAGACGACCAACCCCAAAATACAATGCCTCTGTGCCCAGGGCCTTTGGCTATCGCAGGCGCAGAGGCATAAAATGTGAATGTGAGCCAAATTATTTTGGGTTTATTATGTTTGAATATTGCTGATAGTTAGCAGTGCGCCTACTTTATGACAATGTTATTGTATTCTCTACATTTTTTGTATGTCAAGTAATATTGATATCAGTAGAGGATGACAGTAGTTACCATGATTCCTAGCTCATCACAGATGGTGTAGAAGAGATCCTGCTCGTACACTCCTCCGCCCCACACTCTGAGCGCGTTCATGTTGGAATCCACCGCCGACTGCAACAAGTTCCTCAAACTAAAGGACAGTCACACAGCAGGGAGGTTCAGATTTGATGTATTCACACAACTGAAAAATACATAACTAAGACATTCTCTTCACAATTCTTTTTCGAATGTTGCAGATACCAGTGGCTACATTGAAACACTGTTACTGTATTCTTTTACATTTGTGGGAGCTTCAGATTTTTCAGTATTCAGAAATTAAAAGTACACTGGAAAAAATGCCTCTTCAAAATAAAAGTTTAAAAAAAAGCAACATAATGTGTATTTCACTTGTAATATCAAAAAAAAAATCACCGATACAGTAAGTGAAAAGTAAATTGAAGCAAATTGAAAAAAGGACTAATCCCGTGAATTCAAGTTAAAAGAAACCCAACTGTACAAAGACCCATAAGGGAGAAACAGTTTATTTTGTAATATATTCATAATTAGTGATCATCAGTATTCCCCTCAGCAGTCTCTACAGCAACAGTGTAAAAAGCTGCTATTCAAGCCAGACTCACACAGCGGGAGTGACTTGGTCCTGGAAGGAGTGGGGTGGGATCCAGTTTGAGCCTTTGAGGAAGATTGGTTTCCCGTTGATTCGGAAATAAAAGCTCAAACCTGGAGAGCCCACGACTGGCTCCTGGATGAGTTCTACTGTGCGGAAATACACCTGCAGGAGACAATATGATATAAAGTTTCTTTTTTTTTGTCTTCACTTTTTATAAGGATTTTCCTGGTCCATATAATCAGTAATACTACTTATCATCCTTCTCATTTGGCTATCTGTACATTTACATTTGTAGCCCCACAACAAAGTTTCACAGAAAAACATCTAAACTTCAATGGTAAAACGGCACTGTAGTTAAAATCATTCAGTTGAATCTCCGTGTGACCATCTCAACAACAAAAGGTCATTTAATTAGAGAATCATCGGTGCAGGCTGACTCATAATATTTTTTTATTTTTTTCAGAGTGAAAATGGAGATATTTTCAGCTATTTATGTCAGAAAATTATTTATCTGATTCTACCAGTGAATAAATTAATATAAAAACATTTGGAAAAAGCCTAAATTTAATATGAGAATGATGTCATAGTTGACAGGCGGTGAGCTCTGACCTTAGTCTCTGTATTCAGGATCAAACGTTTATCCTGTTTGGCTCTGACAACCAGACGGTAACCGGGGCGGTCGCCGTGTCCGTTGGGCCACCACAGATTGACCTGGCTGTCCTGGAAGAAGAAGAAGAACACATTCAATACATCTTCATTTGGATTGACATTATTAGCTTACTCATTCTCAGTCCTCTCCAGAAATCTTTTTTAATTCAATGTCCAATCAATGTAAAAATATATGATTCTTTTCTTTTTCATCATTAAACTTCCTGTACCAAATATCTGCACAGATAAGGGAAAACGTGTCTGTGTACTACTATAGAAATTTGTGAAAAGGAGCTTTTTAACATCAGCCTAAAAAATATACAAATCTCAATTTTTATCACATAACAGTTTGTTTGGTCGATCTCTTACCGTGTTGATGTGTAAGGTGAATGTGTTCCTGGTCTTTCCTTGGAGAAACTTTGTGTTGAACTCCGCCTCCTGTGAGGGCAGCCCAGGTATGGACAGAACAATCACGCAGTTTGTAGTCTGAACCGCATCGACAAGTAGCTCAACCTGGACTCTCCACTGAGACAGGCTGGAATCTACAGAGAAACACAGAGTATAGAAGATTATGAATAAAAACAAGTTATTAATCCTCGTAAAGTAATGTAAGTGGGGTAAAGCAAAGTCATTTTAGCAAAAATAATTAATTGAAAAAAAAAAACACTTGTAATTATTTCTGGTCAAACTTTTCTCAGTATCAAAATGTGGAACAGTATATATCTTAGTTGATTAAGGTACACATAGCTAGAACTTATGCCCTCTACTACAAAAATCCTTACAAAACTCCTCCCTTTATGATGGTAATAATGTTGTTGTTTTAGAGAGTTGATTTGTAGGATGCAGTTTCTGGAGCTTTTGAGCTGATCTGCGTTGTACTGACGGGTATTTCTATATTGTTGTCCACCCTGTTTACATCAATGGGTGTACGCTTCAAAAACAAAAGAATGTACTGTTAATTCATTCACTTGTTCAGCTACTGTTCTTATGCAATCAATAAATAACGAACACGTTTTTAAGGATTTCTGTCATATAAGAGTCGCTCCATTTTTTATTTTTAAAGCTTAAAGCCTCAAAACGTCCCTGCTTATGATTGATGACAGTATTCGTAACGTTTTAACTAACAGAAAGGTTGCTGATGAGGCTTTTTCTCTGGGACTTACTGTACAGAGCGACAGAGGAAAGCTGGGTGAAATGTACGACGTCAAACGCCTCCAGTCGCACTTCCTTCCACAGTCCCATGGTGGGGAGCGACGGGCCCCAGTCCCAACTGAAAGAACTCTGCTCCTTAAGAGACAGAGACAGAGAGAGAGAGAGAGAGAGAGAGAGAGAGAGAGGGAGGGGGAACACATTTCACAGTGACAGAGAGGGGTGCTGTTAAAATGAAAATTCTAAAAGTGTCAAAGACTATACACACGGACCTACATATAAGATTATTAGACACATGTTTAATAGCTTATCCTGAATCTTGATGTATTTTCTTTGTTTTTACTATCTCTTAAATGCAAATTTATAATGTCTAATCTTGCTGTATTTTATCCCCATGTAAAGCACTTTGAATGGCCTTGTGTCTGAGTTGTACTATAGAAATAAACTTGCCTTTCCCTGCCTAATATTTATTATAATGTAAACATCAGAAAATTATGAAGACTGCTATTCTGACTCAGATTCAGGTATTTTAAGGGTAGATAAAACTCGGTCAGATAAACAAACATACTTTTCTGATGAAATTGACGTGACATTCTCCCTTCTGGACGTCAGGGGGACATTCAGGAGGAACTCTGTAGGCGGAATGAGCTTCTCTCCGCTCGGACGCGTAAAGAACCGGAGAAAACAAGCTAACGTTCAACACATTATCACCGTCTTTCAGCAAATCTGTGACTGGAAACTCCTGCACACCAGAAAAAGAAAGGAAAAAGAAAAGGTACAAATGAGGCATTACTGTGTAGAACATCGTTAAAGCTAGAGTGCGTAACTTCTGTTGACCCTATGAGGAATTCTGAGGAATAACAACAACACTGTCTGCGAGTCCAAAGGTAGGCATTCGGTGATAGTGAATGGATTTTAAACCTTATGCTGTAAGTCTAGGTTTTTTTCTTAGCAGAAGAATCAACAACTGAAACATTTCTTGAGCTCTTGCACCAGTGTCAGGGGGGCGACAACAGTTTGTAAATGCTGCCATACATAAAAAATACACAGAGAGAGTTTTGCAGAGCTGACAGGCTTGATCAACTTTGCGTCAACTCATTTGGCGATGAACATGTAACCGACATTCATTTATATGAAAAAGTTACGCACTATAGCTTTGATACAGTGCAATGTGACTTGAGGTGCTTATTTTCCAGTGAACACACATATCTACGAAACATGTTGTCCGTCTTCCCGAGAGCGACTCCATTGAGATAGATAGTTGCCACGGTGTCGACGCCGTCAAAAACAAGCTGCACCTTCTGTTTGGATCTGTCAATGCAGGGAACAGAAAAGATTACAGGATACTGAAAATAATTAAAAAAATAAAAGATAAAAAATCCTAATACTGACCTCAGATTGCCAGACAAAGGAAATGTGTTTGTGTATGTCCAGTTGTCGAGAGCAATCCATCGATAGGACACATCGTTGAACCTGAAATACGGGTCCTGACACAGAAATTAAAAGGAGTTCAGTTGGGCAGGAATTACAATATAATTTCATTAAATTTTTCTCTTAGTTTATGGTTTTTAATAATGTGTTTAAAGTCTTATATGTGTTTTTATTGCTGTTGATATTGAAGTTTTAAAAGATAGATAGATAGATAGATAGATAGATAGATAGATAGATAGATAGATAGATAGATAGATAGATAGATAGATATAGTGTTGCAGTAATTCACATAGGCCTACACTAGCCTACATGAAGAAAAAAAACACATGTAACTTACAAAAACACACTGAGGTTGGTAAGAGAGCCTGAATGCATACATTACAAATTATGAACAAGCCTATATACAAAAACTCAGATATCAAATAGAGATTAATACAAAAAACTTAAAGAAAATATGTTACTATTGGTGTGTAAATCAAACGTTAAAAGCACATATGGGTCAAATAAAATGTTTTTAAAAAATGCATTGAAAGCATAAGATAATAGTTATATAATCAGTACCTGGATGTATCCTTGTTTAAGTAGAGCGGAGTGAACACAGCCGGGCACAATAGCAGGTAGCGACACTGAACCGTTGGCGTTTGACAGTTTCCATCCACAGTTCAGTTTCCAATCCGATACCGCAGAAAAATCGGATAAAACTCCCCAAAACAGACATAAAAAAACACCAAATACACGAAAACTATTGTTCCCAGCCGGAGTCATGGTTTGTGTTATTTTAAAAGCATTGTAAATAACGGGAATACACTTTTAAACCTGAAACAGTTAACTATTCGGGTGTGCAAAGTTGTGTTTACATTATAGGTCCATGGTGTTTACTGAAAGGGCACTTCCTGATTGTCACGTGAGGGAGGTCAGCTGATTGCACGAGTGACACGTCTTGGCGCGAAAAGGAACATATTTTAATCGTTTTAATATTTGTCTGAGATCATGTGCCAAACACACTTTGACACAAAAACTAGAATTTTTACTTTTTATATTTTCTTAAAGTTTGAGTTGCAATTATGGAACTGGAAACACGTTTTAATAAATATTTATCTTTAAGTTTGGACAATTTTTAATTAAAATGATCTGTATAAGTGTCTGTATATAATATATTTACATTATGTGAAAACATGGTGTTAATCAGCTACACCTAGGCTACTCTTTATAATAGGTCCATGGGCTACTCAAATAAAATAACTTATACCACAAAGTAAAAATCCTCCTATGAAAATGTTACATGGAAGAAAAAGTTTAATATTTCACCTGCCAACAACTATAACTAATACTTAAATCAGTAAATCATATGAGTTGAACTTTTAAACTCTTATTCAATAACTACACACATTAGTTTTTTTCTTAAGTCACAGACACTTTTAAAATGAAATTGTACTTTTATTAGTCAAATATCTGTGAAGTTATTTATGAGTTTAGGAGCAAATACAATATGTATACTGGCCTTTATTGTTGAGAAATTAAATTTTCTACAAGTACAAACATTTAATCAATTAGACAGCTGATTATGCTTTCCCAGTTGCTTTACAGGCACAAGAGGTTTTCAAAGGACAAAACAGGTATACAAAATCTACACAAGACTAAATATATGACTTTATGACAATGTATCCAACACATTTACATTCTCACTTTGAATGAAAATCAAAAAAAGGCACAATTGTGACTCATTTTATGGTTTAAGTAACTTTATTGAGGGGAAAACTAAAATGAAAACAGAGCCACGAGTTGAATTTCAACCATCAGCTTTGCATCAATATTTTAAGGGCTACAAGAAGACAGTGTTCGAGTGGGCATAAAACTAATAGCTCATCTACTGGCTTCTAAATAATGGAAAAGAAAAAAAAAATCGAAAAAGCCTTTATGGAGGGGAACCAAATGTTTTCCAACTGTTCAGCCTTACAATCCACTTAATGTGCAGAAACATATCAGATATAATAATAGTCTACCTTTATTAACATGCATAAAATACAACATTGAAGTTCCTTATATTTTGTTTTTCTTAACATTGATATATATACTGCTGTATACTTCTCTGTACACACACTTTGATAGTGGAATAAGATACACTCCTTTCGTAATAGATTCCTATACTAATGATCAGAAGAACATACCGTTGTCACGCCACACACCCTTTGCAGATTTTTCCCCACTTTCAAAATAAAACGCAGCAGAATTTTGCCAAAAACTTTAAAATTCAATTATTAGTATTATTGTTTTATTTTACACAAACACACACAAGTATGGCAAGAGACAGGCTTTCTCCACAAGTGCTCTGAGTAAATCCAGTCCACGACGAAGTTAATATCAACTCCACAGGATCCAGCCTGTTAAACCCAGCGGGACCTTCATGGGGTTGATACAGTGTTCAGTGTCCGCAGAACAGTTGCATCAGATTCTACTAAGTGTGTGCTAAGAGTGACTGACTAAAACATCACCAAATTTTGGGGTTGAAAAAAAATAAATGCTTACTGGTGCATGCTCAAGCCGAGTGTTCAGAAACCATGATGATTTGTTAAGTTATTTTTTTTTGTCATATTTTCTTTTCTTAGAAACTTCACAGAAACTGGCACGTGTCCTAGAGAGAAAACACTATCTTCTTATGAGCGCACAGGTGGGAAAAAAGGAGTAAAATGCTTTGAATAACAAAAAAAGAAACAAAGAAAAAAAAAAAGTGAAAAAAAAAATCCCAGAAATCTTTTAGTTTGAACCAGCCACGACATTTTCCACCAGCTTCCCAAACGAGAACCTCACATCGCGTATTTGCCTGTCCATTCTTTTGCCAGTCTGGTGTACCTACAGAGAGAGAGAGATAAATTAGCTTTGGGAAGTCTTTATAATTCACATATATTTATTACATTTTCACAGACGGTACCTTCATGGTTACTAGGGAAGTCTAACGCTAAAAGCTAAAACTGACTGACGCATTAAAATTTCTTGAATGAAAAAAAGAAAAGGAAATTACAAATTGTTTCACACGATTCACCTTTATTCTGAATTAAATCACGCAACATGCACTTTGAGCACATTGCTTAGCAAACCAAGATGGCGTCAACACAATATCCCAATATTTACCGTACAATTTGTACAAACTGAACTTTCATATTTGAAACTCAAATATTTACGTCTTTTTTTGTTGTTGTTGCAAGAACAAACCTTTTCATGCTGGAGTTAGTGTCTACATTTACATGCACAGAAATATCTGGACCTATACTACTTTTTGGACATAAGTGTTTAGATATCAAAGTTAAGAACCTCCTTTGACTGTGACAGGATTTCCATATATCAAAATAATATAGACTAATATTTACATTTATATTATTTTAATTGCTGCTCCATGTTTTATTTCAATGTCTTCTCATGAACATAAAATATATCAAGATCTACCTGCATCAATGCACCAACCTATTATTTGATAAATACCAAACAACTAGAATAACCTTCTAGCTACTTTTCAAACCACACATTTTGACTATTTTCCCTATTAGGAAGCAGCAGCTGTTTGCTATTCCACTACACTATGGAAATTAGCTTGCAAATACTTGTCAATCATTGGAGATTTTTTAATGACGAAATATCGTTGCATGGTAATGTAACTGCCAGCCCAAACTGTTTAAAACACTACTTTTCTGCTCACACATTAACCTTCTGATACAAAAAGCCAAACTGGCATTATCCTGATCAGAGATTAATGTTCATGAATACAGTTCTTTTTGGCAGCCAATTGTTGGCATGTCCTCGTATGCCCCATTCAGAATGGTCCCCTATGAGGCAACAATAAGTGCGAACAGTAAGGCAGCCCGTTATTAACTTTGATGGATCACCAGCTCCAGTCTCTACATGTTCATTATCCAATAAAACTAAAAAGGAATGAAATGGGAACGTTTTGTACACGACGGAAAAGTATTGGGGCGTGTAAGACCTCAGCCAACCCCTGTTTGGATTTTGCTACGTCATGTGTGAATGCATACTTTTTATTTAGTAAAAGGATCAATCGATTCGAACTAGAAGGTGAGACATAACAGTACAAAGCAGGTAACGTTAGACGCAGATCCTATACGACAAGAAAGAGGCACTTGTTTTGGTGAAAGTTAGGTTGGCACTTTATTGATCCTAATAGGGGGATTCGTATGCGTTTGGTCTTATTTAAAAAAAGGTTTAGTTCTGTTAAATCTAGGTTTGCACTTCATTCCTTTTGGGGAATGTTTGAGTTATAATTTTTTAAATAAAAACATATTTTAAATAATTTCTGTTTACATTTTTTATTAACAAACAATCTAATGTGGTATTAAAAAAATAGATTATAATTCCAGACGATATTGTTGCCCAGCTCTATTTAGTATATTTTCATGTAACAGAAAACTTGTGATTACTATTACTGGATCATATATTAGCACGGACAAACAGCTGCCAAAGAGACCAGTTTATCTGTAGGCAGGAAACCAAAGGCTAATTGTTTATTTACAGCAACAGACTTCATGATCGGCTGGGTATCAATGGAGTAAGCTAGTTCCTCCAACCAGAGATTAGTACAATCACAGTCATGTCAATGAGACCAGAACATCCCACACACACACACACACACACACCAGCCAAGATGCAGCGCTGCCTCTTGGCCTTACCCTAAAGCATGGCATACTTTGTGGTCCACTCCGTAGCTAGTTTATTGTACCTGACAGAGTGAAACTAGGTTACATACTAGACAAACCTCATTTCAATTAACTGTGCATCTGATGTCACACTCACTGTGGATAATTGGCCTAAAATATACAGTCAGTCGCCAGTTTATTAGGTACACCTAGCTTAACCCTTAAAAAAATGTCTGTCAACTCTTTAGGAGAAGCCCATATTAAAATATTTACAGGGTCTGAAAAAAATATATATATATTATTGTCAGAAGAAATTAGGACACTGAAGGGTTAGTCATTTCAACTTATACAGCAATGAATCCCATCCTTCACGTAGGCAATAATATTCAGCGTTGTAACTTATTCCAGATGTGTCAATACCACTTTATGATCATTTTACAAATCTGCATTTTGGGGGGGTGTATAATGCTGCTGACAGTTTCTATTATTTTGTCCACCTTCTATCAGTAAGGGAAGGCCAAATAACAAACACCTTTCTCTATATTAAAAGTGAAAAACAGCAGAAAATGCATCCTAGAAATGTGCAAACAATTGGAATTGACACTTCTCTTAAGGAACTGTTGTATTAGCATTACTTTGAGCTATGTGTACCTAATAAACTGGCCATTGAGTGCATGTTGCAGAGTGTTGTTCTTAATGGAAGAGAATATTGGTTATTTGACATGTAGAAAACAAATGGAAGAACTCCAATAATAGATAAGTAAATGTATTTACTTGGAGGTATCTGTTTTGTAGACTCGTGCGATCTCTGGCACTAACGGGTCATCTGGGTTTGGGTCACATAGGAGTGAGCAAATGGAGAGAAGAACTACGAGAAAAAGAAACACAATATATGTACATGTGATAAACCAATTTGTAAGCTGAGCACTTTTAAAAACAATTCAGTTTAACAGATTTTTGGCTGAAAGTCACATTGGCTTAATTTCTGGGACAGGAATTTGACAATAGATGAAAGAGGACAGATTCTATTAACCAAGTTAAGAAATAAATGTACCAGTGTTGTGCCAATACTACTTATCTTAATACAACTAACAATAGGTTACATAACTTCATACGTATTGTACATTACAAACTCCTGTTGACGCCTAGTATTTGTCAAGATTGTCATCAAGCATTCCGTGTCCGTTTCAACTTTACCTTTTGAAATAGTAAGTGCAGGAGACCACTGTGATCTGAGAATATCCAGACAGATACTGCCGTTACTGTTAATATTTGGGTGGTAAATTCTTGTTGTAAATGCAACCTGGAAAAAAAAAAGAGAAAAAAAAAAAAAAGTATAGTTAGAAGTGACATACCAGCTTCAGATGTTATGCAATAAAATGTTCTTTGACACCAGGCTGTGACGTTTGATGCTCGCGACTATCAACGTCTGGTATGACCGGTATTACTACTCGAGGGTTGTTGACGGATAAAATGTGTTGACGTGACGATGCCAATCTGTCGGCTTGACCTCACTTTAGGAGGAATTTTATCATCCCCTTTGACTCTTAGAAAGAGACATATCAGAACAACATTTCAAAACGTGAAGGCCTGAGTTGCTAAAACTAAATATATACTGTAGTACTATTTAAATGTCAAAAATGAGACCAGTGTTTGTTGTATGATTGATAATACAGGTGTTTGGCTTGATTATACACAATCAAATGACTATTATTTTACAAAGCAAGAAGGCCTTGTTTCAACTTTGGTTAAACTTACCTTGGGTGGTTTGAAGGGGTAGTCTGTGGGGAAATGAATTGTCAAGAAGAATACACCTCCCTGATACGGACTGTCACTCTGGAAAAAACAAGAATGACATTTACATATTTCAGAAGAAGAATAATATAAAAAATACTTCCTATTCACAGCTTCTCATTATCAAGTCAAATTTCAAACTTTATCTCCGTCATACATTTAAATAAGCAAAATGGGAACACAGCCGCAGTGAACCAAATTACAACATTGGGCTGCTGTATGCATGCAGAAAAGAGAGAGCAACAATCTTGTCATAAAGTATCTACTTACAGGTCCCATGATTGTGGCTTGCCAGTGAAACACTGCAGAGAACAGAAAGTAAAAGTTAGGACACATTTAAAAGGTCACTGGTATGGGACAACAACAAACAAGGATTCTAAACTGCTTACGACGCTTTCGGAGTAACACATTTACCCCTTTATAGAGCCTACTCTTAATCAAACTGTAAAAGCCATCAATCGTTCATAGTAAGTTTTCTAGGAATGAATTGCCACATCTTTCTAGCAACTAAAATTTGAATATTTGATATAACATTTGGGGTTTTGGGCTATCGATAACACAAAATAAGACATTTGAAGATGTCACCTTGGTGGTCTGTGAGGAATTGCAGCAATGGATATTTTGCTTTTGTTTGAGTTATTTTTAGGTTTTTCTGGTCAGTCAATTTAAGGGCGGACATTTTAAGAGTAATATAATAACACTTAACTTAAAATATGACAACCAACTTGACTACTTAATTGAGGAGAGAGACCTGGCTGGCACCCCTAACAAAATAATTCAAAGTTCCAACATAGAGCAAAATAAACTCAACTATCATAGGGTATGCGTCACTATCTTCAAGTATTTCAGGGACCAAATAATCAGCTAAAATAAAAAAATGGCAGACTTGTCGATAATTAAACAAGCCTTAAAATGAAAACTTTGCACCACTTACTGTCGTCGCCCACTGGACCGGCGGAGCATTGTGCTGGAGGGTCACGAGCGAGGTCGCTAAGCTCCTGCAATGAAAAGAGGTTCAGAACAACAACCAATTAGACCACGCAGTAATGTCCGTAGACAAAACAATAAGGACGAGACAGGATCTAAAAATCAACGTCAACATGGGGGCTAGCTATCTGTGGGGGAATGGAGGCGACACGTGAGAGGTTGTGTGCGTTTCAATTTCTTTCACAACACCCTCTTGAACGGTGTCGTCAGCCCTTTTCCCAAGTTCGACTGTGTGATTAATGCACCAGCAGCTCCGGGCCCAGTGGGGGGTAGGGTGGGCACCTTGTCATGTCTCCATAGTGAGACGCAAGATGAGCCAGGAGAAGTATATAAATCTACTAGCCAGTGCTGTTATTTTTAGGTGCACAGCTACTTTAAGAGCAGAGGTGGTGGAGGCCACACTGCCCTGCCCCACCCCAGGCTGTCCCACACACACACTGACTTCACATGTTACGTGTATGGATTTCCTTGTAAGAAGATTCCAGAAAAACAGCTGAGTGACGAAAGGAAATACTTCATATTAAAAGAAAAGGTGTTTCTCTACTCTACGTCGCTGCTCCACTAATACTGCTGCCAACTTCCTCCATTAACTGCCAGAACACACCCTGTGATGAGCACAAGCACAGAACAAATAGGATCACATACCAAGGAAGTTAGTGTATCATGAAACGCAGCTATGACAGGCCGGCTAACACAGATCCAGCAGAATGATATGAGTCATGGGTTCTTCTTCTGGTAAAACTAGAGTATCGCCAGCGCTGTTATGAAACGTTTCAACATTTGGCTAGACAGCATAATATCAATGTGAAGGTCCATTAAAAGGCCTAGTACAGACAATTAACAGCATTTCAAAAAGGGTTCTTCTTACAAGATTAAGGCAAGTTAGAGTCAAGACTTTAACACGTTTTAATGCCACTTGGAGTCACAATAGATCCATTTTACAATAACACAACTACAGAAGAAATAGGAAAACATCAATTACTTTTGGTAAGGGGTAATTTAGTTTAAAACATGACCTATTTGGGCCAATTCGAATGTTTAAAAATATAATTTTTATTTTTTATTTCAAGTCATTAAAAACACGACTAAAAGTCAAGTGTCACCTAAATGTCACATTGTGTGACCTATCGGATCACGCCATGCCTTATTTACTTAAACTATAGACACTAATTAATTAGTTTTCAAAGAGCAGTGTCAGAATGGAAGTAAATTGTTGATTAAATCTAACACCCTTAGCATTTCAAAGACTTTTGACAGATGGATTGAATTCATTTTAACGCCTATTAAGGACCGAATTATAGATTATTTTATTCAAATGCCTTTTACGACTTTCACTGAGGATCTGTGTAGGAATCCCTCAATCAAACGTGTGTTCATGTGAAGGTATGAAGTGTTGAGCAATTCATGCGGCCCGTTTTTCCCCCTAGTCAATCCACTTTGGACGAGCACATTTGACATAAGCGAAACTGCTAATGTTACCCAGCCAGTCTGTGTATGCGCGTGTGTAATATCAAATAAAACTACCATCAATTACTGTACACACACGAATAATCAAAATCACTTTCTCGTGAACATGTTCCCCCACCGCCATGTTTCTATGTTAGCATTGAGGGAGGCTAAGCTAACGAGCTAACCACTATCTTTACCTTGTGGATCCTTTTCAGAGCCATCCTCTTGTCTCTCTCGACGTTGTCCTCTTAAACGTGAAGCGTCGTCCGATCCAATAACTTTATGGGAAACTTCGATTATGCCAGAAATATTCGCTTATGTTTACTAATAAAAAATAAAGGTAATAATAGTACGCCGACGGCCTTTTATTGTCGAGCTAGCGCGGTTAGCTTGCTACGTATGCCCCGGAGTTGGAGATGTTATCCAGTTTTTTCTGTTTTACTCCTCCTTAGATAAAACCTCCTAGTTTCAACGTGTTCCTTAAGATTATGTTGTATCCCCTCCTCGGCTGAGGCTTGTAAATAGCGTGTACCAGGTGTAGAAAACCCCCGGACGACAAAAAAAAAAGCTTGTGGTGTGCCTCTACTTTCTTGGTTTCTGACGGTGCCCGTTAGCCAACTGGCAGCTGCGTTCACAGCGCTGACAATTTATAGAGACGAGGCGGCGCGCGCGACTGAATGCTGAGTGACGGGGCGGATGTGGTGGCAGATTAAAAATGAAAAACATGACAGAACATGTCACTGTCAACGTTTAATAGTCCTTTTTTTTAAAAACTACTTATAGTGTTCCTATTTATAGTGGGGGCCTACTACTCATAGTAGCCTAGTGTTCACATTTTTGAAAGTAGGAAAGTTTGTTTGTAGTCAGGCCTGCCCACACAAATGGCTTGGCCCCTGAAAACCTCCAGTCAATGGGCTGGAGGTTACTCATACTTTACTTGTATCAATGTGTTTGCGCTCATCCCCAAATAAACACAAACATGTATTTGTAGATAGACTAACTATCTTATCAACCAGGGTCGTGCAGCGAGAGTTTTCGGAGCAGGAGCTCAAGTGAGAAAAAAGGACTCTTTTGTGATTATTATGTATTTTATAAATAGAATCACATTTCTGACATTGTAATACCCTAAAACTCACGCAATTGCTTAATACTCAACATATTTCTACAAAATAACAATAGTTTTTTTTTAAAGATATTTTCTTGGCATTTTTATGCTTTATTGATAGTGTAGAGACAGAGTTGAAATGGGGCAGAGAGGGGAGTGACATACAGAGCACGACCACGGGCTGGATTCGAACCCGGGTCCGCTGCTGGCCGAGGCCCATGGGGGGACGTCCTACCAACTGAGCTAAGGGTGCTCCCAACATTAGTTTTCTTGAGTATTCACTAGGTTTATTACAGGAGCAGGCAACAAAGGACACTATCACAGATATGGCCTATGCCTGAAACTGGTCAGACCTCCTTATGGTGTGACACCTGGGTCTGGTGCATTTGACATGCAACTCATGGAACATTTTTCAAATTGTACCTGGCTGGGCGTGTCAACCTGAAGACACATAGGTCAAAGACTTTGGACGTTATTGTCCCCAAAAGGAAATTCTTTATCACAAAAATGTACGTTAGGAGTTTAAACCTGTTTGTAGACTCAGGAAAACAACAGAGAATGAACTTTATAAGAATGAAGAACAACAGCAAAAGGTACCGACCTGTTTTTCTGTTTTACCTGCGGGGTCCAAATCTTTTTCACAATTCATAGATCAACACCCAGACACAAGTAGCAGAACGACTCAAATAAAATGATCTAAAATAAAAATCGACTCAAATAATCCACCCAAAACTGTACAACAATATATCAAAAGAACCCAATTTTGTAACCATATGGCACACCAAAAAGTACAGGAAAGTTATGCATAGTTGTATAAAATAACTACATTGATCTGATATGGAGACACCTGAATTCATCAAGGAAAGAATTTTTACTGATACTCAAACTTAAAAAAGCTCTTCAAGACTAGATTCATTTTTGAGAGTTTAAATTAAATGGATGCCGGGCTGAAATATTCTACAATTTCTGGGAGAACAAGTTTATATTTATTTTGAGATTAACACATCCAAAACCTCGGCCACAACTACAACTAGGTGGGAAGCCTATAAGGCAATGGCATACTGTATAAGGGGTCAAATTATAAGATATACCACTTCCCTGGCCAGCCTCCATTCCCCCTCAGCTCAGTTCTGTAGTACCCAGTCCACCTGCCCTGGGTAAAGGTAAGGGAGTACATCATGTTATGATGTTTTGAAGGCATATAGGTAATCTCTTGTGAACACTTGGCAAATGTTTGTTTATGTTTATACTAACCTCGTTAATATTTGTCTCTCAGAGCCAGTGCCCCGCCTGTTCCCCGAAACGTCGAAATCGTAAATATAAACAGCTCTGTGTTACATTTCATAGCCTATACAGACAGAGGCAGTGCTCAAGACCCACCTATTACTTTGACTTTTTATTTCATCTTAATTATATTTTCTTTAAATTGTTATTTTTAAACCTTTTTTTATTTCATTCTATTCATTAATTATTTTTATTTATTTATTTTTTGATTTTCAACTATTCTATTCAATTGAACTTATTGATCTTTTTTCTAACCTATTTATCTTAATCTTAGCCTTTTGTAGTTTAAAGGACCAATATGTAAATATTTACAAAACAATTAACACTATATTTTGCACATGGGTGAATGGGTAACAATTGAACCTGAAATATAGACTTTTCCAAACTTTCTCCGTTGCCTATAACATCTTATACATGTATTCAATTATTTCAGATAGTGTGCTTGTATTGTGCACGTTCCTAAATAAGTTTTGGTTTATTTAATGATTACACAATGTCACGTACTAGCCCAGCATAGGAATACTGAGCACAGTGCACAGAGAGGGTAAGTAATGGGAGTTAATAGTCTGGAAATAATATGGGTCACATTGTTCATAAATATTTCAGTTTCAGTCTCATGAAAAGGTTTGCCCTCGTTTTTAAACAAAATGTTATGTGGAGCTTTAGACACGATTGATGTAGAATACTTTTATTTTCTCTGAATCAACACATCAGTCAAACATTATTTATCTTGACTCTCTTAGCTTAAGGCCACAGAAATAATATTCTTTTTGGACTTCACAAAGTCAGAACTTCACTCTGCACCTGATCTTATTAATTCATATAGAAACTACAGTGTGAAAAAAAAAAGTACCATACATGTGTAATACTGGGAGACAGAGAACCTTCGCAGTAAACAAGGCTGACTAAGGACTAACAAAGAAGACTTCTGAAGATTTTCCTTTTGCATTCACACAAAAATGCTTTACATGAAGACTACCAGGACGCTGGAAAAATTAAAATTAAAATTAAATAAATCAAAATGCAATTTAATTTCTCTAAGTAAACATATTTACATCTTTGCCACCTTTTAGAATTTGGTAAATATTGTCACAAAGGGTATAATTGCTTTTAATTACACATAATATCTATTAATTTTAATTGTTATTTTTTTTTTACAGTTGTACAATAAGGGGGTCATTTTAACCAAGCATAATTTAGTTTCCGCTGTGTGTGATTTGCTCAACTAAAGCACATTCATTACACTTTCTTATAAAAGATACAATTATTATTTTTCTATTGGTTCATAATAGAGAAGGCAAATTGTGTGTAATTCTCCAGTATGGAGGGTCACCCTTTTTTTCACCTTTCAAGGCACCGATGCACGGCCGTCAGTCACTGTTGTCTGTGTGCTTGTGCGAGAGTAAAAAGCATTTTAGACATTGTCAGCCTCTCTTAATTCGCCTGGTCCCATTCTGTACCGTTACTGTTATGACTTTGAGAATTGCCGGCACCTTCTAAGAGTTCTGAGTTTCCATGACATGATTCTATGGTTGCACGGCGATCAGAAAAGTTCATACTGGAGCCGACCTCAAGTTCTGACTCCACATTATTTGATTGTGGTGAATCAAAGCTGTTCCATGATTCAGAATTCCCTTCGCAGCTGTCGACGCCATTTTGTGTCAAAGTAGGACAAAGAGTACCTACAAATTCTGCTCCTTCAGAGTCCGATTCACACTCTACTGTGTTCTCATTCACAGCATTAGGAGTGGATAATAGTGACAAGTCCATGCCACTCTCCTCACCTTGGTTATGCATGTGGTTAGGGTTAAGAGGAGAGGTTTTACCCAGAAGCCCTTGCGAACTAGAAATGCCTTCCGAAGAACAGCTTGATGCCGCCGAGCCGACAAATCCAACAAAATCTCCACTGGAACTAAATCGAAAACCTTGGACATTTTCCCCGTGACTGTTAGGTTCATCCGGTCTCTCTGTATCTTCTCTCCTACAATCTCCATCCTCAAATCTTTCCGTCTGCTCGGTGGGATCCGGATTTAAAACTTCATTCTGTGTCTCTCGGTACGACACGCCATTTTCCTGGTTCAAATCCCCCTCTTGTGCGACTGGATTTGGATGTGGATTTGGATTCTGATGTGGTTCCGGCCCTGTGTCTCTCTGTTCTTGAGCTGCCCCCGTATCATCGGCCGAAGTCTGGCTTTGATTGGACGGATCGGGCCGGACCTTCTGGTGGCACATGGGGCAAGTCTCCTGCACGTACAGCCACTTGCGGAGGCAGTTTCCGTGGAAGAAATGCCCGCAGTACGTGATCACTGCAGCGCTCATTTCCTGTGGGGAGAGACATATTTGACTTGAAAATAATACAATAGAGCAGTATTTGGCTCAATGCAGTAGTGTAAGAAATAATAACATATCTGTAATACTATTAAACATATTTAGAATATTATAACTATTACGCATTTAGGTGACCTTGAGAGCCATAAAAAGCAAGCCATAAATAAATAATAATTTATCTATTTCCGTTTTCTTACCTTTCAACTTATCTGCTTTAACATGCTTTAACATGCAGATGAATTTCCCTTTAAGGATTAATCATATCTTATCTTTTCTTGGGCACATTGAACGACCAAATGGCCAGACAAACATATTCTCTGCAACTTTTCTGTTATATTATCAAGATTGTTTCTGTAGTTCCTTCTTAAAAAGGCAAACAAGAAATCAATGTGAAGTGCAAATCTAAAACCGAAACTGGTTAACGACAAACAAAAACACATGGCTGTGGTCCAAAGGTCTGAACAGCGCGAGGAGAGGTGGAGCTCAACTGGAAAAACAGGAACAACATGCCTTGTAAGGGCCTTAGAGTGTTATGAGTATAATACACAGTGTATACAGTGCGGTGGATGGCGTATACACAGTCTTGACTTTCCTATTGGTATAAAAACTAATTTCCGGTCCAACCAAATCCTTCGCCAATCACAGGTAGACAAAAGCAAAACATGTATACGTGTCACAAAGGCAACCATGTCAATTTGAATCCAAGTACAATCTGTTCAAATGTAGTTGGGAAAAGTATTAAATTAAACTGAACGCTTTAGTATGTGTTGTAGGAGTCAACTACAGCAATAGATTTATGTATGGTGAATATAGCCTTGCTGATATATTTTGTAACTGTTTTCATTGTCTCAAACATTTTAAAAGTATTTTACCTTAAAACAGTATTTTACTTACTCTGTAAACTGAAAGGCCTATGTAAATAAAGTGTATACAAACAAATGGGGCCCACCATGGCTTGCAACATACCCGCTTACAGAGCCTAGGCTGTGTGTTAACACTGGATTTTTATTCAGGGCACACACATATCACGGGCAGGTAGCGGGTGTTGAGGAGATATTCACTGATTTTAACACAAACTGACTTTGACAACAAGCGTTCTCCAGAATGACTGTCTCCACCTTTAAAGGGGGATTTAGCCCTTGACATTAGAGTCACAGTGGGACTGACCTGGAAGCAGATGGAGCAGACATCGTTGTGTTGCTGCAGCTGTTGCTCCGTTGCCCTCGGTAGCGAGTTGATCTTCTTGGCCGCTTCCTGTCTGAGTAGGAAGCTCTTCCAGCCCGACTGAGCTCGCAGCCAGACGTTGAAATAAGAGTGAATGATGATGACGGAGGCGCCCATCCAGCTCCACTCCCCAAACAGTGACTCCCACGTCCCGTAAGCCACCACGCACAGCGCCACCACAAACTCCAGCACCCTGCTCACTGCATTCACCCAGTAGATGACTTCATCCAGGCTCTCTATCGGGTCACTGCGGAACAACTCCACCATGAAGAGGGAGTAGATCAGCATTGTGCCTGTGACCTGGAGGAATAGTAGACATTTTTAAATTATAATATTAAAATGGAAATAGAAAGCTATTTTGTCTTACTTCACAGGTGCTACATGTGACAAATGGAATGTTATTCTAATAGCAGAAGTTGTTTTTTGTAAAGGGGTTCATTGCGTCAACCACAAGTGACTTCCTTGATTTGACCACTGGGCGGCGCCAAAGACATTCTTGATAATTCTTCATTTCAAAAAAGTTTAACAGTACCATGACTGCCCTGAATATGACTTTAGAAATTCAATTTCAGTGATTCAAAACATAAAGCAAGTGAATAATAAAATGCACTTCCTGGTGTATTAGTTATTTTACTTTCTGTAATGGAAACTACTTTGAATTGTATGTGATTTTATTCTGCGATTAAAGTGCTTATTTTTCATCTTTCTTTTTTATACACGAGTGAAAAGAGATATCTAGCTCCCTTTCTTCAATATTTCACAAGAAAAGACGTATAAAGTTACTCATCCTACCTGAAGGGAAGTCAGCATGCAGCTAGACACTAGTATAAGGAGCCAGAAGTCCATGTGAAAGAACTGGGAGATTTTATACGCCATGTACACGGGGAAAACCAGCAGCAGCAGACACATGCTGATGCCGCGGAAGTGTTTCCACATACTCCTGGAAGCAACAGAGGGAACAGAAATGAAGAGAGTGAAGCAAAAGCACCAGCACATTTTTCTTGAAGGTGCAGTGTGTAATATAGGAGTATTTTGGTGTCATCCAGTGGTAAGATTCCAGATTGCAACACTGGCTAAACCCTCATATTTTGAGAATTTACAGAAGCTACTGTGGCCTTCAAGGGCAAGACGCTAGTTACTCAAGATGACATCATCCACCACTGCCTCAAGTCTTTCCACAAATTTAAAGTAATGAGCGATTATACACTAAGAAAAACATACTTATGAAAATGATATTCAATTTCTACCAAGTCTGTGCTTTAAGTACCTTAATATAACTTTTAAACTCATAACACAGAAACGAGCGCTGCCGTTACCTGTTGCGTGATGCACCGAGGGCCAGAATAACTGGATCTGTTATTTCGATCATTGACTGCAGGGTGGAAGTCACCACGATGAAGAGGATGATGCTGAGGAGGAAGGTGCGCTGCAGGGCCTGCATGTCCAACAGGCCCGTCTGGAGAGCCAGCAGGAGCAGCGTCACGCCCTCCGTCACACCTCTGAAGACACGCAGGAAACAAAATGGAGGTCAGGTTATAATAGAGCAGAGGTTACATAGAGACAACAGCACTTTGACTTTAGTTCGTTAACGTTTTTTTTTTACATGGACATTATAATTGCATTGGACGAACCAGATGCATTGTTTAAGTGTTTTAGCATACATGCTAGTTCTCGACACTTATCCAATTTAGACTTCAACAGTTTCTCATAAGGACCTCCTGAATATCTGCAACAGTGACAATAATTTTTTATCATTGCCACAAGGCCAGATAAGTTTAATAACCGTGATGAATTGTAAAACGTGTTTATGGAATGTATAAAGGGATGGGATAACCTTCTAGAATCCCTGAGCAGTCACAATAAAATTGTTCTTTGAAATAACCAGTAATATTTGCTTCCACTATGTGACTTGTGCGCCCCCCAGTGGCAATAAAAAGAACTTGCTCTGTAAATGCTGGTAACAAGATCGCCATCTCTTACCTATGTTTGTTGCATCAAAATATCTCAGTCACATTAATATTTTTGATAGTAAAAACGATTTATTTAAGGTATGTGATTCATCCATTTTGCAGTATTTGTCAATAAAGCTAATTGCGTATGTGGAAATTGGATTGAGAATGATACAAAATAAATTGTGTTTTTGTATCAGGGATTCACTGTAGTCTAGGCCTCACCTGTGCATGACGTTCTCATTCTGCACGGCTGCGTAACCCCCCAGGTAGAACTTGCAGAGGTTGAGCAGCCCGAGAGCCAGATACGACACCACGAAGGTCAGACCCAGGAGAGAGTACGGCGTGCCACAGCATTCAGAGACACTGTCGGATTACAGAAATGAAGCAATTGAAAACAATAGTTAAACAAAATACAATGTGTGTCAGTTACATTAAAGCCACAGTGCGTAACTTATTTTGCCCTCATGATGAGGAATTCTGAGTAATTACAACAACACTGTCGTCGCATCTACATGAGGTAAGACTTCGGTGATCGCTCATGGATTTTATTCTTTCTGCTGTACGTCCAGGTTTTTCTTAGCAGTAGAATAAACATCTGAAACATTTCTTGGGAGCTTGTTGGGCTCCTGCGCCAGTGTCGGGGGTGGGGGGGCCAACACCAGTTTTTAAACGCTGCCATACTGAGAAATGCAGAGAGTTTTGTGGAGTTGATAGGCTTAAATCAACTTTGTGTCAACTCGTTTGCCAATGGCTCGAATGTAACCGACATTCATTTATATGAAAAAGTTACGCACTATAGCTTTAAAGAGATAATAATAAAAATCCATATCGTGACATCACACACCTTGTGAGCAGGAAGAACAGTATTCCCTGATAGCCTGCCGAGGTGTTGGCAGACATGATGTCCGTACACAGCTGCACCACGAACAGAACAAACCAGAAAACACTGAAGAGAACCGGGACGGCAAACTGGTTCCACAGAGAGATGCCCACCGCCAGCAGCCTGTACAACTCAATCACCTGGGGGACAGAGGGCCAGGCATGGGGTAAGGAGGAGGGTCAACATATTAGGATACATAGGGAACAAAAACCACCACAGACAAGCAGAACGAAGAAGCAGACAAGTGGGAGCACGCAGCACATTTCTATCGTGTTTTCCTGAGAAATTGTAGTTAATGTTCGTGTTAGAAATGAATATAAAAATCCCATGTGCTAAAACACAGGATTAATATTTAAATCCATGCACCCAAGGTTGTTTACTAAATTAAAATGTCTTTAATTAAATTGGCAATAAGTACACCAACAAGTGTCAGCTTGAGCATTCTTCAGGACTTTTCATGTATGTTGCCCAATGAATAAAATTCCTTTTTATATTTTTTTAAACCAACCGTGAGTGCCTGGATCTAGAGTATTTCTGACTCTTTTTGGGGTCATAGCTCTTCCTCTCTCCCATCATTGTAATAACTTTGCTGACCAGGGTTGTTTTTATTAAACTATGAAATTCTTATCTTGCATAAAGAATGCATCCAAATCATTCTCAGACAAACAGGATGTCAAATTAATACAATTTCAGAATGAGAGAGCACCTCCAGCTGCAGCAGCTCTGAATAGGCCGCTCTTAGGAGGCGATATGGCAGAAAGAGATTTGAGAGGATGAAGACAGCGATCCCTGCTCCCGTCAGTCCCATGGAGAAGGTGTTGACGGTTAACAGTGTGGCGTGAGGCGCGGCGCACAATCTGGCCAGCAGGGGGAGCATGTGAGCAGAGAACAGCCACACCTTCCTGGTCTTCATCAGGAAGGCACACAACGTACTCAGGATTATCTGACCTGGAGAGAAGATAACATCAACACAACTGTAAAATGGCTGCTTATTGACTAGACATTTTTTTTTCTCCATGTAAGTTTGGTTTGTGCACTCACTAGTCATCGCAGACACAAATCTATTGAAGGCCAGAGAATCAAGGTAGACTGCTCCTTCATAACCGTAATGCAGCTCATCGCGAACGTAGTCCCTGTAAAAATGAATAGGAAAGAAATGTATTTAAAATATTTACAGTTTTCTTTTTGGCAACCACGCAACTGCCTGAGGAGTTATCTTTGGCTGTAGTGTGGTATATGTAGGAAACAACAAGATTTATTATGAAATATATATTCAAGTAAAATCATAAATAAATTCTCAATTATCTTGGGGAATCATATTTATTAACTGAGCAATAAATGAGAAAATGCACAAACATCTAAAAAGGAACTTATTATCTTGTCCAGATAAGACAAATAAGTATTTTCAAGACAACCACGAGTTGTTCTCACGTTACAAGATAAATGAGACAGAAACTGAGCAGTAAACAATAGGTTTTTCCTGAACTACTGTATATCATGTGACCTTAACACATAATACCTTGCTATGTCTCCTAAAAATCAAATATCAGGCAGAAGAGATCTGGATACATAAAGAGGGAGGGAGCAGCAAGCTTTGCAAGGAGAGAAAACTGATCCCGAAACAATAAACCAATAAGTCTATTCGCAGTTGTAGCGGTTGTCATAGTTACAGTAGTAGTACTTGTAGAAGAGCATCTCACTTTGAAATCTGATGCCCCATGTAGAGGAGAAGGGCAGCGAGGATGTGGAGGTAGAGCGTCACTATGTGTCTCAACGGCAGAACCAACACCACCACGTTTACCACATGACCTGGGGGCAGAAATGAAAATATTGAATGCGTTTTCTGTGTTTTAAGAAGTCAAGTGTGAAGATTGTAGTTAGGGATGGGAGGAACTTAGATATTATCACAGATAATAAACATTAAATAATTACACTTGATAAAAAAAAAACTCAAGTGTAGATAATTGGTATGCATATGAAAAATGGGTGTTTATATAACTGCTAAGTGTGTATAGATAATTATACTCGGTTGAATTGAGTGGGACTTAATAAGCTTGGACTTCCTCTTGCTAATTTAAGATTAATATTATTTCTAAGTAATGTTTATGACACTTTATAAATATTGTTTTGTGTACTTCATCATTTTAAATCACACCCTCACTCACCAAGGTAGTACATGTTCCAGATGACATATTTGTATTTGAACAGCAAGTCTTCATTCTTGGCTCTGAGGTGCTCCGTCAGACCGTCAATGTCACATTTATACAGCAGGTCCAGCACCAGGATGCTCGGCACCCTCAACGCAACGTTGGCCAACTCTTCCAGGCGAGGCATCTTTGCAAATCAAAAGATGAATGTGTGTATGTATGCCTGTCACATGCTGAGAGCTAACTGCTTTTCAGTGCATGGCTCGTCTTCGTGTCATCTGTAAAGACACACACACACACACACACACACACACACACACACACACACACACACACACACACACACACACACACACACACACACACACACACACACACACACACACACACACACACACACACACACACACACACACACACACACACACACACACACACACACGTTTTGTTCAAAAAACAACTCATGACATGTTTACCCAGAGACACTCCTCTATGAGGCCGTTATTAGCTGGGAATTCTCGGCTTTCGCGTCACATGTTAGCCGTCAATTGACGTTATAGATAGTTAGACAGTGAGTAAGGATAAACAATAGTGACGTTTAGTAGCTAGTGTGCGTATACTAAGAGTAGTTCACTTACTTTGCACATTGACAGACACCCCAGCTAGTAGTTAGCATCTGCTGCTGCTTGTGGTTGTTGCTAGCTTTCACATCGACCAGCAACATATTTTCATAGCACTACACGCAAAATATTTAACTTTTCCACTAACTCACGGCCGCCAATGATAGTTTGGTAGTCGCCATGTGAGAAAAGCGAAAGTAAAACGCTCAATATTAACGATACGAAGGTGTGGAAAGAGACATTAAATGCAATGTTATGATTCCGTTCGCTTGCGTGGCCATTTCCCGTGGACACGTCATTTCGGAATGGACCAATCAGGCTACGGTATGCACGATTTCAAAATAAAAGCCACGTTTAAGGATACGCCACTACTATTACTTCTCTACAAAAATTAAGATTTTTGAATTAAAAGTAGAATTTTTAATAACCATATTTTTTCCCAGATGGGTACGATATATTTTTATATTTATCTTGCAGTGTTTGGAGTACAAAGTGATCAAATGAAAAAGATGCTTCTATCACATAAAATTATATACTTTTTAGAATTTTTGTCTAGGCCTGCCTTTACTTTTTTTGTTGGAAATGGTGGGTATGTTTTATATACTATCTATGGTATGTTCACATATTTGGTTCTAATTGTTCTTAAGTGATTAATAAAGTATCAATCTATTTGTCTATCCATCTATCAATAACCTTCAAAGGAAACTATTTGAAAATATATAATACTCAAACTTCTCGCAGCCCATGTCCACATTAAATCCAAATTGAGTTTTTGCTTCAGTGGGTCACAGTTAGAAAAGTCTGTGGAGAGTGTAACAATATATGTTATTTATTAACAGGAAACCTTCTTTAAACCGCCTAAACCACAAGACAATGCGTCATGTTGTGATCAAATATTTTTTTCACTCAAAAGCCAAATCCATGTATCCATTTTCTTATAAGTTCCCTGATATTTGAAAAGGATTTAAGACAGTTTTTTTGACATGTGGAATATTTGTATCTTTGTTGTATATGCATTCATCTTTCCTACCATCATCCATCTGTTGTCAGCATGTTCCTGACTTCTTGGTCCATCAAAGCACTGTACAACTGCTGTCTCCTCACAAGTTCTTTCGGATTGAAAATCAAATACACTATAAAGTTACATTCCCAGAACACGCAGTATAGATCACAGAGTTTCGATCATAAATTTCTCTTTTTAAAATGGTGGCATTTCACTACACAACGCAGACACACTTTTATCGTAGAAATCACTCAGAAATGATGACTAATAAAGAAAAACACATTTCCTGGTTGTGTGGGAGATATGTTGCATGGCTTATCTATTTTTTGTCTCTGCAAAGAGACAGGAAGCTGTTTATATTTGAATCAACACAAGAATCATGGTCTTAAAGCCACTAATTAATATTCTTAAGTTTAAGACACTTCTAATCGTACCTTGTTCAGTTTATCAGGGCTATAATGGCATTTGAAAATAATTTGTTTTCTTAAAATATGTAATATTATGAGATTTTTACACTCTATTTTTAACATATGTTCAATAACTTTAATTTGGTTTGGAGCAGCAGTTAAAACCTGTCCAACAAACTCTGTGGTGGTGCTTTGGAGTTGTACAGGAGACTATGGGCCGAAAGAGAAGATCATTAGAAATGCTCCAAGAGAGACTAAAGCTGCAGTCAAACCTGGAAACACAAACAAAGATGTCCTCACTGTATAGACTGCTTGTGTATGAATGCATCCAGGCCATCTGGTAAACAGCTCATACACAGCTCAGAAGGTGCCGGTGACTCCTTGTTTATATTAATGCCGTCTTGCATTGCGGCTTTATTAATGTTACCACATGTTGAGGGGCCAAGTGAGTCAAGATCATGACAGTGCAACTTAAACACAACACAGATGTGACGGTTCGCTGACAAGCCCAATAATATGTAGTTTGGATGGAAGTATACAGACAAACAAATTGGATGATGTGTTCCCTGTAAGTGTGTAAGTGACATTTACATTTAGTCTGGGCCCATTGGTTGTAATAACTCTTTGCTTGTATATTCAGTCCAATAAGATATAACCAAGATATAACTTGATAGAGATGCATCAATATATTTACTGTCGTTGTTATATTGTTATTTAGGCGAGGCAAGGCAAGGCAATTTTATGAGTGTAAAAGCAAAACATTTATTATGGAAAAAGTGCAAAAGTTAAAAGTGCATTGTAATAAAGATTTAGCAGAAAGCTAAAGTGAAAATACACTTAAAGCTATAGTGCGTAACTTGTGTTGCCACTATGAGGAATTCTGAGAATACAACAACACTGCATGTATTGTATACCTTCTGCTGTACGTACAGGTCTTTTCTTAGCAGTAAAAATATCCCAATGAAACATTTCTTGGGCTCTTCTTTGGATTTTTCTGAGGGGAGACACACCAGTTTGTAAACGCTGCCATACTGAGAAATTCAGAGAGGATTTTGTGGAGCTGATAGGCTTGATCAACTTTGTGTCAACTCCTTTGGTGATTGCTCAAATGCATCTGACATTCATTTATATGAAAAAAAAAGTTACACATTATAGCTTTAAATGGCAAAAAAAAAATTTAAACACTTTTTTTCGCGGGACTTTTGTCCTGGAATTTATGCAGGGGAGGGGAGGTTGGATGTGGATGGAGCTCTAGCTGGCTCTGTCATCTCCACATTAACTGGCCGGCGGAGGGAACAGTTTTTTTTCTTCTCCGTTCACTCACTCTGCAGCAACGAGCAAACAAAAGAGCAAGATGGGAAGGCCATGGAGCGTGTTGGCTGCGATGATTTTTCTGGGAGGATTTTTAGACGTTGGCGGAGCGCTGAAAAACGAGACTAGTGCTGCTACAACAGAAAGTTATTTATCCTCCAGAAACACAACCACTGCAGCAGCTGTGGCTCGACCGACTCCAACAACGACAGCAGCAAGCACAACGTTACCAAAACCCACCAACTCCACCACTGTCACAGACAAAAACAAAAGCGAAGAAGAAAAGAAGAATACAGATAAGAAAAAAGAGGATGTCAAAAAAGGACCAGGTAGGACAAATATATTCAACCACCTGAATATCATGCCAAGTAGATCAGTTAGACTTTTTCTGTTATGACGTTGAGCTGTTGGAATCCAGAAATATCAATCTGATTAATCCTATTTTTTAATCTTAATTAAATGAAGCAGTTAAGTGCAATTCATTAATGATGCCTTCAGGGACACATGGAGATCCGGATGTCAATGGTGGAAGAAGTGCTTTAACTTAACTTAAAAGTTAAACTAGTAATGCCACAGTTTTGAAATGTCAGAAATATGTTGCATGCAAATTCAAACTTGCACCAATAGCAAAGGTATTCTACTCATTATGCAGCATTAACTATTTCAGAATCATCACATTATTGATGCATTAATTTCTTCATCGCTATAATGTTGCGGCTGGTAAAGGTGGAGCAAATTGGAATGACTTTAATACGTATTTAATACTGATGGATAGATTGTTAATTTACCCCACTTAAGATCATAATGTATTTTTTGATCAAATTTGCGTACAGTATTTGAGTAAATGTACTTAGTGAGTACCTATATAAACCTGCAAAATATAAATCAAGAAACATTCAATTTTGTCTGCCAGAAACTAGGATTCTATTTGATTGATGGACTAATAACAGCTCTACACATACAGTATGGAAGAGATTTGTCCTAGTGTGAAGTTATAGTGTGAAGTGCTAATTTAAAACCTCCTTAAAACTTAATTCTTCTCCTCTTTCATTACTTTCAAATATGTTCCAGATGTTCCAAATATGTTTTATTTTTTATAAAGCTCAGGCCTGTGAAATGAAATAGATATTGTTACTACCTCTATGAACGTGTACTGTATGTTGATACTAAAAGAAAATAAGAAAATCTCATTACGAAAAAAATAAAAGTTCCAGTGAAAACATAACCCATATCTTTTGCCCTGACGAGAACACAACACATTGTTTTTTCACTCCCAGTACTGGTGGTATTTGTCATGATTAATGTGACTGTTTAAAGCTTCTTCCCAAACCCATAAAAAACCAGCCCACAGCAGCTGTATTATCCCCCATCTCCCTGCTCGGCTGGACTTCACTTTTTCAACTTGGTCTCAAATTACATTCAAACTATTCACTCATTCGCTTATCTGCAGCTTTTCCTTGGAAGAGGGCCTCCTCCACACTTCCACCTATCTGTGTGTGTGTGTGTGTGTGTGTGTGTCTGTCCGTGTGCGTGTGTGTGTGTGCACGTGCCTGTGTGCGTGTGCGTGTGTGTGCGTGTGTGTGTGTGTGTGTGTGTGTGTGTGTGTGTGTGTGTGTGTGTGTGTGTGTGTGTTGCGGGGCCTCCAGTCTTCCACAGAACTGACCTCGGGGCTGATTATTCATATACCACATACTGTAACAACTGCTGGAGCCTCCTATTAAATGTGCCATGTGTTTGCTTACTCAGAGAAAAGCAGAAAGAGAGCTTTTTCTTTTTAACCCCTTAGCAGCAACCGGTTCCCAGAGCGTTTATGTTTTTTATGTTTTATTATAATTTTAAATATACAGAATGAAGAAATAACAAACGAATTAGTGCAATAAATAAAATAGTTTCAAGATTTCAACAGAAAATAATTAGACAACCCAATAAAATGTATACTAAACTAATACAAAGAAACACATACTGTATATATACATATAAAGAAACAACAAAATGAATGGGACTTAGGTTTTTGCATAATAAACAGAACTACATGTGAATAAAAATACTATACATGGGTAACAACCGGTAACAACTGATATTAAAGTGGTTACAAGGAACTTTCAGTTTGTGTAGATTCTAGCGGCCCCTTTACACAAAAGCGGTAGTGTATTTTACGAAGCCAGCATAGTGGGTGATCGGAAAGGCATTCAGAAAAACTATATCAAAATAGTGTTCTTTTTGGTCCCTTCTGCTGTTAAATTCAATTTATGATCATCAGAAGAGAAATTTGACCTTTTCAGAAATATTAAAAAGTTCCCTTAAAGCTACTTTAAACACCAGTTAATTGGTACAGACATAAACACAGAGCTGATTTTTATCTCTTAGTTACTTGGTATTTTGTGTTCTCCCCTCCTCTCCAGACTGCCCTCCCCTCGGCATGGAGTCCTTGCGGTTGGATGACAGTCAGATCAGAGCTTCTTCCTCCCTGAGAACAGGCCTGGGACCTCACAGGGGGAGGCTCAATATCCAGGTGGGTTTGAAGATTCTGGATCACAGCCATTGCAAACACACAAAGTACAATGAACTGCTTCTAATAGAAATACAAAGAGACTTAAGAAAAGGGGAACCAGGGAATATTAAAGGCTGTTTATATAGAGGGTTTTAAGTGTGTTTCTTTTGGGAAAGATCCTGCTTGAAGAGAAATAAATATTTGTTTGTATGCTTACCATTATAAAAGAGCTGCAACTATAGGGATTATTCACATTATCGTTTCATCTGCTGAATACTTTTGTTACTCAAATTCACTTGTCGTCACACCTTGTCATGTTTTAATGTCTTTCCGAGTTTACAGGCTGCATATTTGTTAACCTAATGGACTATGAAGCCCTCCTCTGCTTTTACTGGCATATTAAATTACCGCTATATAAAAAAACTAAAAAAAAAACTACAGTGACTGGGTTTGTTGCAACTGCCGTCTGAAAGCAATTATTTTACAATCAGGGTCAACACCAAACGATGTAATGCAACGTTTAAACATGTAGGCAAAAGCAGAAAATCTTATGAGTTACATGTGTTTTTCTAGTCTGGCATCGAGGATGGGGATATCTACGATGGAGCCTGGTGTGCTGCTCATAAGGACCAGAACCAGTGGTTTGAGGTGGACGCCATTCATCTGACGCTGTTCACGGGAGTCATTCTGCAGGGACGCAACTCCATCTGGAGGTCAGGTAGTGTCTGGATTCAAAGTTTTTGTTCTGAAATTGCTGCTAAAAACAGATTAGTTGGCTATACTTACTGCATTAAAGGTGCACTATGTTACTTTGGGTGTGTCAGAGAAGTGAACATTTTCTGAGGTATATTCTCTTAAGTGAATAAACAAACTTTACTCACGAGAAAATTGGATCCCTGGAAAAGTGTTTGAAGTTAGAAAGCTAGCTTCAAAGTTACTGTTTCACTGTTTATGTTTACAGCAGCTGGGCCCACAGGTTGGTTCACAAGCATATTCTAGTCTTACGTTTGGATCCAGTTGCCTCAATATAATTTAGTTTTGATTTATGATGATATAATTATTCAATACTAAGAATTACATGTAGAGAAAGTATGTTTTATAAATTACCTGTAAGCACCAAATGTAAACAGCCCCCCTCCCCTGAAACTGCACAGTGCACCTTTAAATTCTATTAAAAAACTGATTATTTGTCCTTCTGGTTCTGTGTTACAGTTGGGACTGGGTCGAGACCTATAAAGTGCAGCTGAGTAACGACACAGAGAGCTGGATGACCTGCATGAACGGGACAGAGGAAGCGGTGAGAAGTATTTGTTGTGTGTTTTTCATTGATGTAAGGAATGTACCAGCCGTGACCACTAGTGAACCTCACGCAAATGGAAAACAGATTTTTCAAAGAGAGTTTGTGCCAAAGTGAAATATTGACTGTGAAGAAAGATCACACAGGGAAGAAAGAATGAAAAAGGAAAACAAATACAGAAGAACAAGACATGTGAATGTGGCGTAACAACAGTTTAAAAATGTTTTTCTAATAGATTAAACCACGACACCATGAGCACCCCCTGTTTTAAATTATAATAAGAAATACTTTTTGCACTTGTCACCTCTCAAATAGAGCTTCTACTAAAAAAAAGTGGAGTGCATTCAAACTAAAATACATCTTGATGAAGGCTGTAACAATCAGAACTGTACAAATGTAACTTTTGGCCTGATGAGGCATGGCTGCTGTAGAGGAAAAGTCAAGAGTTCACGGAAGTAACAACAATTTATCTTGATGGGAACATCATATTTGTACCAAAATCTCATAGAAATCCACCCAATATATATTTTCAGTCTGGACCAAATGGACAAATGGAGAAAATGCCTTCTAGTTTCAACAGTAAATATTTCAAAGCAGCATTGCAGGAGGATCCTACAATGTTAAATCCTTTGCCTACCTATAATGTATTTGGCAGATCTTTGAAGGAAGCTCTGAGAATCCAGAGAAGCTGGTTCTTGCGGTCCTCCCTGTCCCCACCGTGGCCCGTTACATCCGCATCAACCCTCAGACCTGGTACTGGAACGGAACCGTCTGCCTCCGGGCCGAGATACTGGGCTGCAGGGTGAAGGGTAGGCAAACGTGCACACAGTCTAATGTGTATTTCCTAATTACCTAGTGCATACCTATCCTGGTTAAAGGTGCTACAAGGAATTTTGATACATTTCTGAATCAGTCTAATTTTTCCTCTGATAATCATAAATTACACTTAACAGCAAACGAGACCATCAGTGCAAAGAATAATATTTGTAGGGGAAGGTGGGGTGATTTGTGCAACTTTTTACTCAAAGTGATTTTAAAGTGAGGCCTTGACAGTTATGTCTCCAACTCAAATATGTACATATATTTCAGGATGTTGTGCATCCCTGGCAATAAAAACTTTGGATCTGGAATAAACTGTTTAAGAAATATAGCTTTCGGAAAAAAAGTTGTCTTGTCGCACAAATCACCCCACGTAGATTTGTGCGTCATTGTGTCACAATGACAAAGTCACCATCATCATCTTTCTGGCCATCTGAACTCTCATCAGTGGTGTCGTTAAGTGGAATTGAGATGTCACCCTCTTCTGAGCTACTGTAGACAATCACTTTCTTTTGGTGACCAGCGTATACAGCCATGCCACTGGCACAACTCTCAGAAATGTACTTTGCACTAGTTGCTCCGTGCTTGTGGAACCAACTGCCACCTGACAAATGTGATTCCCCCTACATTTCTGCCTTTAAATCAAGGCTCAAAACCCATATGTACACCCTGGTGTTTCCTCCCCATTAACCTCTGCACTACTTACTTACCTCTGCACTACTATCTGTGTTTATGTGGATGTATGGGCTTTACGTCTTTTATTTTGGTTATTGTTATTTTACCTTCATTGTTTACCTACTGAATGCACTATGTACAGCACTTTGGACAGTGCAAACTGTCATAAATGTGCTTTTATAAATACATTTTACTTACTTACTTACTTATAACTCACCCAGGCCCTTGCGCACAAATCACCCCATCCCCAGAATTTTGGATAATAGGCATGATGCAGCAATTTAGGGTTGACATTGTGCTAACTATATAGACTCAAAGTATAGCATACCAAAGCACTAAAACATGTGTCAAATGTTTTCAAACGTGTCTATAATTGTTCAGACACAATAATCAAAAAACCTTGATCATGGAAATTTTACTTTGAAAGGCAAAACACAGTTTTTTGAGCTTAAATGTGCTTATATCTTATTCCTTGTGTCTCCCTTCTTTACAGGATGAGTCAAATGGATGGCTCTTCTTAAATATGTGGTCACATTTCCAATTTCTTCCACGGTTTTCTAGAAACAAGGGGTTTTGCAACTTCCAAAATGCACAAATCACCCCACCTTCCCCTATATAGTTTTTCTTAATGCCTTTCACGTGGGTACGCTCACTAAGGAACTACAGCTAGTAAAAACACTACTGCTTTTGTCCAAAGGGGGTGCAATAATTAACACAAACTGAAAGTTCCTCGTAGAACCTTTTAAACAAAGGTTAAATAAAAAATAAATATTACAGAACTACAGACTGCGAGTGATACTGATAATCATTGCAAAAGTTTACTTTCAGAACAGGACAGTCACGGTGACTTTTCAAAATATATAGAAATATTGTCCATTTTTAAAGGCCTTTCAGTTAACAATAGGATGTTAACTGTGCTTTTTCCTTCTAGATCCAACAGACATCTATGCATCAGAGAGGGAACCAGCTGGATCCAAAGATGATCTTGACTTCGGACACCACAACTACACAGCCATGAGAAAGGTTAGAGCTTGATAAACGGCTGCAGGGCCACGCATGATTAGTATCTTTCCAGTTAAGCTACAGTGAGTCTATAACAGTTTGCAAATCCATTCAGAGTTCAGATTTAACCCTTGGATGACTATACGCCCAACTTGTAACTTATTTTTTTTTACATTCATTTACTTTTTTTATTGAGTTTTTGTTTGACAGAACACAGATAAACCAAAGTGGTACATGTATGTTAACAGGACATCGGACATAAACTGAAATAAACAGTAAACAGTAGGGTAATACATATATCCCGTGTAACTTCTTAACTTAGCTGATGAAGTCTGTGACAGACGAGTGCCCGGACATCACCCGCGTCTACACCATCGGGAGGAGCTACCACGGCCTGAAGATGTACGTCATGGAGTTCTCAGATAACCCCGGAAAGCACGAACTAGGTAGGGACGCTTATTGTTTTAAAAACTCTTTTTCTATGAGTTGAGATGAAAACCTTGAAGTCTAAAGTATCTGAACCAGAGTTCATCATGTTTCTCTGGGTTTCCGGAGCTGCTGAGGGGCCCAGTTCAACATCCTCAAGTATTTATACAGACTTGGCTTGTCTTGTAGAGAAGGGCCTCTCTTGGGTAAACAAATAGATAAGGATTTGAAATAATAGAAACCAGACACTCTTTGTGATAGTGTCTGTTGCAGCCAGAAAGGAAAAATACTGTATATCCAGTGGGGAGTAGTGGAGTCAGCAAGTTACATGTGGGGGATTTGAATAATGAGTATATAGTAGGTTGTTTGATTGTCAACAGACGATTGAAGGTGCCGTGTTTAAAGGAAATTGGCATTTGGCATTTTTCAGAACATACTTGGTAGAAATGGAATATAATATTCATGTGTATGTTTGTTTTTGTTATTAAGAACCTTACATTTTTTTTATTAACTTGGAATACGCCTTACATATCTTCAAAGGAGTAGGGCGTGTTACATGTTGCACCGTCATGTTTTACAGTAGCACGGAATGGACTAAACTTAATGACCTTTCTCCTAAAGGGAGATGTGTAGACAATGCGCATTG